>NC_092375.1:166735122-167059914 GCF_030028105.1 Mobula birostris
CCCTTTGGGATCTTATACGTTTCAATCAGATCTCCCCTCAATCTTCTAAATTCCAACGAGTACAAGCCCAGTTCATCCAGTCTTTCTTCATATGAAAGTCCTGCCATCCCAGGAATCAATCTGGTGAACCTTCTTTGTACTCCCTCTATGGCAAGGATGTCTTTCCTCAGATTAGGGGACCAAAACTGCACACAATACTCCAGGTGTGGTCTCACCAAGGCCTTGTACAACTGCAGTAGTACCTCCCTGCTCCTGTACTCGAATCCTCTCGCTATAAGTGCCAGCATACCATTCGCCTTTTTCACCGCCTGCTGTACCTGCATGCCCACTTTCAATGACTGGTGTATAATGACACCCAGGTCTCATTGCACCTCCCCTTTTCCTAATTGGCCACCATTCAGATAATAATCTGTTTTCCTATTTTTGCCACCAAAGTGGATAACTTCACATTTATCCACATTAAATTGCATCTGCCATGAATTTGCCCACTCACCCAACCTATCCAAGTCACTCTGCATCCTCTTAGCATCCTCCTCACAGCTAACACTGCCACCCAGCTTCGTGTCATCCGCAAACTTGGAGATGCTGCATTTAATTCCCTCATCCAAGTCATTAATATATATTGTAAACAACTGGGGTCCCAGCACTGAGCCTTGCGGTACCCCACTAGTCACCGCCTGCCATTCTGAAAAGGTCCCATTTATTCCCACTCTTTGCTTCCTGTCTGCTAACCAACTCTCCACCCACACCAATACCTTACCCCCAATACCGTGTGCTTTAAGTTTGCACACTAATCTCCTGTGTGGGACCTTGTCAAAAGTCTTCTGAAAATCCAAATATACCACATCCACTGGTTCTCTCCTATCCACTCTACTAGTTACATCCTCAAAAAATTCTATGAGATTCGTCAGACATGATTTTCCTTTCACAAATCCATGCTGACTTTGTCCGATCATTTCACCGCTTTCCAAATGTGCTGTTATCACATCCTTGATAACTGACTCGAGCAGTTTCCCCACCACCGACGTTAGGCTAACCGGTCTATAATTCCCCGGTTTCTCTCTCCCTCCTTTTTTAAAAACTGGAGTTACATTAGCCACCCTCCAATCCTCAGGAACTAGTCCAGAATCTAACGAGTTTTGAAAAATTATCACTAATGCATCCACTATTTCTTGGGCTACTTCCTTAAGCACTCTGGGATGCAGACCATCTGGCCCTGGGAATTTATCTGCCTTCAATCCCTTCAATTTACCTAACACCACTTCCCTACTAACATGTATTTCGCTCAGTTCCTCCATCTCACTGGACCCTCTGTCCCCTACTATTTCTGGAAGATTATTTATGTCCTCCTTAGTGAAGACAGAACCAAAGTAATTATTCAATTGGTCTGCCATGTCCTTGCTCCCCATAATCAATTCACCTGTTTCTGTCTGCAGGGGACCTACATTTGTCTTTACCAGTCTTTTCCTTTTTACATATCTATAAAAGCTTTTACAGTCCGTTTTTATGTTCCCTGCCAGTTTTCTCTCATAATCTTTTTTCCCCTTCCTAATTAAGCCCTTTGTCCTCCTCTGCTGAATTCTGAATTTCTCCCAGTCCTCAGGTGAGCCACTTTCTCTGGCTAATTTGTATGCTTCTTCTTTGGAATTGATACTATCCCTAATTTCTCTTGTCAGCCACGGGTGCACTACCTTCCTTGATTTATTCTTTTGCCAAACTGGGATGAACAATTGTTGTAGTTCATCCATGCAACCTTTAAATGCTTGCCATTGCATATCCACCGTCAATCCTTTAAGTGTCATTTGCCAGTCTATCTTAGCTAATTCACGTCTCATACCTTCAAAGTTACCCCTCTTTAAGTTCGGAACCTTTGTTTCTGAATTAACTATGTCACTCTCCATCTTAATGAAGAATTCCACCATATTCTGGTCACTCTTACCCAAGGGGCCTCTCACGACAAGATTGCTAATTAACCCTTCCTCATTGCTCAAAACCCAGTCCAGAATAGCCTGCTCTCTAGTTGGTTCCTCGACATGTTGGTTCAAAAAACCATCCCGCATACGTTCCAAGAAATCCTCTTCCTCAGCACCTTTACCAATTTGGTTCACCCAATCTACATGTAGATTGAAGTCACCCATTATAACTGCTGTTCCTTTATTGCACACATTTCTAATTTCAGGCTGAGACCCTTCGTCAGTCCTGACTGTACCTCTTCCTAGATATGCTGCCTGGCCTGCTGCGTTCACCAGCAACTTTGATGTGTGTTGCTTGAATTTCCAGCATCTGCAGAATTCCTGTTGTTTGAACTCTTTAGACATCATTGCTTCCAGAGATGGCACTGAATGCATGGACCTCTCGGCCGGCGGGACCCCTTCCGATCACAGAGACAAAGAGAAAACTCACTGACAGTGACCGGAGATCGAGACTGCGCCAGGATGACTGGGACTATGAGGCAGCAGTCTGTTGTCGCTCTGGATCAACTAGTTCCACTCATTTCCCCTGTAACCTTTCTCCCCACGGTCCCACTAAGCCTCGCCTTCTACCGAAAACATAGCACCCTACACGCGGAATGGGAGAAAACGGGAGACACCCATATGGTCGCTGAGTGAACGGGCGCTCTCCACACAAGCCGCGCAAGGAAATCGGAATCAAAACGGATTTTTTCCCCCAGCTACGCCGCTGTGAAGTCGATGATGTCCCGGGTGTCGGTGATGTCTCAGGAGTGAATGAGTGGGTGTCAACGATGTCCTGGGATATTTGAGGAATCATTGTTCGGAGAGTCGGGATTTTGTGATATGGTCGTTATGGGCGGGGAAGGGAGGGGTTCCGTGATATCCCGGGAGTCAGAAATGTCCCAGCGGCCCGCGATTGTGTGGTATCCAGGGTGCTAAGACAACCCTGGGAGTCAGCGTTTTCTCGGGAATTTATGATGTCGGGCGAGCGAGCTATGTTCAGGGCGACAGTGATGCCTCGGGAGTCTCTAACAGTTGGCGGAACTGTAACGCCCCAGGAGTCTGAGTAATTACTGAATTAACGATACTCTGGGGAGATGTCCCGAGAGAAAGTAGTGTTTTCAGAGATTCAGTGATTTCCCATGAGTCGGTGATTATCGCTGATTCTTTGATTTCAGGGGAATGCACAGTATCCCGTGGAATGATTGTGACTCCAGGGATTTGGGGCGTTAGTAAATTGTGAAGTCTAGATATCGGTGTTGTCTGGGTGTCAGTTCTATTCGATAAAGTGGTAGTGTGGACGGAGTCAATGGTTTCACGCATTCGGTGATCGCGGGGAAGGTTTGTGATGCTAAAACCACTGGATTTCGGGATTCATAAAAAAATAGGAGCAGGTGTAAACCTCACAGCACTTCAAACCTATTCCTTCACTCAATCCGAACATGACTCAACTACCTCAACGCCATTTTCGAAAATTATGCCTCTGTACCGGGATTGCTTATCGTGCCTCCCAAAATCTACCTATCTCTGGTTCAAATGAAGCTAGCAGTTTATTGCAGGGTAGAGAGTCGGTGACACCAAGAACACCGGGGAGGTGGCTTTGGGGATTGTGGATGCTGCAGTGACCTTCCGAGGGTCTGTACTTACAGAAATTGTTTTGTAAATTGTAGATAGCAAATGTGATCTCACTATTTTAGAAAAAGGAGGGGAGCCTGGGGAAGAGAAAAACAGATCCCCGCAGATTGTCGGCTTCGTATCAATAGCGGGTAAAATGCTGGGATCCATAATGGACGTGGTAATGGTTGTGGAGGAATAATGGGATTATGCAGAGTGAACATGAACTAATGAAGGGAAAATCATGTTTGAACGATCTGGGGTGAGGTGTGACAGGGAGAACAGGGGTGTGATAAAGCAGTTGTTGACGTGGTATCGCCAGTGGAAGAGTTTGGAATATCGCTACAATATACAGAGTCAACATTAAAAACTGAGGTGCCCGGGAATTTCTTCTGTCTGAGGAATCAGAATCAGGTTTATTGTCACCGGCATGTGACGTGAAATTTGTTAATTTAGCAGCAGCAGTTCAATACAATACATAATCTCGGAGAGAGAAAGAGAGAGAGAGAGAGAGAGAGAGAGAGAGAGAGAGAATAATAAATAAATAAATAAATAAAATAAACATAATAAATAAACAAGTAAACCAATTATGTACAGTATATTGAATGTGCAAAAACAGAAATACAGTATATTAAAGAAGTGAGGTAGTGTCCAAAGCTTCAAAGTCCATTTAGGAATCAGATGGCAGAGGGGAAGAAGCTGTTTCTGAATCACTGAGTGTGTGCCTTCAGGCTTCTGTACCTCCTACCTGACGGTAACAGTGAGAAAAGGGCATGTCCTGGGTGCTGGAGGTCCTTAATAATGGACGCTGCCTTTCTGAGACACCGCTTCTTGAAGATGGGGTATGTCTGGAATTCGGTGGTCAGGAAGGTAATGGAGGTTGAATAACTAAGAAGGAGATAGATTCATCTTTGAAGGCTTTGGGAATTGAAGACAATGTGGAACAGGAAGGAAGAGGGGCTCTGCACCGAGGCAAATTCGTTGTGTTCACATTGAATGATGGAACGGTGGGGGGGAGTGGGTGCTGGAGGTCAACGTTTACTCTGATTTGCTTGTGTTCTTCTGGGAATGCATGTTCTCCAGGGAGTGAACAGAGGAAAGCGACATATGAAGAGCTCAGAGTCAGAGAGGAGGATGGTTTTGAGGCGGGGGGGGGGGGTATCTGGCAGGAATTGTATCTGGTGCAAAGTCTGGACACAGAAGATGGTGAAGAGTAATTGTGGGGTGCCTGGGGTGGGTTCGAATGAGGGAAAGGGAGAGTTCAGGGGGAAGAGTGGAGAAGGAAAGGCAAGGCTTTGACCCGAAATATTGACAACTCCCTTTTCCCCATTGAGATCCATTGAGTTCCACCCGCTGATTATCTGTTGTTCCAGGGAGTGAGTGATGTCTGGAGAGTCAACCATGCCCCAGGAAACCAGTGATGTCAAAAGTCAGTGTTGACGAGGCAGGCAGTGATGTCCAGGAGTCCGTGATCACTGGGCAGGCAGAGATGTCCAGGAGTCAGTGATCACTGGGCAGGCAGTGATGTCCAGGAGTCAGTGATCACTGGGCAGGCAGAGATGTCCAGGAGTCAGTGATCACTGGGCAGGCAGTGATGTCCAGGTAACCCGTGATCACTGGGCAGGCAGAGATGTCCAGGTAACCCGTGATCACTGGGCAGACAGAGATGTCCAGGAGTCAGTGATCACTGGGCAGGCAGAGATGTCCAGGTAACCCGTGATCACTGGGCAGGCAGAGATGTCCAGGAGTCAGTGATCAGTGGGCAGGCAGTGATGTCCAGGTAACCTGTGATCACTGGTTAGGCAGTCGTATCTGGGGAGTCAGTGAATTTCAGGGTGTCAGTGATATCCAAGAGAACGTGTAATGTTTGAGAAGTTGGTATTTTCTTGGGAGACTCTGATGTCCAGGGATCCTGTGATTCCTTCTGATTCAGATTTTCAGCGGCTTTGAGTAACTTCAAGGGAATCAGTGGTGAGTATGAATTCACTGGCTCCAAACAGCGTCTTTTCAAGGGTTCACACTCTTTGCAGGGAACAGTCCACAGGTATGGATAGAGAGTAATGGACTCAGAAAGCTGTGGGAATCAGTAATTTTCAAGTATTCTGTGCTGCTTAAGGGATGCAAGCCTGCAGTGTCCAGGGGTGAGTAACATTCCGGAACATAGCGATCTCTGCTCAGTCACAGAAATTATAGTTTTCCAGCACTCAAAGATGACTTTCAGTAATGCATTGATATCAGGAGATTCAGGAGTGGTCAATGAGATAGGAATATTGGTGAGTCAACGATTTCTCAGCAGACAGTTTTATCAAGGGAATCAGTGAGAACCAGCTATATGATATCCCAGGAATCGGTGATGTCCAGTGATTCCATGGTGTTTGGGTGCGGATAATGACCAGGAAGGGCAGTGATTCCCTAAGAATGAGATCCTTGGAGTTAGCAATATATGAAGTCAGTCATTTTCAGGGATTTGTGGATATCCAAAAGATCACTGATGTCAGTGTAATCTAGTGGCACCCCGAGAGACACTGGTGTTCTGGGTGTACATGATATGCAGTGAATTAGCGATCACGTGGAAATCGGTAATACCAGGGACACGAGAATATCTGCAGATGCTGGAAATCCTAAGCCACACACACACAACAAGCTGGAGGAACTCGGCGGGCAGGCAGCATTTACGGAAAAGAGCAATCAGTCGACGTTTCGGGTCAGGACCCTTCACCAGGATGTCAACAACCCCCCGATACCTGGGAATTGTTCACATCCAGGGACCGAGTAATGTTTCGACAGCAAGTGCGCTTTAGTGCCGCTGTAGAATCAGTCATTTCCATGGAGTTAATCATTATTCATTAATACTCCGGAATCCACTGCTGTATGAGGACCCTTTGATATCAGACACTCAGGGTGTTCCAGCGATCCAGGAATCATGCATGTCCATTGAGGCGGTATAGATAAATTGATGTCGGCATGCTTAATACTTTCTAGAAAGTCACGGATTTCTGGTCAGCGATGTCCCAATCCTTATTGTTATCCAATGTGCCAGTGCTGCCCAGGTAAGCAATGGATTTCAGGGATTTGCTGTATTCCAGGTATTCAATAGTCCCTGCCTAACAATGCAATCAGTAATCCCCCGGAAATAATAATTCATAGTAAATCAGTAGTAACTCGGTGATATCTAGGGACTCCGTTTCGTTCAGTGATCCGGCGACTTTCAGGCAGCCGTGGACCGTCCCGGGCCCCGAGATGTTCAAGAGTATTGGTGCTCTCGGGGGACTCATGGCCCAGAATCCGGCACTTTCAGAAAGTCATGAATGTGCGGGGAGTTCTTAAGTCTGGGGAGCCACGGCGTTCCAGAGAGTTGGCAATGTCCTTTGGGTCAATTATAGGCAGGGTTTCAGTTTTATCCGGGGAGCAGTGGTATGCTGGAACCAATGATATGCAGGAATGGTTCATTCCCAGGGGGGTCGGTGTTTCCAGGGCATGAGGGATGTATGTTCAGGGTCTTCCTGATGCCCAGAGAATTAGTGGTAATTCATGGATTAACTGAAATGAAGATGGGGGATTCATAAAGCCGAGGGAATCTGTGATATCAGTGGAATTACTGAGGGCCAGGGAGACGGTGACGTTCAGGCCGTCGGTGTTTTCAGAAGAATGGCTGATGTCCAGGGAGATGGTGGCTTTGGTGGAGAGAAGGAGAAGAGCGGAAGGGCCGGGTGTCGTTGGATTCCCTTCTTCCTGAGAAGGTTGTTATCTGGCCATTGGTCCATGGAGCTGCTCTCACACCACTGGAGTCGAGGAGACCCCGGGAAGGCAGAAATATTCAGGGAATCGTGGATCACCGGCGAGTCGGGACTTTTCCGGGAATCAGCGAAGTACGCGGCGCGGTGACCGTGAAGAGTTTGCGATTCCAGGGCATTCCGTAGATGCCGAGCCCCGGGGAGCTGGTGCTATGAAGGGTGGTGGTGGCCAGATATCAGAATCAGGGATATGTCGTGAAATTTGTTGTTTTTGCGGCAGTACAATGCAGTACACAATAATAGAGAAAAAATGTGAATTACAGCAGGTAGATTTATAGTTAGGTAAGTAGTGCAAAATAGAAATAAAACAGTAGTGAGGTGGTGTTCATGGGTTCAATATCCATTCAGAAATCGGATGGCAGAGGGGAAGAAGTTATTCCTGAATCGCTGAGTGTGCGTCTTCAGGCTCCTATACCTCCTTCCTAATGGTAACCATGAGAACAGTGCACGCCCTGAGTAACGGGGGTTCTTAATGATGGACGCCGCCTTTCCGGGGCATCGCCCCTTGAAGATACCCTGGGTACGACGGAGGCTAGTGCCCATGATGGAGCTGGACAACTCTGTTCATATAGGTTTCAGAAGCTGGTGATGTGGCACTATCACCGATATCCGGAGTCAACGTTCTCCAGGCAGCGATCTCCTGAGTTGCGGGGTTTCGATGGTGTTCATAGTCAGTGAACAATGTGGGGAGTCTGTGATGTCCAGTCATAGAGTTATGCCCAGGAAATCGGCGGCATTACGGAGGGGCACATATATCAGGAGGATTCTGGGGGAGTTATTGAACATCAGGGAGATTAAATAATCCTGGAATTTTAGGGAGTCAGTGAATGCTAACGAGCTAGCAATTATCGGGGAGCCAGTGATATCCGTGATGCTCTGGGATTCAGTATACCCCTGGAGAGGCTGGTCAATACACAAGTGTCTCTGATTCCCAGGGAGATATCTCCGGCGTGTCAGTTGTACGTTTGGAGATTTTGTAATGGCCGAGTACTGGTTATGTGGGAGGAATTAGTAGTGTCCTGGGAGAGTCAGCGATCTTCTCACACAGTCAGTGATGTCGTGCCAGCCGGCTATGTCCGGACACAGCCATTCACACCAGCCTCTTGCTTCAGCAAGGGGCAGTGACAAATAATTTACCGCGTCTCAACATCCTGTGTTTGTAACGAGGCCGTAAATCCTTCACTTACTATCTGTACATTCCTTTCCGTGCTGGCTCATTTGCCTCTGCTGTTTAAATCGGTCTCAAGCGGGGAACAAAACCCATAAAGGTGTATTTAACTTCCCTTTATAAAATGTAACTGCTTCCCAGGCAATGAATTCTGCACTTCAACTCTCCCACAAATTCCAAATTGCTCTCTAACTGCAGAGAATAAATGTTTGAGAGCAGGCCCACTGGCAAATTTCCAAAGGTTAATTCCCACTGAATTCAAAAGCTCTCAGTGTGGGAGCAAATACTTAAAGCATTTAAGTTAGTTGACGAACTGCAACTAACAGTTGCCAAAAATATTAGCAAGAAGACTCTTCCATTCTAATGCTGCATGGTTTACAATATGCTATCAATATCCACTGACAGACTCTGAGAGTTTTATTGCACGTGCCAAGTGCTACATACATACGTTTCTTCACCTTGGACACTTTCCAAATCGTTTCGCGGTCGCCTGTGATCTTTTCCCTTTTGAAGCTCTTCTGCACAACGGCCAGTTGGGGGCGCTGTTTGTGCAGTTTGTGCTCTGGAATTGCAGCTACCCCTACTTGCTTCGGAGTGATGCGCACTGGCACCGGCTGCACAGGAGCAATTTGATATTCGGGGAAGAAAAACTTAGCAACTATATTTTTACGTTTAGGTGCAACGATATTTAATCAGTCGTGCAACAGTTTACGGTTCAGAAATAATTTATTCATTATACTTTTCAGAGCCTATTTCTATGTTTAACGACGGCCAGTTTCTACATATTGCACATAAAATTTTAAATAAATAAACATGTCTTTTCCTTGGTGTTTGACTAAAGTGGTCAACATCGGTTAATACCAAAGATCAAAGAGCTCGTGGTGTTTTCCCGTTCTGTTGGCTTCGAATATGGTTGGGGGGCATACTCATACAGATAAACATTCATTGATCATTTTTGTGTGACTAAATTGGTGGTCAAAATGACCAAAACGCACTTGAAAACGCCGATGTCGTATGACCGGGAACGTTCAGGGAGCGTAACGCTGGATTTTAAACGAAATGAAACTGCAAAGGAATTTCCAAAGTCAGTTTTACGTAGAAATTGCATTTCCTGCCTCCAGCCAATGCCATATCTTAATTAAAGTAACTTATGTTCCCGTTGATAAACACAAGAGATCGTGCAGATGCTGGAAATCCAATGCAACACACACACACTGCTGGAGGAACTCAGCAGATGAGGCAGCCTCTGTGGAAACGAATGAACAGTCGATGTTTCAGCCGAGA
Organism: Mobula birostris; assembly: GCF_030028105.1. Lineage (NCBI taxonomy): Eukaryota > Metazoa > Chordata > Chondrichthyes > Myliobatiformes > Myliobatidae > Mobula > Mobula birostris. The sequence continues at coordinate 166,744,935 of NC_092375.1, forward strand.
CCTCTCATCAGTACATTTATCGCCACCATGTATACTTGGCTCACAACGAGTATCTTTAATTTTTACTTACATTGTGTTCTAGTATTACACTTAAATAAAGCCGTGGTTTATCGGCTGAACACGCATATCTTCATTTATGCATTTATTTATTTAGTGATATAGAGCGCAGAGGCCCTTCGAGCCACGCCGATTAACCCTAACTCAATTACGGGACAATTTTATAACCAACTAACCTATCCGGTACGTCTTTGGACTGTTGGGGTAGGGGGACCGGAGCGCCTGGGGAAGCCCCACCCATTCCCCCGAGGAGGACGTACGGAGGCGCCTCAGGGAATGGCGCCGGAATTGAGCCCCGAACTCCGGAATGCCTCAGGCTGTATTTATGAAGTTATGTGAATCGCAGTGATGCTTTCCGAACTGGTTAAGTCTAAAGAGCGATGTGTCAAACGAATATAAAATAAATCTATTCTTTCTCATTGCTACTCCAAGAAGAGTGCCGCTAACTACCCAAAGTCACTGCCTTTACTCTGGGAAATCCGGTGTCGTGTCATACATGTGAGTTGCGAACAATGGAAAAAGCGACGCCCAGTGTCAAAGACTCCGTCTCCAAGAGCTAATAAATCCTTCTGAGATTGAAGAGAAGTGGTTTGTGATCCGATTTTGTTTTACATGTCGTTCTATAGAGCACTTCGAGAGATTTTCTGTCCACGGATGTTGCTTTGCCTCCTGAGTGTTTTCTGTATGTGAATGTTTGTTTGGATAAAGTATAGCAGAACATTGACTCTGTTTATTTCCTTAAAAGAATTAAGCTACTTGGAATTATTAATGTTTTAACCCAATTGTGTTCATGCAAACGCAGTACTGTACGAAAACCAAACAGTAATCATTTAATTTCGTGATCTACCTAAAACGAACGTGATTTATGGATTGTTCACTTCCACGCAGAAGCGTAATTAACCTAAATATGTCTGTTTTAAGTCATACTTTCCATTTCGTTATGGAATATTCCCAAGTACTGAAGAAACTTATTCCTTGAAAGAAATGAGTAACCATAGATTCAGACCGCGGCATTACCCGAGGGTATCATATTAGTACAACCCAAAGCCTTATCTTGGAGGTTAATGCTTGTACAAATGAGTTTTGCCTTAGGAATTATTACCAATATAAATTACAGTCTTATCTTAGGGTAAGTGTTTGTAGAAACCACAGTCCAGCTCAAGGGTCAATGTTAATATAAATTACAATTTTATTTTTGGAGATAGTTTGAATAAAAATAACAGCCTTGCCTTGGGCTTGGTACTAGTACAAAGTTAACCCAAAGCTCTTGAGTGAGTGTTACAATAGATTGGAAGTGGTATAAACTAAAATATTGTCATGACTGTGAAAGTAAAATGAAACATTGACGCCAAAGGGGATAAACACAAATGATAGTTTTGATTTATTATGCACAGGAGAAGATAAAGTTTGCAGGTTGATTTTGTTGCTACATCTTGCTTCAGCATGGCAGAGAAGATGAAAACAGGAAATGAATTGTCCTTCATTCATTCTATTAATTAGTTGATTCCAGAATTGATTTGTTTTTCATGTTGGTCTGACATTTGTCAGCAGAGAAACCTTGAACTAAACCAAAGCTCATACTCGTGGATTCTGACTGAGTTTTCAGAATCGCCCCTGTGGGTACTGCTATAATTATCCAAGCACTGAGAGGCTAGCCAAAGCAGAGGCCATGCCAAGTGTGCAGAAGGATACCACTAACCTTTAATCTCTATTCCCAAAATGTTTAGGTAGAATGAGAAACACAATTCAGCATCAATATATCACAAGTCACCTTCAGTACTTACCTTGATGGAAGCTTGGCTAATTGATGTTGCTGGTATAGGAAGACCCCCCCCCCTTCCTCAATGTACATTCTATCATTATTGCACTTCCTGCATGGCTTTCCTGATCAATTCACAACTTGTGCTTCCCCCTGTTCCTTGACACTTTCTATTCCATTAAACCTCATGTTGTTCTTCCCTCCAAATCTAAAATTGTCATTGTTTATCATTCCTCCAGAAAGACTCCCTTTGAAATATCCCTTTGAATAAACAGGACCTTTTCAGAATGGCAGGCGGTAACTAGTGGGGTACCGCAAGGCTCAGTGCTGGGACCCCAGTTGCTTACAATATATATTAATGACTTGGATGAGGGAATTAAATGCAGCATCTCCAAGTTTGCGGATGACACGAAGCTGGGTGGCAGTGTTAGCTGTGAGGAGGATGCTAAGAGGATGCAGAGTGACTTGGATAGGTTGGGTGAGTGGGCAAATTCATGTCAGATGCAATTTAATGTGGATAAATGTGAAGTTATCCACTTTGGTGGCAAAAATAGGAAAACAGATTATTATCTGAATGGTGGCCGATTAGGAAAAGGGGAGGTGAAACGAGACCTGGGTGTCATTATACACCAGTCATTGAAAGTGGGCATGCAGGTACAGCAGGCGGTGAAAAAGGCGAATGGTATGCTGGCACTTATAGCGAGAGGATTTGAGTACAGGAGCAGGGAGGTACTACTGCAGTTGTACAAGGCCTTGGTGAGACCACACCTGGAGTATTGTGTGCAGTTTTGGTCCCCTAATCTGAGGAAAGACATCCTTGCCATAGAGGGAGTACAAAGAAGGTTCACCAGATTGATTCCTGGGATGGCAGGACTTTCATATGAAGAAAGACTGGATGAACTGGGCTTGTACTCATTGGAATTTAGAAGATTGAGGGGGGATCTGATTGAAACGTATAAAATCCTAAAGGGATTGGACAGGCTAGATGCAGGAGATTGTTCCCGATGTTGGGGAAGTCCAGAACAAGGGGTCACAGTTTGAGGATAAAGGGGAAGCCTTTTAGGACCGAGATTAGAAAAAACTTCTTCACTCAGAAAGTGGTGAATCTGTGGAATTCTCTGCCACATGAAGCAGTTGAGGCCAGTACATTGGCTATATTTAAGAGGGAGTTAGATATGGCCCTTGTGGCTACGGGGATCAGGGGGTATGGAGGGAAGGCTGGGGCGGGGTTCTGAGTTGGATGATCAGCCATGATCATAATAAATGGCGGTGCAGGCTCAAAGGGCCGAATGGCCTACTCCTGCACCTATTTTCTATGTTTTTATGTTTCTATCTTCACTCCTCTCAAGGTGCAGTAAAATCAACTTCTCATTCTCCACAAATAAAATACTGCAGATGCTGAAAACCAGAATTAAAAACAGAACATTTTCAGCAAGAGCAGGGAGAAATAAGGGTCAATGTTTCAGTTCAATATCCCTTCATGTGGTCATTGATTTGAAATATTAACTGTATGTCTCCTTGATTTCAATGTTCATTACAGTTCAACTGAGTCTCTTTCAGATGAGTTCACTGCTTTTTTAAGTTTTCCCTTCGTACAAAGTCTACAGTGTGTATTCACAGTTAATCTTCTGGCCTTTGCTATTTCACAACTCCCATTATCTCTGATGACAGATAAATTCATCTCTGACCAAGCTCTTGTCTCACTTTCCTTCTTCACACCCAACAATTCAGAAATAGCTTTTTCTCCTCCATCAGATTTGTGAACGATCCGCAACCCCATAATACAACATCATTATTGCTTTTATTGAACTATTTATTTATTTCTGTAATTTATGTCTGTGATGTACTGGTGCCACAAAACAACAAATTAAATGCCATATAACTCAGTGATAATAAATCTGATTCCAATCACCCTTCTTCTATGTATACAGCTGGAAAACATTCTTGCCTAAATGACTGCACTTTCAACAACCCAACTGGTGAGCCTTCAACCCTCCAGCCACACCTCTACAGCGGAGAGCATGCTCAACCACATTTAATTTGTAATTTTCAATGCTATGGTCTCTGTACAAGATCTCTTCAACCTGACCATTCCTGCTGAAACAGCCCTCATCTCCATCTTCATCAGTCTAAAGGAGTATAGCTGAGAAGATTTTCCTAACAATGGCTTAAGATTCTCCTCTCGGTCTGGAGGAGCTCCACAATTCAATGCTTAGTCCTCCTCATGCCAGTCACAACTACCAACCTCCAACAACATGTGCAAGGAACTCCTACACATTTAGGTCCTTGCTTCTGTTGCTTCTGCTGCTTATCTGGATCCATGATACCAAACAGCTTGAGGTTCCACCTGTCCCACCTTGCACATGATCTCTTCTCTTGCCTTCTCTGCACTCATCCATGTTCTGACCACACAACTTTACTCATGGCTCCGTTGTTAGCTGAGTTTTAACATTTTACCCTTTGAGGGACTATTACCCCTCTTCTAAATTTGGAAACCTCCCTTCTCTACTTTAAAAAACTTCAATCCTTTCTCCCTTGCAAGTAATTAAACCATTCTTTTCTCGACAAATTCCTTAAGTACATCTATTTTTTCCAGATCTCTGCGTATATTTGAATTCCTCTAGTCCAGCTTGCCATATTTTGAGTAGAACAAAATACAACTCTCATAAGGCCATAAAGATCTATATTTATGTGATCATGCATAAAGATATTCCATCCTTCCTTGTCCTTCTCACTCTGTCTCCTTCCACATTACCTGTCTCCCTCATTATTCCTTTCCTGTCCGACTGTGTGGAACTACCTATATGGTCGCTTGCCTGTCTTTCTGAATGTCTACTCACCATTCTGACCATCACTTCTCGGTCCTCTCCTTCATCCAGGTGCTGCAGTTCTGTGACATCATCTAGTTAAGGGTTACGTTTCATAAGATTGCTATTGACATCTGATCTCCAGTGTCCATTGCTTTTCTCAAACCACAACATCTACAATGACATTAAACTACAATTGAATGTTATTCCACACATCATCTTTAACTTCCATCAACTGAACAGTTGGATGACAAAAGATAACCAAACACAGATAGTTGGGAAAAATTACTGTCCCAACATTTATGGATTCATCCAGTGCCGGGGATTAAAGCTAATTGTCTCAAGTGTTTGTGTGACATTGTAGAGCCAAAGAATATGGAACAGATGAACCCAGTGTCTAGATCAGTCAGGATTGCACCGTCTCGGATCACAAGACCCTGCAGTGGATAGTGAGGTCAGCTGAGAAGATCATCAGGGTCCCTCTTCCCACTATTACAGACATTTACACCACACGCTGCACCCGTAAAACCAACAGCATTGTGAAGGACCCCACGGACCCCTCATACAAACTCTTCTCCCTCCTGCCATCTGGAAAAAGGCACCGAAGCATTCAGGCTCTCATGACCAGACTGTGCAACAGTTTCTTCCCCCAAGCCATCGGACTCCTCAATACCCAGAGTCTAGACTGACATCTACATCATTTATTATTCTATTGTAATTTGTCCTCTACTGTGCCTATTGTCTTGTTTATTATTTATTGTACTGCCCTGCACTGTTTTGTGCACTTTATGTAGTCCTGTGTAGGTCTGTAGTCTAGTATAGTTTTTGTGTTGTCTTACGTAGTCTAGTGTAGCCTGTTAGTCTAGTGTAGTTTTATGCTGTCTCACATAGTCTAGTGTCGTTTTGTGTTGTTTCTTGTAGCACCATGGTCCTGGAGGAACGTTGTTTCGTTTTTACTGTGTACTGTACCAGCAGTTAATGGTCGAAATGACAATAAAGAGCGACTTGACTTGATAGTAGTGAGAAACAGAACCTTCAGAAGTAATTGATTTGTGTTCACCTGTCACTAGACTGCCTGTGCCTGCCATTCCCTGCTCCCCACTCTCGAGGGAGAAATTGTAGAGATTTGTCAAATTTTATACCACCCTCCCACATTTCCCTCCAATCCCTCTCTTCCCCACCCCCGACCCCTGACATACCCCTCACACCGTCTCCCTAGAGTGGAGGTGCAGGCAACCCACCACTGAGACTCTTCATTTTTAGCAGTCCAGTACAATAAATATTTCTGAATGTTTGTTATAATGCAATTAGTCATGTAAAGAACCAACTCCTTAGAGTTTACACGCCCAGCATCAGCCTAAATTTTGACGCAGAGAAAGGTGATTGAGCCAAGCTAAAGCAAAAATATCGACTCCAGTGGGAAACATAGCCGCTTAAATATGTAGAACAATCACTATGCTATGCTTAACCAGATGAGTGTTTTCACCACTACCATCCACAAAATGATGATGCAGTATGCTGGGTTGCTGTTAAGTGTAGCAATGCTCTTTTATAAGATCATAAGAAATAGGAGCAAGGGTTGGCCATCTGGCCCATTGAACCTACTCTGCCATTCGTTTTGAATCCTCTGATCTGGCCATGGACTTACTCCACCTACCTGCCTTTTCCCCATAACCTTTAACTCCCCTGCTATGCAAAAAAAAAATCTAACTTTGTCTTGTATACTTAATGAGGTATCCACTACTACTTCCTTGGGCAGATAATTCCACAGATTCACTACTCTCTGGGAAAGTATTTCTCCTCATCTCTGTCCTAAATCTTGAGGATATGTCCTGTAATTCTGGTTTTGCCTACCAGTGAAAACAAGTTTCTTGCCTATATCTTATCTATCCCTTTCATAATTTTATATGATTCTCTCACAACCCCTTGTCATTCTTCTGAAATGCAGCAAGTACAGTCCCAGGCAACTAAATCTCTCCCCATAGGATAAACCCCTAACTCTGGAATCAATCTGATGAATTTCCCCCACACCTGCCTCCCAAGCCAGTATAATCTTCCTACCACCACCACTACCCTCCCCCGTCTGGTTGAACTAGTCCTCACCCTCAGCAATTTCTCTTTCAGCTCCTCCCACTTTCTCCAACCTCAAGGTGTCACCATGGGCCTGAGCTATGCCTGCCTTTTTGCTGGGTATGTGCAACAGCTGATGTTCAAAGCCTTCCCTGGTAATGCACCCCAACTCTTTCTGCTCTACATTGACAGCTGCTTCATGCACCCCTGCTGAGAGCAACAATTTCATCAACTTTGCCTCCAATTTCTAACCTGCCCTTAAATTCACTCAGTCCATTTCTGAAACCTCTCTCCCCCCTCTCTCGATCTCTCTGTCTCCATCACTGGAGACAAACTATCTACTAATATCATTGATAAACTTATCAATTCCCACGACTATTCTTTTTCCCACCTTGTCTCCTGTAAAAATGCCGTTCCTTTTGTCAGTTCCTTTGTCTCCCTCGTATCTGTTCCCAGGATGAGGCTTTCTTTTCCAGGACATCAGATGTGTCTGCCTTCTTCAAAGAATGAAGTTCCCCTTCCTCCACCATTGATGCTGCCTTCACCTGCACCTCATTCATTGTACAGACATGAGCAATCACCTCATCTTTCCACCTGCTTAACAGGGATAGATTTCCTCTTGTCTTCAGCTACATCAACACAACATTTTCTGCAACTTCTGCTGTTTTGAACTCTACCCTACCTCCAAGCACATCTTTACCTGCCCCCGTACTCTCCTCCTTCCACAGGAATCTCTCCCTCTGTGATTCCCTTGTGCATTTATCCCTCCCCACTAATCATCCTCCTGATGCTTGTCCCTGCAAGTCTTAGCAGTGCTACACCCGTCCATTCACCTCCTCCTTCACCTCCATTCAGGGGCCCAAACAGTCCATTAAGGTGAGACGACACTTCACATGCAAATCTATTGGAGGCGTCTACTGTATCCAGTGCTCCCAGTGTTGGCTCCTCTATATTGGAGACAGCCAGCATGGATTGGGGGATCACTTTATCGAGCACCTCAGCTCCATCCACAAAAGTGGGATTTCCAGGTGGCCAACCGTTTTAATTCCCGTTCTAACATGACAGTCCATGGCCTCCTCTTCTGCCATGATGAGGCCACTCTCTCATTGGAGGGGCAAACCTCATATTCCATCTAGGTAGCTTCGAACCTAACATTGATTTATGCAACTTCCAGTATTTTCCCCTCTCACTTCCCTCTTCTTTGGTTGCCCAGTCTAGACTTTTACCTCTTCTCCTTTCCTGCCTATCACCTTCCCTGGTACCCTTCATACTTCCCTTTCTCCCATGGTCCACTCTCCTCTCAAATCAGATTCCACCTTTTCCAGTCCTTTGCCTTTTCCACCTCTCAACGCCCAGTTTCTTACTTCATCCCCCTCCCCCCCCACCTGTTTTCTATTATCTTCTAGCTCGTCCTCCTCCCCCTCCCCTACCTTCTCCATCTGGTTTCTTCTCCCTTCCTTTCCAGTCTTGATGAAAGGTCTTGGCCTGAAACGCCGACAGGTGGAGTTTAGGAGACAATGGCGCCTAACAGCGACTCCTTTGTTTGCATCTTGGGAAACAGCTCTACTTCTATCTCTAATATCTCTATCTCTATTTTTATGTTTCAGGGTTCTTTTGTAGCCCCCGATCTGGAGTTGCACGCTGACTTTGGTTCTTTGCAGGAATAGGACCCGCTCGTGCCTCACAACTGGCCACTATTCGATATAGCGAGGACGCAGCCTAGAAGACTAGCACACCTTCAGGGTTATGGGATTTCGTGGCTCTGGAGGCGGGCGGACTCGTGGTTGGTGCCTCCGCAGGAAATCGTTGTGTCATGGGAGACAGAAGATCGTAAGCAGCGAGCTAGCTGCTGGCTGTGTGCCCAGAGACCCGAGTTCTTTTGGCACAGAGCTCGGAAAAAGTGACAGAATGGACTCTTAGCATCGTAAATCAGCGAGTTGTTTGTTATGTCCCCCCTCTCACTGTGAAACGGGGACACGTTCTTTTCAATTATTAGGAGGAGAGAGAGAGCCTTTGGTATGTCGAATACCGGGTAAACGAGTAGTCTTTGGGGTACTGCAAGTCTGTGTCTTTATTCATGCTTTACTGCACGCTTGAGTGCTCGGTGGGAGCTGGTGATGCTTTTTTTTGCTGGTGGGGGAGGGGGTTGTTGCTTTACTGCTGCTTATGCATGGGAGGGGGGAGTTGGGGTTCTAACATTTAGCCGTCATTCATTCCTCGGGGCAATCCTCTGTTTTCGTGGATGTTTGCAAAGAAAAAGAACTTCAGGATGTATATTGTATACATTTCTCTGACATTAAATGTACCTTTGAAACCTTTGAAACCCTTGTATTCATTTTGATAGATGCTGCCTGATCTGCTGAGTTCCTTCAGCATTTTGTGTGTGTTGCTTTGGATTTCCAGCATCTGCAGGATCTCTTGTGTCTATATCTTTCCTGAAGTAAGGAGACTGGTACTGCACGCTGTACCCCAACTGCAGCTTTATCAGTCCCCTTTCCAGCTGCAGCATAACCTCTGTTCTTAAATTCAATCCCTCTAGCAATGAAGATGAATATCATTTTTGCCTTCTTGATAACATGTTGCATCTGCAAACTAACCTTCTGTGATTCATACACAAGCACTCCCAAGTTCACTCTCTACAAGAGCATGCAACAATCTTTCACTATTTACATAATAATATAACCTTCTATTTTCCCTTCAACAGTTGATGACATCACATTTAGCAACATTGTACTTCATCTGCCAGGCTCTTGCCCTGTGACTTAACCTATATTTATCTCTCTGCAGATTCTCTGCATCCTTTGCATAATTTTCCTTTCTACTCATTTTTGTCACAACCACAGACTCTGCCATGGAGACTGGGCATCCTTGCAACAGGGCAGCTGAACGGGGTCAGCAATCATGCTTGTGAGAATGCACATTCCAGCCAATTAGGCTTCTTGGTGGTTGTATTTAACTACCTTCCTTTGTTCCAGTCTTGTCAAGTCTTAACCAAACCAAAGCAATGGCAATGCTCTCTGCTTACCTTCATTGACATTCAGGGAAAGAAGATTATAATTTAGATTGATGCTGTAAAGGAGAAGGATTAATAAAGTATTAAGTTACTGCATCTGAGTTGCAGGGACAACATTAGATTGTAGTTTGAGAGTTTAAGTTAGTAGCCTAGCATTTATCATTTTCTTTTTGTTCTCTACAGTTCTTATTAAAACTCAGTGAACTGGTTATTCCACTTCTGCATCTCTCCCTCTGCAATTGGCCATCACCAAACACCATGTCAGATTTAGGGTCATCAGCAAACTTAGGCACACTGCACTTGGTCCCCGTTCCAAATCCTTAACATGAATAGTTGCAAGCTGATCACCAATCCCTGTGGCATTTCGCTCACCACTGGCTGCCAGCCTGAGAAATACCCATCTTATTGAATGCCTAAGGGAAATCCAAGTGTAGAACATTCACCTGTTCCCCTCTATCCACTACACTCATTTTATACTCAAAGAACTCCAGCAAGTTTGCCTAACTAGACCTGTCCTCCAAGAATCCATGTTGTCTGCCTGATAGAACTATTTCTATCCAGACGTCTTGCTATTCCTTCCTCAATAATAGCTTCAAGCATTTCCCCAACTACAGACCTTAAGTTAATTGGCCTATTGTTGGCTGCCTTTTACCCGCATCCTTTTTTAAACAGCAGTATGACATTCACTGCCTACCAATCAACCAGCAACTATCCAGAGTCCTGGGAATTTTGGTAAATTATCACAAATGCCTCTGCTAAACATCCATCATTCCCTTCAGTACCCAGGATGAATTCCATCAGGACCAAGGAACTTGTCTGCTTTTAGGCCCACTAGTTTGCTCATCAATATCTTTTTAGCAACAGCATTGTATCGAAGTTCTTACCTTCTATTTCTTTGGCATGTTAGGCGTGTCCTTCACTGTGAGGACCGACACAAATAGTCGTTACAATGCACCACAAGGCCATCATCGTAGTGTTCATGAACTGTAGTGATCTGAAAAAAATACATCTAGCACTTGGAGCTTTTTGTGGACTGGTATCAAATAGGATGCTATTTTAAAGAAGAAATATACTAGACCCACATTGCCTAACCAACAGGTGAAAGGATACATAGTTTGGGAACTGATAAGCACCTCAAGGTCCAGTAAACAATACATTCCATTTAACATCTTAACCATCATTTAAGTTAGTTGTTGAACTGAACGGCTCACAATAAAATTTTCTTAAATCAACATGTTCAGTAGTTCAGTGCACAGTCAATCATATTAACCTTCATTTAGCAATGAATCATGACTGCTTTTAATAAATAATTCAAAGTGCATTATAGTTCTGAACTGAAAATTTTTACAGATAGCGACGAGGCATCAAGTACATTTTTCATAATGAATGCAAACACTTGGCAATCAACAAAAATCATTTAATGGGGATATGGAAGAAATCCTTTATAGAGTACATATAATAAATTGAACCAGATAATGGTTAAATATTAATCATGTTTTGTCCAGTGAAATATAGACACATTTGTTAATTGTGCATGCTGTAATCTGGATCTGGCCATAGCAAGTATTTAATGTTACATACGCTGATCTTCTTTTACCAAACCTTCTTTAAAAGAGGAAAGCATTTACCCAAAGAGGATACAGATAATAAACCAGGAAGAAAAAAACTGCCATACTGTTAGTTGGGTTACGTGGAATGAGCTCGGGTTCAGGACTGTACTTGTATATGGAACAGTGAATGGCTAAGTTTCAGCTACGATATTAAAAAAGATGGATGAAGAATGGAACTGTAATGCAAATCCTCCTTTTGTAACAATAATGTGGGCAATTAATCTGTGTTTTAACACATTTTCTCCCACATCCACGTTGGTTTTGGTACTCCAAAAAGAACCGGTAAGTGAATGGGCAAAGGCAGAAACACAAAAACCTTTTGTATTCTCTTTAGCCACAGACTTCATCCCAGAGGTGGGCAAAGCATCCAGTGTCAAACAAGAGAAAATGTGTTGCTGAAGGGTCTCGGCCCAAAACATTGACTGTACTCTTTTCCATAGATGCTGCCTGGCCTGCTGAGTTCCCTCAGCATTTTATGGGAGCTGCAAAGCATCCAGTGTGATTTCTTTGTTTTAGAAACATAGTAGAGACAAGCCAGAAATTATTGGCTGGTGAGCTTTACATTAGTGGTAAGCAAATTATTGAATAAGACTCTTGCAGGATCTACTCATATCTAGAAAAACACCAACTTATTGGAGAGAATCTGCAAGGCTATGTAAAGGGGAACACACGTCTTACAAATTTGACTGTTTTTTGAGGAAGTGGAAAAAGTGACTGATGAGGGAGAGCAGTGGATGTGTAAACATGGACCTCAGTAAAACTTTCAACAAAGTCCTTCATAGTAAGTTGATCCACAGGATATAGGCACTAGACCGTAATCAAAACTAGCCTGGCATGGGAGACAGAGGGTGCAGGTGGAGGGGTGTTATTCTGATTGGAGGTCTGTGACCAATAGTGTTCTGCATGGTTCAGTACTGGGACCTGTTGTTTGTTTTATATATCAATGGAAATATTAATGGGCTGATTCGTAACTTTGTAGTTGACACAAAATTTGAGAGAGTTTTGAATAGTTTTGAAAGATTATCTAAGGATTCAGAAGGAGATAGACCTGTTGGAAATGTGGGCAGATGGAACTCAATCAGGACAAGTATGAGTTGCTGCATTTTGGGAGGTCAAATATAGAGGAAAATATGTGGTAAATGACAGGACTTTGTAGTGTAGCAATGTGAAGAGGAATCTTGGGGTGCATGTCCATAGCTCCCTGAAAATAGTAACACCAATAGATTGAGTATAAAGAAGGCATTGGCATGCTTGTCTTTATCAGTTGATGTTTAAGTACAAATGCTGGGAAGCTATGTTGCAGCTGTACAAAACTTTGGCCAGGCTACGTTAGAAGTATGGTGTGCAGTCCTGGTCACTTCATAACAGAGGAATGCTTAGGTTTTGGAGAGGGTGCAGAAGAGATTCATGAGGATGTTAGCTATAAGGAGAGATCAGACAAACATGGATTGTTTTCTCTGTAGAACTGGAGGCTGAAAAGCAACATGTAAAATTATGAATTTAATTGGTAAATTTATGAGGGTAGACCATCAGAGTTTTTTTTCCCCCAGGTTGGAAAGGTCACTTACTAGAGAGCATGGCTTAAAGGTGAGAGGTAGAAAATTTAAAGGAAGTTTACCAGGCATGTTTTTCCACACAGAGAGTGGTAGATGCCTGGAGCATGCCTGCCAGATGTTGTGGTTGGAGTAGAAGTGAAATGGACATACATAACCAGGGAGGGAGGCGAGGGATAGAGATAGCATGCAGGCAGATGTGCAGTTTAAATCAGCATTATAGACAGCAGAGGTATGAGCTGAAGGGTCTGCGCTGTGCTGTACTATGTTCGAAGGAAAGAATTAAAGCTCTGTAGTGCCTTTAATGACCTCAGAATATCTTCAAATTCCAATTTTAACATAATTGACAGGTAATTTTAAAAAATTGGTTGATTGAGGGACAAATGTTTGCCAGGACACAGGAAATAACCTCTCTGCTCTTTTTCAGAGTAGCATCATGGTTTGTTTTACACCAGACGAGAGAGCAAGCTGGGCTCAATTTAAGACATTAAAACATAAAAACAGAAAGTTCTGGAAATACTCCACAGATCAGACAGCCTTAAAGATGAAAGGAACAGTTATTGTTTCAGACTGATAACTTTTCATCTTATTAAAATATATCAAATCAAAACATGGATCTGTTTCTTTCTCTCCAAGGATGCTGAATATTTTCAGTATTTTCTATTTTTGTTGTCATTCCAATGTCCCTATTTTTGGCATAGTTTAATGCCTTATCCAAAAGTGTAGAGCAGCTTCCAAATTACGACTGCACATCACCATTTCCCTTCAGGCATACCTTGCAATAATTGACTAATATTGTGGCCTGCACCAATTTATTCCGCATTGCTCTTATGAGTTAACAAACTATACCTTCCCATTCTCCTGGTTTTGTTATGACTGTGAATGGAGCCACCAGATAGACACATCTGGTAGATACAAAAGTCTTTATTCACAACACACACAAGCTGGCAGCCATTGGAGGGGGAGAGGGAGGGGTGCTACATTGCATCTCAAAAATACACACTAACAGTTTCACCTATCATTTATCAGCTTGTACTCCTTCTCCTCTCCCCTTCTTTCTTATTCTGGCTTCTTTCCCCTTCTTTTTCAGTCCTGATGAAGAGTCTCAGTTCAAAATGACAGCTGTTTATTCCCTCCATAGATTCTGCCTGACTAGCTGAGTTCCTTCAGCATTTTGTGTATTTTCTGGATTTCCAGCATTCTGCAGAATCTCTTGGGTTTGTCGAAGCCAGTTCAGAAGTTCAAGATTAGAAATCATTCCAATGTCACACATGTACTAAGACGAGATCCAGAAATTCCACATATGCTTTTCAGATGCTGTTTTTGTTTCAGGAATCAAAGAATTTACCACCCTCCTCAGTTTACTCCTTGCTTCCTAGACTAGTCTTAGACTTCCTCGAGCTAGGCTTCCCACTCACACCTCAGTCTGTATGGGTGACATCTGCCACTTCTTCACCTCAACTTCATTACCTATCTTTATAATGCCTAGATAATTAAGTATTTTAAGCAACAGAATCATGATCTTTCTGTGACTCTGTCTCTTGTTTACCATATTTAGTAACTATCCACAATCATCCATGTTGGCCTAAATGTATGAGTTTTCCAGGGACATGGTGTTCGTTGAGAAGTAATGGAATCAAAATAGTTCTGAAAAATATTTCCTAACAACTTTTGAAATTCCATAGTTTTGTTAGATATATAGTTTGTTTTGCCTATGCCTCCTGACAGCAGACAACCAGTAAGTAGTCCAAGATCTGTACCTCTTGCACTTTTTGATACAACAGATGTTCAGTACCATTTTTATGTAGACTAAAGAGCACAATCACACACTGAAGGTAATCTTCGGTCTATTTTCAAAAATTATCCTCATTCATTTACCGTGGAATTTAAATTGCTAAATTTATGTGCAGAGGCATGGATTATTAATCTAGAGCTACAAGTTTGAATCCTACCCCAGCAGTGGGGAATTTAAATTTAGGTCATTTATAGCTGGAAAAGCTAACAAAAGTAATGGTGACCAATATTGTAAAAATCTACTTAATTCACTGTTGTCAGTCAGGGAAGGAAATTGGTCATCTTAACTTGGTTTAGCCTACAAATAACTTTATACTCAGTGACTATTTTATTAGGTACACTCCACACCAGCTCGTTGTTGCAAATATCTCATCAGCCAATCATGTGACAGCAACTCAATGCATAAAACCATGCAGGCATGTTCAACAGGTTCACTTGTTATTCAGATCAAGCATCAGACTGGGAAAGAAATGTGATCCAAGTGAATTTGACCGTGGAATGGTTGTTGGTGTCAAATAGATGGTTTGAGTATCTCAGTAACTGTGGCTCTCCTGGGATTTCCACATGCAACAGTCTCTAGGGTTTACAGAGAATGGTGCAAAGGACAAAAATAATCCAGTGCAGGACAGTTTAGTGGGTGAAAATGACTTGTTAATGAGAAGGCTCAAAGGAGAATGTTCGGACTGTTTCAAGCTGACAGGAAGGTAACAGTAACTCTGATTACATTGTGTCATAACAGTGATGTGCAGAAGAATATCTCTGAATGCACAACACATCGAAACTTGGAGAATGGGCTACAGCTGAAGACCACAATTCATCAGGGTGGCTGACAACTGCACTCTGAAACTGCCTAAAATGCCCCTGAGTTAAAGGGGCAATTAACAAAGGACAACAAATCCTGGTGTTGTCAGCATTGAACATTATCTCATTTTGAAATGTATACAACATGTGATGCAGCCAATAATGGCAAGGCAAGGCTAGCCTTCATTCCCTGGCTCTACTCTGACAGTGTCATGCAGACAGCACAGAAATAGGCCCTCCAGCCTAGCTCATCTATGCTAATCCAGTTGCCTACCCAAGCGAGTTCAATTTGCCTTTGCTTGGCCCATACCCCTTTGAACCTTCCTGGCCCTGGGAAGATGTGTGAAGGTATGGTTCTAACTGCTCCAGCCAGCATGGTGAAAGTACTCACGCAATATTGTTGTCTAGAGATTTCCATGATTTCAATTCAGCTATAATGCTGAAAATAAATACATTTTTATATCATCATGGCATGTACCAGGAAGAGAATTCATATTTGGTCGTGTTTTCATGTGTTTTGTTTTGTAGGTTGGTACTTTTGTTTGTCAAGCACAATTGAATATTGTGCTTCAATTGTATGCTCTAGTATCAATTGTTTGGTGACAATAAAGTAATAAACTGTGATAAGTTGCAGCAGTGTATTTTATACACAGTAAACACTGCAGCAATGGTGTGCCTATGTCCAAGAGAATATTACAATAGTGAATGATGTACATGCAGAATAACTGCTTTATCCTGGTGAGAAGCTTTTTGGGTGTTGATGGAGCTGCATTTACCCAGGTCCAGAAAAGAGTATTCTGACACTCTCCTGATTTGTCTCTTACAGATGGTGGAAAAGCTTTGAGGAATCAAGAAAGGAGTCTCTTCTCACAGAACACCCAACATGAGAAAGAGTGTAATGATTTGGTTGTTTGTTATTGGATGAATCCCTGCGGTGATTTGGCATCTCTTTCTACCTAGTGGAGTATAATCGTCTTCATTGTGATGTTCTGTTAGCATATAAACACATTCAAGTACAGTGGGGGACCGCTTTGTCAAGCACCTCTGCTCCATCCACCAAAAGGGGAACTTGCCAGTGGCCAAACATTTTATATCTGATTCCCATTGCCATTCCGACATCTCAGTCCATGGCCTCCTCTCGTGATACAACAAGGCCACATTCAGGGTGGAGGAACCTTATATTCCATTTCGGTTGCCTCCAACCTGATGGCATGAAGATCAATTTCAACTAATGGTAAAAAAGAATTCCCTCCACCTTCCCCTCTCTTCTTTAATTCCCCACTCTGGCCCTTTACCTCTTCTTATCTCCCCCTGGGTCCCATCCTCTTTCCTTTTCTCCCACGGTGCACTTCCCACACTTCTCAGACTCCATCTCCAGCCCCTTGCCTTTCCTACCCATTTGGTTTTACCTCTCACCTTCTAGCTATCCTCCTTCCTTTCACACCAACATTTCATTCTAGTGTCTTCCCCCTTCCTCTCCAGTCCTGAAGAAGAGACTCGACCTGAAATATTGACACTTTATTCACCTCCATGGATGCTGGCTGACCTGCCAAGTTCCTCCAGCATTTTCTGTGTGTTACTTTTCAAGTGCAGGAATTGCTTTGCTACAGCCCAACTCTATTGGAACACATCAACAACACTTAATGGTTTGAGTGTCCCTGCAGTTGCCTAACCACCGACAGTGTTGAATTAGCTACCAACTCTTTTTTTCCTAGCCTCCCATTGGAGCTAGGGTAAAATCCTCCAATGGAAAAGATGAACAAAAAGAATCAACCAGTGATACAGTCCAGAAGAAGGACATTAAAACTATCAGTCTCTTTGATCGAGCTATCCAAATAGGCCCACTCAGCTGCTTTAGTCCATGCAGCCCTGTAAAGCTTTCTTTGCAAGTACTTCTCTTCTGAATGCTATTATTAAATGCATCCCCTGCCCTCTTAGACAATAGATTCTTGATCATAAAAACTTGCTGTACAGAAAATGTTCCTTCATATATTTTGTTACTTTATTTTATTTAGCGATACAGTGCAGAGTGGGCCATTCCAGCCCTTCGAGCCATGCCGTGTAACCCTACCCTAATTACAGGACGATTCACAATGGCCAGTTCACTTACCTGGTATGCCTTCGGACTGTGGGAGGAAACTGGAGCACCCGGGGAAATCCCAAGCACTCCACGGGGAGGATGTGCAAACTCCTTACAGACAGCTCCGGAACTGAACCCTGAACTCCAGGATGTCTCGAGCTGTAATGGCATCCTGTTACCGTGGCACCCAGAGATAGTTTCTGGGTTTTTTTTTTGCCAGTCAGGTTAATATTGTGTCTTCTGCTTATTGACCTTTCTGCCACAGAAAACAAATGACCCTTTTCCCCCCCCAAAACTAGCACTTCTATCAAATATTCATTTAAGCTCTTCTGTAAGAGACCAAATGCTGCTTCTGCATTCTCTCAAAGTAACCACATTTGGTCAGCCTTGTTACAAAGCTCTGTGCATGTGCTCCATACCCTATCCATTTGACACACCACTGAAAAACCCATAACTGAATACATTATCCAGCTGAGGTCTAACCAGAGTCTTATAAAAATTCAGCAAATCTTCCTTCTTAATGGAAACAATTAATAAAGCTGAGGAACATTTATTTATCAGCTTCTCACTATGTCCTACCACTTTCAGAGAGCACATCTCTTTATTCCTTCTAGATTTAAAGTCTTTTCCTCAACCTGAATATATAAACAATGAAATTTTCCATCAGTTAAACTATGAAACTAGATAGAAAAAAAACAATACATGACTCAGATATTTTAGGTTGCTTAATTTTAAAGGATGTCTGGAAGTTTTACAAAAGATACGTTACATCTAGGTTGGCGGGGTGGAGATATGTCTCAACCAAAGGAGCTGTAAGGTGCTCCTTGTAAAGATACGGCCCAGAAGAAGGCAATGAATGGCAAACCACTTCCGTGAAAAAATTTGCGAAGAACAATCACAGTCATGGAAAGACCAGAATCGCCTATGTCATATGTCACGGCACATAGCGAACGCCATTAAATCTGCCTGCTGATACAATGTTACATGTGCTATGAATAGACATGGAACTGTTTAAATGATTGGAAGGATAGTGTCATTCACCATGTCTTTCCCGATCAACTTCCTTCACGCATTGCTAAGGAACCAATATCCTTGCTGGGAGGGTTGCAGACGCTTCTCTGGAGGGTTTAAGCTCAAGTGGCAGGAAAATGGGAAGCTTGGTTCAAGGCCAACATGTGGTGGGGTTGAGGACAAGAAAGGTGGAATGAGCAGTAAGACAGAAGGGAAGGACAACAAGGAGCAGGCTAATAAAATGGTGTGATCAGTGCACTGAAATATGTTTCTTTCAGCGTCAAGGATATTATAATAGGGAGGATGAACTTAAACCCTGAATCGGTACATGGAATTATGATGTTGTTGCTGTTACAGAGAGCTCGTCGTGTGAGGACAAGATTGGCAGCTTAATGTTCCTAGGTTTCAATGGGGGAGGGCGTAAAAGAGGTAGGGGGTTAAATTTCGCAGCAGTGCTCTGAAAAGGTGTAATGTAGGGCTCATCCACAGAGGTAATTATTCAAACCACCGAGTACTGTGCCCCCTTCCAGCTCTGTTTCCCTCCCTGATGAGCTCAATTACTTCTACGCTGGCTTTGACTGAGAGAACAAGGAGGTCACACTCAAAGTGGATCTCCCACCTAGTGAACTGCCTCTCTCACTTTCCACCTCTGATGTTTGCGCCACCCTGAGCAGGGTGAATGTACGGAAAGCAGCTGGTCCAGATGGAATACCTGGCTGTATGCTCAGAGTCTCTGCAGGGTAGTTGGCCAGGGTCTTCACGGACATTTTTAATCTGTCCCTGGCACAGGCAGTTGTCCCCACAAGCTTCAAGATCGCCACCGTCGTGCCAGTGCTGAAGCATTCCACTGCCACGGGCCTGAATGACTTCCGCCCAGTTGCTCTCTCCCCCATCATTGCAAAGTGCTTTGAGAGACTGGTTCTATCACATCTGAAATCCTGTCTGCCCTCTACCCTGGACCCCCATCAATTTGCCTATTGCACCAACAGGTCAACAGAGGACACCATCTCCACTGCACTTCACTCTGCCCTGACCCACCTGGACAGCCCCAACTCTTACGTCAGAATGCTGCTCATTGACTTTAGTTCAGCATTCATTACTGTGATCCTCTCCAAGCTGATCACCAAACTTCGCCAGCTTGGTATCAGCTCTTCCCTCTGCAATTGGACCTTGGACTTTCTGACTAACAGACCCCAATCAGTTAAGTTAGACAACCTCTTCTCCTCCATTCTCACCCTGAATACCGGCGTGCCTCAAGGCTGTGTGCTGAGCCCTCTTCTGTACTCCCTTTTCACCTACAACTGCATTCCTGTACATGGTTCTAACTCCATAATCAAGTTCGCAGACGACACCACGGTGGTTGGCCTGATCAGAGGGGATGATAAGACGGCCTACAGGGACGAGGTCCAGCACCTGGCTGCATGGTGTGCCGATAACAACCTGGCCCCTCACACCCAGAAGACCAAGGAGATCATTGTGGACTTCAGGCATGCTGGAGCCACACTCACATCCCCATCTACATCAACGGAGCTGTAGTGGAGCGTGTATCAAGCTTCAAATTCCTTGATGTCCACATTTCTGATGATCTCACCTGGTCCTTGAACTCCTCCATCCTGATCAAAAAGGTGCAACAGCTTTTACTGCTGTACCACTGAGAGCATACTCACCAACTGCATCTCAGTGCGGTATGGCAATTGTCCTGTATCGGACCGCAAAGCACTCCAGTGGGTGGTGAAAACTGCCCAGCGGATTATCGGCACCCAATTGCCCACCATTGAGAACATCTACCATAAACGCTGCCTGGGCAGGGCGAGACACATTATCAAGGATGCATCTCACCCTAACCATAGACTTTTTACTCTCTTCCCATCCAGTAGGTGCTACAGGAGCCTCCGCCCCCACACCAGCAGGCACAGAAAGAGCTTCTTCCCTGAGGCTATGGCCCTGCTGAACCTCACATCACAGCGCTAAGCGGTATTGCACCCATATTGTACTGTCTCAGTACTTTTATATTTGTATGCTGTAGCACTGTTTTTATTCACAGTCATTTTGTAAATAACACTATTCTTTGCACTTCTGGTCAGAGGCTAACTGCATTTCATTGGCTTTGTATCTGTACTCGGCACAATGCCAATAAAGTTGAATCTAATCTAATCTAATTATGATGGAGCTCCAAATTAGGAAAAGTACAATTACACTGATGGGATTATATTATAGACCCCTCATTAGCACTAAGTGGAAGAAAAGAAAGAGTTTGTAGACGGTTAATTGAAAGGTGCAGAAAATTTGGATTCAGACCTGACTTGCCCTTGGAAGACAGGGTAGGGGTGAAAGGTTTTGTCCAGTAGGGTTCCGCAAGGATTGATGCTGGGACCCATGTTGTTTGGGATTAATAGCAATGATTTGGATGAAAATGTAGATGGGTGGATTAGCAAATTCACAGATGACACCAAGGTTGGTAAGATTGCTGACAGAGTAAAAGATTATCAAAGAATACAATGGAATATATGAGATATGGGCAGAGAAGTGGAAGATGGAGTTTAATATGGGCAAGTGTGTGGTGTTGCACATTGTGATGTCAAATGAAAGGGAAAAGTATACTGTTAACGGTAGGCCCCTTAATAGCATTGAAATACAAAGGGATCTTGAGGACTAGGCTCACAGTTCTTGGTTAGTGGCTGCACAAGTGGATAAAATGTTTAAAAATTGGTATATGGCATGCCTGACTTCATTGGGAAGGATGTTGAGTATAGAAGTAAGGAAAAAACTTTGCAGCTGTATAAAACTTTAGTCAGATCGTACTTCAAGTATTATGTGCATTTCTGGTTGGCTCATTTTAGGAAGGATGTGGATACTGTTGGAGAGGGTGCAGAGGAGGTTTACTGGGACACAACCTGTATTAGAAGGCATAAGCTATAAGGAATAACCCAATTTAGGATATTTTCTCTGGATTGTTGAAAGCTGAGAGGTGACCTGATAGAGGTATTTTAAATTATGAGAGGCATACATAAGAACATAAGAAATAGGAGCAGGAGTAGGCCATCCGACCCGTTGAGACTGCTCAACCTTTCCAAAAAGATCATGGCTGATCTGACCATGGACTCATCTCCACCTACCTGCCTTTTCTTGTCTAGAATATATTTACTAAGGTGGCCTCCACTGCTTCATTGGGCAGAGAATTCCACAGATTCACCACTCTCTGGGAAAAGCAGTTCCTCCTCATCTCCATCCTAAATCCATTCCCCCCAAATCTCGAGGTATGTCCCCTAGTTCTAGTCTCACCTATCAGAGGAAACAACTTCCTTTATCTTATCTGTCCCTTTCATAATTTTATATGTTTCTATAAGATCTCTTCTCATTCTTCTGAATTCCTGTGAGTACAGCCCTGGTGACTCAATCTCCCCTCATAGTCTAACCCCCTCATCTCTGGAATCAACCTGGTGAACCTCCTCTGCACTGCCTCCAAAGCCAGTATATCCTTCCTCAAGTATGGAGACCAGAACTGGAGACAGTAGTCCAGGTGCGGCCTCATCAGTACGCTGTACAGTTGCAGCATGACCTCCCTGCTCTTGAATTCAACCCCTCTGGCAATGAAGGGCAACATTCAGTTTGCCTTCTTAATAACCTGTTGTACCTGCAAGCCAACCTTTTGTGATTCATGCACAAGCACTCCTAAGTCCCTCTGCACAGCAGCATGCTGCAATTTTGTACCATTTAAGTAATAATCTGATCTTTCATTCTTCCTTCCAAACTGGATGACCTCACATTTACCTACATACATAGGGTGGATAGTCAAAATATTTTTCCACTCAGGTAGAAAATATCAATCACCAGATGAACTGCTTTTGAAGTTAGAGGGAGGAAGTTTCAAGGCAATTTGAAGGACAGGATTTTTACGTAGAGTGGAAGATCCCTGAAATAGGTTACCAGGGGTCATGGTGGAGTTTAAGTGGCTTTTAGATTGACACATGGATTGGATGGGAATGGAGGGATATAGATGATACAGAGGAGGTGGACATCTACTCAAAATTAGAATCAAAATTGACGCAATATTGTGGTCCAAAAGGCCTGCTCAGTTCTATGTTCTACTGTGACGAAGTGCTAATTTAAGAAATAATTCCTAGTGGGCAATTATCCATGCCAATCACAATGATCATCCAGACTTTCTTTTAGAATTCCTCACACTTTAATCAGTCTAACCTGCAACTGCATCAGGACAACAAAACTATGAAGATAGGAGTGCTGAAGTTATTTGTCCTTGTCCAAATAGAAGCAACTGAATTTAATGAGAACTGGCTGGTCTGATCTTCTATATTCAAAACCTGAGAGCATTAGATGGATCAAGGAAAGGGTGAATGTTGAAATGTTGTCCCCTCAGGTGGAAGAGTTAGGGCTGGGCCTTGGAATGAAACGAGAAGAATTCTTTTTCATATGTGGTGTGGTGAACTGTTTGGATTAGAGGCCTTGATATTCAACCTTTATGCATATTCAAATCAAAATTTAATAGATTTTTGAACACGAAAGGAATCAAAAGAGATACAGATCAGACAGGAAAGTAGACTTTTGGCACAGCTTCATCATGATCTTTCTCAATGGCACAACAACCTCATGAGCCGTGCTCCAGTTGTTAAGAGAACTGTCAGGCGAAAAGTGTGTGTAAAAGGACAAAACATTTAATGAGCTATGGAAGCAGATAACCATGTAGGACTATTACAATAACTGACACTTGGTTCAATTAAAAAATCAGATGCTTAATATTTCTGGCTACAAGATGTTTAAGAAAAATAGGCATCAGCTTTGTTCAAGGCAAGTACCCCTGAGTTGTTAAAGACAGAACCTATTTGGTTGCACAAAAGAAAAAAAAGCTCTTGTGAAAAATGGTGTAGTTTACAGGACTCTAAATATTGGATGAAAACTGAGGAAAGTAATCACTACAAGGTGCACGAATTACTGACTGATGGTGATGGGACATTAACCGCACTAAATTAAAGGCACAGTAAGGAAGGAGGTGGATTCTTGAATCTTATTCAAGAAAACTTCCTTGAACAGAATGTTTCCGTCAAATGCAGAAGGAAATGTTGCTGAATTCAGCCTTGGGAATGAAAGGGATCAAATGGAAATTTCAACACTTGTGGAACCTTAGGATTAATGTTCACAGTATCATCATACTTACTTTAATTATCGTAAAGCCACAGGGAATTATCTTGAATAAAAAGCACACATTTGGGGGAGAAGATTAATTACATTAAATTGATTTGAGGCCTGGCTAGTCAAAGAATGATTAGCTCTTAAAGAAAATATTATTAGACACTTTCTAAGTGTACTCCTGGAAGTGAAAACAAGGGAAGAATAAATGACAAAGATATTGAGAGAGCAAGTAAAAACGAAGAATATTTTGACTATTTGTTTAAATACTGCAAGAGACAATTAGGATGAATATAATCCGCCACAGCTGCCCAACACCTCCTCCCTCACCTCCATTCAGGGCCCCAAACAGTCCAAGTGAGGTGACATTTCAACTGAGAGCCTGTTGGGGTCACCTACCGTATCCAGTCCTCCTGAATATCCGTGAGACTCGACATAGGTTGGGACACTGCTTCTCCCAGTGGCCACCCATTTCAATCCTACTTCCCATTTCCATTCCAACATTTCAGCCCAGGGCCTTCTCTACTGCTGCGATGAGGCCACACTCAGGTTGGAGGAGCAACACCTTATATTCCGTCTGGCTAGCCTCCAACCTGATTGCATGAACATCGATGTCTCAAACTTACAGTAATTGCCCCCGCCCACCCTCTCCATCATTTCCCTTTCCTGTTTTCCTCTCTCACCTTTTCTCCTTACCTGTCCATCACCTCCTTCTGGTGCTCCTCCTCCTTCCCTTTCTTCCATGATCTTCTGTACTCGGTCAGGCTCCCCCTTCTCCAGCCCTTTATCTCTTTCACCAATCTATTTCCCATCTCTTTTCTTCACTCCCTCCCCCTCTCCAGGTTTCACCTCTCACCTCCCATCTTGTACTTCTTCCTCCCCTCCGCACACCTTCTTACTCTGACTTCTCTTTCTTTCCAGTCGTGCTGAAGGGTCTTGGCCTGAAATGTTGACTGTTTACTCTTTTCCATTGATGCTGTCTGGCCTGCCGCATTCCTCCAGTACTGTATTGCTAGTCAGTATCTTTTGGATCTAATAAAGTCACCTGGTCCAGACAGGATGCAGCTTAGGCAGCTCATTGAAGCAAAGATACACATTGTTCAAGTGCTGGTCATGATTTTTTAAATCCTCTTTTGATACAGGGAAAGGGCAAAAGAACTGAAGGATGGGAAATATCAACCCCTGTTCATAAATAATGAAATTGTCATAAGGGGGGCACTGGTGGCAACCCAAAGGCAAGACACAGACACTGAAGTACTAGGAACAGGACTAGGCATGACAAGGCAGTAAGGGAAGAGGGGAAGAAATGATGCTGGACATTAACACAGGCCCTGGACGAGACAAGGATTCAGGGTTTGGGCTAGGACTTGGACAAGAGACACAGGACCTGGACGTGGAAATAGGAACAAGGAGCCTGGACTAGTGACACGGAACTCCAGAACCAGAGTCTGGACAAGGACCCGGAACCTGGGTCTTGGTTGGGACTCGGAACTGGAACCCAGGTCTAGGCTAGGACTCATGACTAGGATCTTGGCAAGGACAGGACGTGGAACTCCTGCACAGGACAAGGCACACAGACAGGACGAGAACACGAAGCCTTGACTTGGACAGGACAAGGTTCTTGGACATGGCTTGGACAGAATGAGGGAACCCCAGAACCAGACTGGGCGAGGCACATGGACAGGACATGAACACAAAGCATTGACTTGGTCGAGGCAGACAGGAATGCAGAGCCTTGGTAATCTTGAGAGACAGCAACACAGAGCCCTGATGATCTTGAGAGACAAGAACATGGAACACAAAGCCAAGATCCCTCCTTGGAAAAAGGGTGTAGGGCCAGGACTCATACACAGAACACTGAGAGACAGTTCCCAACACAAGGTAGCAGCAAGCAGCCAGACCTACCTAGTGACAGCGTAGACAGAGATGGTTCCCAACACTAGGTAGCAGCAAACAGCCAGACCTACCTAGCAAAGGCGTGGACACAGAGACAGTTCAAAACAATGCTAGACAGTTCCTTATCTTGCTCTGGCAGTTGAACTTGACAGCAGTGCAGGGCAAGGCTTCAGGAGGAAGGGGCCAAGAAGGGACTCAGATAGAGGGTTTTGACAGGAACAATCCAGCAGCCAAGCCCTAGTCTCCGGAGGTATTTATGTGTCTGCCCAAACGAGAATCATGTGCCTTAATTAGAGCACCCAACAGAACAATGGAAAACCTGGAATACGGATTGATGGACCGGACGTGAACCGGAACGCAGACTTCATGGACCGGACCATGACAGAAATGGACAGACCTGACAATTACTAACAAGCTACAATAATATCAATAGTGGGGACACATTTAGAAGCAGCAACTTGAAACCTTAATCAAGAACGTGCAAATAATTGAGAGTTAAAACAGGTTTGTCAAAAGCAAACCATATGTGACAAAGACTTGTCTGAATAACTAAAAATGGATATTTTCCAGAAAAGAAAAAGATATAAAGTGGAACATCACATGCTTCAGTTGAGGAATCACCATTTCTTTTCATATACATTGGTGATTTGACTTTGGGAATACAGGTTACAATTTCAAAATTAATGGACAGAAAAAGTCAGTACGGAGAAAGTTGTCATAAATTGTGAGGATTTACATGGGACAAATGAATCTTAATGCATAAAAATGAGGTGAAACACTTTGGGACGAAGAGCAAGGAGAGACAATATTTATCAATGAATCTACTAATCTCCCTCCCGACATTTATCCCTGCAAGCAGCCAAAGTGCCACACCTGCCCATTCACCTCCTCCCTCACCTCCATTCAGTCCTTCCAGGTGAGGCAACACTTCTCCTGAGAACCTGCTGGGGCTGTCTATCGTGCCTGGTGCTCCCGATGCAGCCTCCTCTGCATTGGTGAGAACCGTTGTAAATTGGGGGACCGTTTCGTTGATCATCTCCGCTCCATACCCCAAAAGCGGAACTTCCCAGTGGCCATACATTTTAATTCTGATGCCCACTTCCATTCTGACATATGAACTTCTCTTGTGCCATGATGAGACCACACCCAGGAGGAGCAATCCCTTATATTCAGTCTGGGTGACCTCCAACCTGATGGCATGAAATCGATTTCTCCTTCTGGCAAAAAAAAATTCTGTGAAAAAAAAAATTCTGTCCCCCTCCCCTCTTCTTCTATTCCCCACTTTATCTCTTCTCGCCTGCCTATCACCTCCCCCTGTGTCTCCTTCTCCTTCCCTTTCTCGTATGGTCCTCTTTCCTCTCCTAATCTGATACCTTCCTCTCCAGCCTTTTACCTTTCCCAACACCTGGCTTCACCTATCACCTTCCAGCTATCATACTTCCCCTCCCCCCACCTTTTTGTTCTGGTGTTTTCCCCTTCCTTTCCACTCCTGAATAAGGGTCTTGGCCCAAAGCATCATCTCTTTATTCATTTCCACAGATGCTGCCTGACCTGCTGAGTTCCTCCAGCATTTTGTCTGTATTGCTTTGGATTTCCAGCATCTACAGAACTTCTCATGTTGATATTTCAAGTAAGACATTTTTTAAATGGTTGCCTGAAGTCAGAGACCTGGAAATTATTCTTGCATAATTCTTTGAGGTAGCTGTAGTTTTTAACAAAATCTTCAGATAAGCACATGGATTTTTAAGCTTTTTGAAACAGAGGACTACGATACAAAATTCAGAAAGTTTTGCTAAAGCTACCTAAAACATCTAGATGGCATATTGTGTCCAACTGTGGACACTCCACTCTGGAAGGGGTGAAAGTGGAGAGACTGGAACCATTCTAGAGAATGAAGGATTACATCCATGTGGATAATCTAATGAAGTGGGCAGCAAAGGCCAAGAAGATCTGGCAAAGGTATTTGAAAAGGGAAGGATGTCCCTGAAGCTGAATGGTTACAAACCAGAAGGCACAAACTAAGGCAAGCAGAAAAGGAATGGGAAACTACAGGCAGTCCACAAATTACAAAAGGGTTCCTTCCATTCCTGAAAACTGTTGATAACCTGAACAGTTCATCAGCTGGAAATGAACAAAAACAGTGTGCAGGAGAGCATCACAGAAACAGCTGTGACAACGTCACGTGTTCATAGCCCATTGAGGACCTGTTAGAGAGTGTTTATGTTAGAATGATTATGATTATTTATGTGTTTGCTGATAGGGTATTGGGAAAGTAGCCAGAGTACTGTGCAAAAGTCTTACGTACATATATATCACTATATCACTTAGAGTTTTGCACAATATGGTAGTAATTTTATGTATTGCACTGTACTGACACCAAAAAAAACAAATTTCATGACATATGAGTGATGATAAACTTGATTCTGATACAGGTTTCTATTGTGGACTGAGGGTGGGAAGGGGATAGGGAGAGAGGAATCATGGTTGGGAAAAGGGGAAGGGAGAGGGAAGGGAGCAGGAAGCAGAGAGACATTCTGTAATGATCAATAAATCAACTGTTTGGATCAAATGGCTGGCGTGTCTGCACCCGGAGCACCCCTTGCCCCGGCACTCCTTCCCACCTGTCCCACACCCCTCCTACCCTCCTCCACCCTTGCCATTCCCAACATTCTTTGCTCCTACCGGCTTTACAATACACTGCAAAAGTCTTAGACACCCTAGCTACTATATATATAGAGAGAGAGAGAGCGTGTGGCCAAGTGGTTAAGGCGTCGGTGTAGTGATCTGAATGTCGCTAATTCGAGCCTCAGCTGAGGCAGCGTGTTGTGTTCTTGAGCAAGGCACTTAACCACACATTGCTCTGCGATGACACCGGTGCCAAGCTGTATGGGTCCTAATGCCCTTTCCTTGGACAACATCGGTGGCGTGGAGAGGGGAGACTTGCAGCATGGGCAACTGCCAGTCTTCCACACAACCTTGCCCAGGCCTATGCCCTGGAAACCTTCTAAAGCGCAAATCCATGGTCTCACGAGACTAACGGATGCCTACATATATATGCCTAAGACTTTTGCACTGTGCTGTATAAAAGTCCATAAAAGGCCAAAGTTGCAAAGGAAAATCTGTAGGAGAAAAAATTGTAGGAAGTTATGGAAAGAGCAGGGGAGTGGGACTAATTTCATTACTTTAAAAAGATTGAGTGCAGGCTTATTAGTCTTCATTTGTACTATACTGTTCTATAACCTCATAAATCCAACTCGCAAGAAGCATTTTAATGCAGGATACTGATCAAAAATGGATTCTAACTCATCTTCCAGTCATAACTTTTTCATGGATTGTTCATATTTGAGCTGAGAACAAAGGAACAAAGACGTCTCGGCCTGAAACGTCGACTGCACCTCTTCCTACAGATGCTGCCTGGCCTGCTGCGTTCACCAGCAACTTTTATGTGTGTTGCTTGAATTTCCAGCATCTGCAGAATTCCTGTTGTTTGCGAACAATTTAATTGTTACCCAGCTGGAATGTTTACTGTTTTTTTTACAGTCGTTACTTTACAATCCTGACGAGCGTACTGCAATTATGAAGGATTGGCAGCAACACCTCTGCCATAGTTATTCTCAACACTGGTGTGTACGCATGACTATGTGGCCAGATTCTGCTCTGACTCCATCTACAAGTTCACAGACCACACCACCACGGCAGGCCGTATCGCCAATAAAAGCGACTTGGAGTACAGGAAGGAGATAGAGAGCCTAGTGACATGGTGTCAATACAACAACTTCCCCTCATTATCAGCAAAGCAAAAGAGCTGGACATTGACTCAGTTAGGGGGGTGGTACACATGCTCCTGTCTACACACAGCATGTTGAGACTGAGAGCTTCAACTCCCTAGGAGAATATCACCAATAGCCTGTCAAAGTGATAGCCACAGCCAAGCAAGCTCACCCATGCCTCTACTTACTCAGGAGGTCAAAGACATTTGCCATGTCTCCTTTGGCTGTCGCTAATTATTGTTGATGCACCACAGAAAGCATCCTATCCGATGTGTTATGGATTGAACTGGCAAACGCTCTGCCCGAGCATGCCAGAAACGCAGAGAGCTGTGGACACAGCTCAGACATCACAGTCTCCATGGACTCTGTCTACATTTCTTCTGCCTCAAAAAGCCACCAGCAAAAATAAAAGACCCTATCCACCCTAGATGTCTTCTCTTCTCCCCTCCCTCTTCTCATCATGGTAGAAGATACAGAAGCCTGAAAGCACATTCACAACATTCAAGTACAGCTTCTGGTCTGCTGTTTTAAGACTATTGAAATGTTCCTTAGTATAATACAATGGACTTTTGACCTCTTAATCTACCTCATTATGATCTTGCTCCTTATTGTCCACCTGCACTACACTTCTCTGTTCATACTGCATTCTGTTATTGTTTTTCACCATGTTCTACCTCAATCCATTGTCCTGTATGAGTAATATCTAAGACAAATTTTTCACCAAGCCTCAGTACACGACAATAATAGACCGATTTACAAGTTCTATTTTCCCATTTCTTTCCTGCTTAAATTTTTGTCAGTTATCTCCCATTCTCCTTGAATTGATCATTTCTGGGGTACAGTTACAATGGAATTAGTCACTTTCAGATACTTTCCCAAGAGGCTAAATTAATGATGAGCTTCAGTCAAACACAAGACCATCTTCACGTTTCGTTTGCGCATAAACATAAACATCTTCCAGGAGGAGATTTAAGTAGGGCTCGTGCAAGCTGAACATTTCAAGAAGCTTGTGCCTTTGGTGCAAACCTGCTTTTGCTAACTGAAGCATCTCCACAGTAGTACAAGTGAAAGTAGCTAATTCAACATAAGCGGATCCAGGTAATAAACAAATGTCCTTTCGGTATTGCTCAGAGGTATTATTTCAGGCATTCTTTTCCTTTTTAAATGTATTTCAAAATAATAAATCAGAGAATGTCAAGGATATTTCTTTGCACCACAGCACCTACTATGAACATATTAATCTGTACAAAATTCAAATTACAGGATATCAGAGGTGCAATTTCTATCTTTTCAGGTTTAGGTATTGGGTTATCAGTGAAAAAAAACTAGTAGAGAAATGATGGACAACATTACAGAGTGTTCAGATTTGATACTGACACTGTTATTTCCCATAGTGATATACAGATATAATTAAAATAGCCTTTTCCTCACGTTAGGCTGTGGGGTATTTTTTAAGGCCCGCATCTCCACGTTGTAAATTAATTTGTGGTGATCCCAGTGCAGAATTTTCTGCACGTTTCACACCCCTTGCTTCATGCTGTGCTTTAGTATTGTGACAGGTTCACAAGTAGATCATCTGAGTATCATACTAAAAGAGAATCAATTCGTCATCAGCTCCATTGTAATTTAAACAGAATAAACAGAAACATTATGAAGGTTTAGTCAATGTAAGTGAAAGCAGGTAAATTATAAATAGGTGCTTCTTAATTTGAGGTTGTGTAATAAGATTTTTGTAAACTTTTAAAATATGTTGTGGGGTAAGTTTTCCACTTTTCCCCACAGAGATCCATTGTCAGTAAACTAATTCCTTAGCAATGATGTGTTATAAATACTTTAATGGTATAAGATAGGGAAAAGTCACATTAAAAGAAGAAACATAGCAAATTAATCTACCAACTACAAAACTTCTTTCAACTTTACTTTTGTATAAAAAGACAATTCTGGTGATTTACTTTTAATACAAAGGGGATATAATTTCTCAACTTTGATCAATATCAAGCCCAACAGTTTAAACATTTTTTAGTGAAGATAGTTAGAAGTCATTCCTTTGAGGAGACAGTAAAGAAGAAAAAGCCTTTTCCTTTGTGACCCATGATATCTCACAGACTTCACTGGAGCATGATAAATACAGGGTGAAACTGGCTATTCAGCATTGAAGCAGTACAGTGTGTCCCTTGGTGCACAGGAGATGCAAACGCTTTGTTCTGAAACACCATTAGTCCAGTCAGAAGAGGCTCTTCTTCTGCATGAGTAATTGCCAAGTCAATACTGTAGTAAGAAGTATTTATTGCTTGTAAGTAAATAAAGCTTTTTTCACCAAAGCAGAATTACTATAGTTTGAGCTTTTCCTAATGGATTTCATTGGAAATAAATTAATGATCTGCCCATTGATATTTCATAAAATAACCAGTTGTTATAAATTATAATAGAACAGATGTCTTGTCAAAGCCTTACCACTTTTATTTTTAACATACAGCAATTGCATGGAATTTTAGAAGCCAGTTTGGTTTAAAATGTATTCTACGACTATCACATCTTAGTATCCTGTTTAATTTTGAAATGTTATATTTATGAAAAATTGAAAGATTTGGTTTCGAAATGTGGCAGTTCAGGCAAAGTAAGAATAAAAGTCAGGGCAGTATTGGGAATTCCTTCCAATCCCTCCACGTCATTAATGGATGACATCGATGAAGAAATAGAATGTTTCAATTCTTCTACAATAATAAAGCACAACCACACACAATCACTTATATGGCACTAATTTGTGTTTCTCCGCAGTTTTGTTGGGAGTACTTGTTTGCTGGTTCATGCTCCATTCTGCCCAAGTTCAGGACACGTTCCAGCCATGCCTTCACCAGAGCAATTCATAGTGCTTTATTTAATATTCAGTTACTGCAATTTAGCCATAAATATCCCCAACCCTCTGTCTAAACGAGAGGAATTTAAATATAGGTAAATTTTTGATTATCAGTCTAAAGGGGGAAATTTCAGTTGCCCCTGACAATAGGCCCAAAGTCACCATGGCTACGCATGATTTACATGCAGCTAGCTTGATGACTACACCAGCCTGCCTGCTGACTGCAGGAATGTTGCTTATCGCCATTGCTAACAGCCTGCTACCTGGTAATGGAGTTTGAAGAAAGCCCCAGAAGTGGAAAGAGAAGGGCCTGGCACACTTGAAGTCTGGGTGGATGAGATGGAGATCAACTGCCTGCAGGGTTCAAAGTCCCATCATCAAAAAAAACCATGTTCCCCCACCCCCCCATTGCACCTCCACCAGGAGGGAGGAGCCACGGCAGTCAACAGAAAGCTCTGAGAACCTGGATGCAGCACGTTAAAAAGTTCCATAATCCCACACACATTATCAACTGCAACATCTCACTAGCCTAAAACACTGCCCAATGCATCACGCCTCCATCATTTACCTCCTAATACTCTCTGTCGATCTGGGCGCTTACTTAGTGGTTGCAAGTTCCACTTCACCCTCATGTATATACCATATTTGCAAAGCTCACACCCACATCTCAGAGTCTGGACACACTGCTGGTTATTCAAGCATAGGAAGAACATCAGCCAAACAGACTATGCAACACCCACTGACTCTTCTTTCCTCCATCTCACAGCGCAAGGTAAACAAAGGCAAATGCTGGAAGCCGGCAGAAGACAGGCACAGCTGCAAGAGTTACCCCAAGGCAATGCAAACCTTCATTAGAGTGGTTGTTGCTTCAGCTATGTGCAGTCACAGTGAGCAATAGATAATTGTATCCTCATGTCTAACTTTCCTTCCAGCACTTTTTCTGCTTCAGCAATTGCACTTGGAATGTAAGCTGTGGTGATGTAGACTTGAGCTGCTACTTCTCCCCTTCTTTTGCTAGAACAATTCCCTTGTGTCATTCTCTTTCCAAGTGCTCAAGATCTACAAACTGGAGAATTGGTGGCACAATTGTAAACAGGAGGCACACCACCGCTCGCTCTGATGTTCACTGCTACCAGCTCAGGTAGTCACATTGCACATAATTCAGAAGCTGGCTTAGTCGTCGAACCTACAATAAATGACACTGGAGATTTCCAAATGGAAGATTATACGTTCTTACTTGCCAAAGTACACTGAATATGAGTTCTTCAGCAGAAGACTCATGTGAGGACTTCAGTGAAGTGGCCTATCAAAGAAGAGTGATAGTTAATGCTTGACAAATGGTCACCATATGATTTCAGGTGTTTGTGCCCCCGCATGCTAAAAGGTGAAGACATCTAAACTTCTACCAGGATGTTGGATAAAGAAAATGACATTGCTGCCCAGCAGCTGATAGATGAGGAAACAGAATTACTTTCAAGTTGTGGTATAATCATCTCCTAGCTTCTTGCTTTATTTTTCTCCCTCCCCTTTCCCCTCATCTAGTCACAACCTATCCCATACTAACATATAGTCTTCCTTATTTCTTTCTTTCAAATATTTTTCTCAGCCCGAAAAGTTGACTGCTTATTCACCTCCATAGATGCTGCCCGGCTTGCTGAGCATTTTGTGTGTGTTGCTCAAGCTATGCAGCATTTGTAGAATCTTGAGTCTCTGCACTGGCCATAAAGTCTACACATGGAACCAATGGCATCCAACACTGAGGAGAAACCTATTTCCTCACAAAGTCATAAACCTCCCCTGGGCCAGACAGAATGAAATACGTTTAGCTATGCAAACACGAGGAATTCTGCAGATGCTGGAAATTCAAGCAACACACATCAAAGTTGCGGTGAACGCAGCAGGCCAGGCAGCATCTCTAGGAAGAGGTACAGTCGACGTTTCAGGCCGAGACCCTTCGTCAGGACCCCTAATGAAGGGTCTCGGCCTGAAACGTCGACTGTACCTCTTCCTAGAGATGCTGCCTATGTTTAGCTATATTTGTTTATCAGGAATAATTAACTTTCCCTATGCGGTAGTGGAAGGTAAATAGCAACATAATGTAAATATCTCCCAGTCCTGCCAGGAAGATACCTGATGAGAGCTTATTGCCATCGCCTTCTTGGCATCTTCTTGAAATGCTGACATTGAACTGAATGACACTGGCAGACATATCTCAATAAGGAAATTTGAAATTGAGTGTCACATTAGGGTTTGGGAAGGTGAATCACTCCCTGAGAATCCCGAAGGTTTTTCCTCACTCTCCCAGGAGCTTTTCCTCTTCTTAAGCAGCATTCCCTCAAGGACAATGGAGAACCATTTCTCTAGCCAGGACACATCGGGTTGTTCAGACACCCAAAGGTCAAGACAAAATCCTTTAGGCTCTAATGTAGCACTCGTAGTTTGAATAAAACTTAGGAAAGCACCAAAGTCCTGTATCAATCAGCAACTACAAGTTTTGCATAATCCCTTTAAACAGCATCAGAGGAAGACCCGTTTGGCTCCCATTTGAATGTGTAGTTGTGTAAGGTCAAGAAAGGACATTGGCTGAAGTTTGAATCTCCTAAATGACAGTGATTTATGTCAAATCAAATCAAAATCTTATGCTCCAATATAACCATTGAGCTGGGATGAACTATCGGATATGCCAATGTGGTTGATTTGCCTTCTATTTTGTTTTCCAGGAAAGCTGCTATACTGGGCTTCCCTACTGCCATCGAGAAACCTGCACTGATATATTCTGGGATAATGCCTCTAGTTCAGCACAGGCTAACGCAGGTTGAACTTCACCCCAGCATAGTGTACTTTTTCAATAAATTATCCACAGATAATAACGAGCTGCTACCTGGAAAAATCGCTGCAGAACAGCAATGTTTCCAAATTATTTTAGATTGTGTTCCTGACAGGGCCCAAGGAAAGCACACAAAGGATATTTAAAATTTCACAAAAGCATTTTGGTAAATGACTGGTCATAACTCATTGCTGAGCGCTTTGACATCACCTCTATTCAATATCTCCTTCTAATAGCTTGTCTTAGATTTGGAACTTACTGTGTGGGTAGAAAGTCATTGCTGATGAGCTATGGCAATGAATAATCACTCCGCAATATTTCATTTCGTTGGCCAAAATTGTTTATAATGACCATTAATGGCATTTAAAAACATGCTTTTTAAAACAGCATTTAGTAAGATAAATACATATTATATGATGTTTTAACATGTAATGTTTAGTTATCTGAAACTGTAAGATATTTAATTTGAACATATCTTAATTCATTAGTTTTAGTTTCACAGCCCTATCTCTGCACTTTATTGATGTTATGTGAAACGTTAATGCTTTTTCCTGACCTAACGAGGACTGAGGTTTTACTAGAGGGAATATAAAGAGATTCTCTAATTGCTTATGACCACAAGAGAGACTGATGCATTTTATCTTGTGACTCAAGACACAGTACAAAACACACTAAAATAAGCCACGCCCATGCTTCAGCTGATCTTTAAAAATTGTAAAATGAAGTTCACTAATAACTCGACCTCCTCAGAAGGCAAAAGAAACTTGGCATGTCCCCGTTGGCTATTGCAAATTTTTTTCAGTGCACCATAGAAAGTATGGATGCATAATGGCTTGATATGGCAACTGCTCTGCACGTAACTGCAAGAAACTGCAGAGACTTCAGAGACTTGTGGACACAGGAACCAGCCTCCCCTCTATGGACTCTGTCTATACTTCAAGCTGCCTCAGTGAAGCAACCAGCACAATCAGAGACCCCATGAACCCTGGACACTCTTTCTTCTCCCTTCTCCCAGCATGCAGTAGTTACAAAAGCCTGAAAGCACATACCGTCAAGCTGAAAGACAGCTTCTATCTCATTGTCATTAGAGTCTTGAACAGAACACTTGTACAATAAGATAGACTCCTGGCCTGTCAATCTACCTCATTATGATCTTGCATTTTGTTGTTTACCTGCAGTGCAATTTTTTGGTAGCATATTTGAACAGTATGCAAGACAACTTTTCACTGTATCTTGGTCCATGTCAGAATAATAATAAACCAATACCAAATCCTATGACATTTTTTCTTAGCAAACACTAAGTGTAGCACTCCGTGCCTTGGTGTCATGTACAAGATCCACCACAACACATGTCCACACAACACAACACAATCCTGCTTCCAGCTTAAGGAGGCATTGAAAAAATCAGGTATAAGTATTGAGTTCTACAAGAGCTATTATTTAGATACTATGCTTCCAGTTTCTTGAATGACACAACTCATGCTGTCTAGCAAATTGGTCATTTGTGCGGGGTTTGCTCAGATACCAAATGTTGCAGCAAAAACCAATCCATGTCCAACACTTTTGCCAAGATGTTCCAGTTAGTTCCATCCCCTATGCCTGCACAGAGAACTAGCACTGAAGAGCAGGAAGAGACCTACCTTACCTGTACTACTTAAGAAATAACATATGGCCTACAGGTTTTTTTGCAAATGATGACAAAGAGAGTGAATTGCGCAAAATTGTCCTTTATTCATTGTTAGATGTCAATGTATTTACAGAAATCAATAGGTTATGCCATGGCTTAAGGTAAAACTTTTCTTGAGACCTCATAGTGGTATTATAACATGAAGCTTTGGTGACAGTACTCCAAGACCTCGGCTTAAAAGGAAGAAGAACAAGGGGCCTTGCAGGAGAGCACCGTTGTAAAAGTGGGAGGGAATTGGTGGGGAGGGGTAAGGATAAGAAGGAATCTGAGTAAGCAACAGATTTTCCTGGAATATTTATCCCAATTTGCTCATTGGAAATACATGAGGTTTAGGTCCCATACCACCAGGTGCAGGACAAGTGACTATCCTACAAGCATCGGGTCCCTGAACCAGCATGGAATACTTCACTCATGTCAACTCTGAACTCACTTTCAAGGACTCTACAACTCTGCTCTCAGTATTATAAATGTATCCGTCCATTTATTTATTTGTTTGTTGGTTGGTTTGTTTGTGCCATTTGTCTTCCTTAGCACATTGGTTGATTGCACATTTGTTTATGTAGTTCTGCAAAAATTATATCGTATTTCTTTATTTTCTTATAAATGCGTCCAAAAAAATGAGTCTCAAGATGGTATATAGTGACAAATGCGTACTTTACTTTGACTTTTGGCTTTATTGGAGGAGGGGTACATGAGGAAGTTCAGCTTCTCTATGAATATCTTCATAAGAATACTGAATGTCTTTGTAGGTGGGTGTTACAGACATAAGATAACACATTGCACTCTCCAGTACAACATGGCATCATGGTTGTTATGGAAGTTCTCGACTCAAGAAGAATCAAGTCCACCTCATTTTCTTTGGGCAGAGAACAGACAAGGGATCTTCACTATAACTTTCAATAGGATGAAGCCCAAATTGAATCTTACTCTGGGAGAATGGAAAACATCATCCACAGATGTTTTTCAGGCATGAATTGATAAGTGGCAAGTAATATTTACACTACACATGTAGCAGGACAACGAATATTTCCAATGAAATACGAAAATAAAGGTCTCAGCCTTAAACATCAACTGTAAGTCCTGATGAAGGATCTCAGCCCGAAATGTCAACTATACTTCTTTCTATAGCTGCTGCCAGCTGCTAAGTCCCCCTATCATTTTTGATTGTTGCTTGGATTCCCAGCATCTACAGATTTCCTCCTGTTCGAAGATACGAAACTAACAGTTTGCCTTGACACAGGTGTCCCCCGCTTTTCAAACGCTCGCTTTACAACACCTCGCTGTTACCAAAGGCCTACATTAGTTACCTGTTTTCACTAACAGAAGGCGTTTTCACTGTTACGATAAAAGGCAGCGCACGCCCCGAGCAGCCAAGCTCCTCCCTCAGAACTGCATCTAGCCGGCATTGCTTAAACACGTGCCTGTGAGCTTCTGTGCTTTATATCGATTTATTTTGAGCATCCGTTAGCAAGATGAGTTCTAAGGTATCGGAAAAGCCTAAAAGAGCTCGTAAGGGTGTTACACTTAGTGTAAAACTGGACATAATTAAGCGTTTCGATCGTGGTGAACGAAGCAAGGAAAAAGTGATTTTGGCTTGTGGAAGTTGATAAAGATGATGTTGAAGAGGCTTTGACATCCCATGACCAAGAACTGATAGATGAAGAGCTGATAGATGAACTGATAGATCAATTAGAAGAGGAAAGGATAACAATCGAAACCGAATGCAGTAGCGAACGATCCGAAAGTGAAGTCGTCCAGGAACTGAACATGAAGCAACTGCGTGAGATTTTCACTGCAGTTGACAACAATGATTGCAGAAAAGTACGACTTTAATTTTGGAAGGGTATGTAGGTTTAGGGCATATTTGCAAGATGGTTTGAGTGCTTACAAAGAACTGTATGATAGAAAAATGCATGAGGCTAAGCAGTCAAGCATACTGTCGTTTTTCAAGCCTTTCACATCAGCCACAGCAGATGACGAACCTCGACCTTCGACATCGAGGCAGGCAGACATAGAAGAAGATGACCTGCCTGTCCTGATGGAAACAGACGACGATGAGATGACACCCCAGTGTCCCACCACTCCAGCCTCCAATGACTCAACCTAACACCCCATCATCAGTGTGCTCGCTTTCTTCCCGATTCCGGTAAGTGATACTACACTGTACATACATTATTTCTACTTTATATAGGCTGTGTATTTTTATGTGTTATTTGGTATGATTTGGCAGCTTCATAGCTTAAAGGTTACTGGAGAGAGTGTTTCTGCCGAGAGAGCTTGCGTCGAATGTTTCTGCCGAGAGCGCTTGCGTGAAATTTTCGCTATGGTGAACAGTGCAGCAATGATTGCAGAAAAGAATTTCTACTTTATATAGGCTGTGTATTGATCATATCATTCCTGCTTTTACTATATGTTACTGTTATTTTAGGTCTTATGTGTTATTTGGCATGATTTGGTAGGTTATTTTTTGGGTCTGCAAATGTTCACAAATTTTTCCCTTATAAATAAATGCTAATTGCTTCTTCACTTTACGACATTCCGGCTTACGAACTGTTTCATAGGAACGTTCTACCTTGGGTGGCGGGGGAAACGTGGATTACCAATGTACTGTATTCTTTGCCTTAAATATCTTAGAGACAACCATCAACCAGAAACTTCAGTTGAACAGCCACATAACTACAAAACTAATTCCGAGACTGGGTGTCCAGAAATGAACAGAAGTCTAAAGGGAAGGTCATGCCAGAGAGAAACAAAGCTGACACTTGGAAAATTAGTAACTCTATAAGCAGTAGCAACAATATCAGGCCAGAAATAGGGTCAGAATATGGAAATGTTAAATGGATAAATTTAGAAGCATTACATCTAAATGCATGCTGCATCCACAACAGGGACAATTTAACAGCACCAGTGAAAGATTCTGGTCAAATTGCCATTACAGAAACATGGAGCCAGAATGGAGTTAGCTGGGAACTAAATAGTCCAGAGTGTATTTGATACTTACAAAAGAAAAAGGGGGCAGGGAAAGCCTGGTAATGATGAATGGCAATGAGTACAGCAGTTAAAAAGGGATCAGTTTTGGCTCAGCAGATTGTGGTATAGAACTAGAAATAAATTAGGTAGAGCTATGAAGCAGCAGGGAGCAGAAAACACTGGTGGTGTCAGGAAATGTAAGGAGGCTTGACCCAAAGTTAGAGGGCAAAGCTGATTTAGCAGTAAATGATAACTTTTAATAATAATCTGCAAAATAACAAGCCACGAGGAGTTATAAAACAAGACAGATCAGAAGCTAAACTCACAGCCAACAAGGCAACTGAAGGCTAGGAGCAACTAGTTAAGGCTGGCTGGTTCATATGAGTGGATAAGGATTGTAGTTGAAACCTTGGTTTAAATAGGCTGCAGGTGATGTGTAGGAAACATATAACAGGTGACTCCTGTTAGTTACATGGAGACTGGGAGGAGCCTGCATGTGCAGTGTTGACAAGTCGTGGCTGTTCATTATAATTATGATTAGGGTACAGTGTAGAAAGGAATCAGAATTAGATCCAGAATCAGATTTAATACCACTGGCATATGTCGTGAAATTTGTTAAATTAGCAGCAGCAGTACAATGCAATACCTGATAAATATAGAAAAAAATAAGTGTATTACAGTCAATATATATATAAAATGGTTAATTGAAAAATAGTGCAAAACCAGAAATAATAAAAAAAGGTAGTGTTCATGAGTTCAATGTCCATCTAGAAATCAGATGACAGAAGGGGAAAAGCTGTTCCTGATGTGCTGAGTGTGTGCCTTTGGGCTCCTGTAGCTACTTTCTGACAGTAACAAATAGAAAAGGGCATGTCCTTGGTGATGGGGTTCCTTAATAATAGACATCGCCTTCCTGAAGTGCCACTCCTTGAAGATGTCCCAAGATGGTTCTGACTAATTTTACAACTTTCTGTAGCTTCTTCCGATCCTGTGTAGTAGCAACCCTACCCGTCATACCAGACTGTGATGCAGCCTGTCAGAATGATCTCGACGGTACACTTGTAGAAGTTATCAAGTGTTTCAGGTGACAAACCAAACCTCCTCAAACTCCTTTTGAAATATAGCCACTGTCTTGCCCTCTTTATAGCTGCTTTGATATGTTGGGGCCAGGTTAGATCCTCAGTGATTTTGACACCAAGGAAACTGCCCACTCTCTCTACTTCTGATCCCTGCATGAGGATTGGTTCGTGTTCCCTCGTCCTTACCCTTTCTGAAGTCCGCAATCAGCTCTTTGCTCTTACTGTCATTGAGTGCAAGGTTGTTGCTGCGACACCATTCAACTAGCTAGTATAACTTGCTTCTGTACGCCCTCTCGTCTCCATCTGAGATTATGAGAGAAGGTAAAGATTCATGTCATACATTAACGTTAGTAGACTTTAATCCACACACATAGTCTAAGGAAATCAAATGAGTCCTGACAATGCAAGGAAGAAATCCCAGAATGTATGCAAGGGTGTCTAGATTAGTATATTGAGGAATCAAATAGGAAATTGGCTCTTTTAGATCCTGTACTATACACAGAAAATGCTTAATTGATAATTGTTTAAAAGAGGCCAAAGGAAATGGAACTATCATATGACAGAATTTTACATTAAGTTGATAGGTGATGTAGTTCAATCTAGAATCATGATTTTCACTTCTGTAGTTGTACCCTCAGCTTCCTAACTAGAAGACCACAATCTGTGTGGATTCATGATAATATCTCCTCCGTGCTGACAATCAACATTGGTACACTGCAGGGGTGTGTGCTTAGCCCACCGCTCTACTCCTAGACCTATGATATATGGTTAGGTATAGCTCCAGTGCAATCTATAAATTTCCTGATGATACAACCATTGTTGGTAGAATCTCAGATGGAGATGAGAGGATGTACAGGAGCAAGATATACCAGCTAGTGGAGTGGTGTCGCAGCAACAACTTTGAACTCTACGTCAGTAAGACCAAAGAGCTTAATTGTGGACTTCAGGAAGAGTAAGACAAGAGAACACACTCCAGTCCTCATCGAGGGATCAGAAGTGGTGAGAGTGAGCAACTTTGGGTTCCTGGGTGTCAAAATCTCTGAAGATCCCAGCATATCAGTGCAGCTATAAAGAAGGCAAGACAGCAGCTATATTTCATTAGGAGTTTGAAGAGATGTGGTTTGTTAATTAAAACACTTGAAAACCTCTATAGATGTACCATGGAGAGCATTCTGACAGGCTGCATTACTGTCTGGTATGGGGGTACCCAAGATGGAGCTGACTAATTTTACAACTTTCTATAACTACTGCACAGGACCAAAGGAAACTATAGAAAGTTGTAAAATTAGTCAGCTCAATCTTGGGTACTAGTCTCCATAGCACCCAAGACAACTTCAAGAAGTACTATCTCAGAAAGGCGAGGACTAAGGATTCCCATCGCCCAAGTCATGCCCTCTTCTCATTGTAACCGTCAGGAAGGAGGTACAGAAGCTTGAAGGCACACACTCAGTGATTCAGGAACAGCTTCTTTCCCTCTGCCATATGATTCCTAAATGGACATTGAACCCATGAACACTACTTCACTTCTTTTTTCTAAGGTCAAAGGTTCATTTATTATCAAAGTACTGTATACAACTCTGAATTTGTTTCAATCCTCCAGGTAGCCATGAAACCAAGAAAGAAAAGAAAGGCAGCACGATCATCAACATCCAAATCCTTCCTTGCAAACAAAAAATGAACAGAACGGATCAGGCACATCGAACCCAAAAAACACCCTGCACAGATAGTCAAGCAGGCTTGAAGAGCCAAATGACCCCATCCGACAACTTTATCTAAGTTCTGGTAACTGACTTTTGAATATCATGTCTCCATTTCTCCATTGGGAAGTAGAGGAGAATTCTTCCTAGTTGCCCAGAAGAATGCATCTCCAACATTTTAGAAACCCTACACTGGCTGGAACAAGGCAATCTGCTTGTTTTGCACCCAATCAACCATTCTAAACATTCACTCCCTTTACCACCAGTGGCTACAGAGTGCACCATCTACAAAAACACACTTCAGTTACTTATCAAAGGTTCTTTTCAGAATACCTCCAAAACTGTGATCTCTGCCACGCAGCATCCACACTAACTATCACTATTTGCAACTTTATCAACATGTCACACATCAATCTGAATTGGAAATATAATGATGTTGCTTCATCAGTGCTGGATGAAATCTCTGAATTTATGGATTAACATTTTCTGTTAAACTGATACTGAAATAGAAAATTCTTTGCCCCTGGCCACAGGAGTGGTACTAGGTGATTGGAGGATGGCAAATGTTGCTCTGTTGTTCAAGAAAGGCTAATCCTGGGAACGATAGACCAGTGAATCTTATGTCAATGGTGGACATACTATTGGAGAGGATTTTTAGGGGCAGGATTTATAAGCATTTGTTGAATCAGTCTTGTTGAGGTTAGTCAGCAAAGATTTGTGAGGGGGCAGGTTGTGCCCTCATGAGCCTAATTGGGTTGTTTGAGGAGCTGACAATACAAATTGATGAAGGCAGAGTGGTGGATGTGGGATATATAGATTTTAGTAAGGTAATTGATAAGATTCCCCTTTGTAGGCTCATCCAGAAGGTCATGAGGTATGGGATCCAGTGAAACTTCACTTCATGGATTCAGAATTGGCTTGCCCAGAGCTAGGTAGTAGAAGGAGTGCATTCTGCCCGGAGGTTGGTGACTAGTGGTGTTCACA
The DNA here is from genome assembly GCF_030028105.1 of Mobula birostris. Taxonomy (NCBI): domain Eukaryota; kingdom Metazoa; phylum Chordata; class Chondrichthyes; order Myliobatiformes; family Myliobatidae; genus Mobula; species Mobula birostris. The sequence goes on from NC_092375.1 coordinate 166,788,402, forward strand.
GGTGTTCTGGGATCCCTGTCATTGTGATTTTTCATAAATGAATTGGATGAGGAAGTGGAGGGCTGGGTTGGTAAGTTTGTAGATGACACAACGGTTGTTGGAGTTTTGGATAGTGACGAAAGTTGCCATGGCTTTCAACAGGACATCGACATGATACAGAGTTGGGCAGAGAAGAGGCAGATGGAGTTCAATACAGAAAAGTATGAAGTGAGAATTGGCAGGATTCTTAGCAGTGTGGAGGAACAGAGGGATCCTAGGCTCCAGATCCATAGATGCCCCAAAGTTTAATAGGGTGATTAAGAAGGTATATGGTATGCTGGCCTCATTCATCAGGGGATTGAGGTCAAGAGTAACAAGGTAATGTTTCAGCTCTATGTAACTCTGGTTAGACAACATTTGGAATATTGTGTTCAGTTCTGTTCACTTCATTATAGGGAGAAAGTGAAAGGGAGGGTGCAGAGCAGATTTAAGAGGGTGCTTTCTGGATTAGAGAGAATGTCTTTTGAGGAAAGGTTGGAGCGATGGAGGGTGACAGTTAATTTGATAGATCTGTATAATGTTATGGGAGGCATAGATAGAGAAGACAGCTAGTGCCTTTTCCCTGGGGCAGCGATGTCTAATACAGAGGACATCCATTCAAGGTGAGTGGAGGAAATTTCAGGGGTGACGCTAGAGGCACAATTTTTTTGCACAGGAAGAGCTGGGTGCCTGGAACGCACTGCCAGGGTTGGAGGTAGAGGCTGATACAATAGGGACACTTAAAAGACTCATAGATATGCACATGATTGTAAGAAAGATGGAGGGTTATAGACTGCATAGGAGGGGAGGGATGGATTGATTGTGTATTCAGTTTATATAAGCCGAAGCAACTATAGTGTGTTGTACGTTCTAAAGATGTAAGAGTATCGTCACCACAGCAGCAGGTGAATGGATCAGTGCCCCATTACTTAATTACTTCACTAAATTGTAGCTTTATTATCAAAGTGTATATCCAATGAGAGAGTTAAAATATGTAAATATTGAGCTAGCTACTTATTGGCACTGAGGGGTGCACAGTGAAGTGCAATTGTGAGGTGCCTCAATGTCCTTATTTATGCCTCAGAAACTGAACGGAAACCCAAGGCACTGAGCACTGTGAAAGAGCCTTACAATCTTTCCATGCCCATTGTACCCTTTGAGAGGGTGCAACGAGAAATCTCAGGTAAATAATGAAACATGAAATGACCAGAGACTTTATTTTGAGCTCACCTGGTGATGATAACAATGGTTCGGCTAGTAGAACCACTGCCTCACAGATCCAGCAGGTCTTCAATCCTAACCTCCAGTGTTGTCTGTGTGGAGTTTGCACGTTCTCCCTGTGGATCTCCCCTCAATGCTCCAGTTTCCTCCTACATCCAAAGACATATCTACTGACAGGTTAATTTGTCATTGTAAATTGTCTCTGGTGTGTAGATGAGTGATAGAATTTGGGGAAGACGGGGGCAGAATTGAAAGCATTCAACTAGCAGAGATGTAGATATGATGCTTAATTAGCTCAACTCCACAAAAATCATCTGATGAAAACACTCCTTGCCAGACATCTGGGATGCAATTTTTTCAAAAGTATGTTTTCTGTCCTACGCACCTATTAGTGTAGAAATGTGATCAGTAAATCAAGGAAACCATTGGGTATTAAAGCAAAAAAATGATTGAGAAGGTGTGTTTGAGTGTATATTCATATTATTGTAGGTGAGAGATTTATTTGAAATCATGCAAATCAATCACTTAAAGATAACTTTCGTTGGAAGAATGCAAGATTAAAAGAATTGATTATATAATCTCCGATACAGGCAACAGCCATATATTTTGGGTACTTTGAAGCAGCCAGTGGTAAAACATAAGAAAAATTGTGGCTTTTTTTTGCAGATTTCTATTGCATTATGTGCATTCCATGAGCATTACTGAATTTAATTAAAACATCAAAGTCCTTGTTGTAGGCAACTGCATGCGGTTTTCCTGTGTGGGATTGGTTACATGTTTTTATGTCTGCTATCAATGTATAAATGTGTTTTACTCAGTTGTATCCAGCTTGAACATGTTTTGATGTTCTGCAACATTACTGAAATTTAGAGATTGAATGCTTCCTTTAAGCTTCATCATTTCTGAATTTTTTTCATTGTAAAACAAAACACATAATTTTGGAAGAAAGACCAATAACTTGTAAGTGGAGCAGAATATGAAATTGATTTATGTTGCCGATTTTACGACTCTGAGACCACAGTGGTTATTAACATGGAGGTGTCACTGAGGGGTGTAGTTCTGCCTTTTACTACTGCATTAATGTTTAGCTACAGAAACACCTCTTTGATTTCCAAGTTCAAGTAAAAGGTGCTGAGAACTTCAAGACCATTAAAAAGCAATACGACTTTGAGACTGTGATAATAGCTCATTTCCTGGCCATTAATCCAGACATCATTTAATCACTCATAAAAATCCATTTCTCTTTATTGCTACTTTGAGCTTAGTGCCCATTGTCACAGGTGCATGCAATCTCAGACTTAGTGGTATGAGCCTTTTTAAAAATTAGGACAGTGCTAACATCCCTTTAGAGACAAGTCTTTTTCCTGAGGATCTGTCATCCAGTTCCACTTAAGAGCATGAGATGAGATCAGACTCGAAACAAAGAACCTTTCCTACAAAGGCAGTTGCTACAGAAGGGCTATGCAAGGGGAAACAGGATTATGGAACATGGGCAAAGTTAGGTTCCTGTCTCTGTAACTCCATATAGATTGGCACCATTTAGGTCATTTCCTTTCTTCCTGTCATTCTTCTGTTTCCTACAACAGTACGTTGAAAATCTGACAATAATCACACGGCAGACTGATTGGTAAAACTTTGCACTATTTTACAAATTTATAATGATCTTTATATTTGCAGGTTTGCAATCATTATTTAATCGTTAGCTTTCTTTTCAGAGAGAACATTCTTCTCTGTTGTAGTCAGATAAACTCTAAATCTACAAAATCTCAATTTGTTGATTTCATGACAAGCTTTTGCTCTAAATCTCAAAGAAATCCAGGAAATGTGAGGTGACTGAAGCAAAGGTTATCAAAATTGTTTTTTTTTGCAGTAAGTCCCATTTACTGAAAAACAGTGTTTTTTAATTAATAATAGACCATAAGACCATAAGACAAAGGAGCAGAAGTAGGCCATTCGGCCCATCGAGTCTGCTCCGCCATTTTATCATGAGCTGATCCATTCTCCTATTTAGTCCCACTCCCCTGCCTTCTCACCATAACCTTTGATGCCCTGGCTATTCAGATGCCTATCAATCTCTGCCTTAAATACACCCAATGACTTGGCCTCCACTGCTGCCCGTGGCAACAAATTCCATAGATTCACCACCCTCTGACTAAAAAAATTTCTTCACATTTCTGTTCTGAATGGGCACCCTTCAATCCTTAAGTCATGCCCTCTCGTACTAGACTCCCCCATCATGGGAAACAACTTTGCCACATCCACTCTGTCCATGCCTTTCAACATTCGAAATGTTTCTATGAGGTCTCCCCTCATTCTTCTAAACTCCAAGGAATACAGTCCAAGAGCGGACAAACGTTCCTCATATGTTAACCCTCTCATTCCCAGAATCATTCTAGTCAATCTTCTCTGTGCCCTCTCCAACGTCAGCACATCCTTTCTTAAATAAGGAGACCAAAACTGCCCACAGTACTCCAAGTGAGGTCTCACCAGCGCCTTATAGAGCCTCAACATCACATCCCTGCTCCTATACTCTATTCCTCTAGAAATGAATGCCAACATTGCATTCGCCTTCTTCACTACTGACTCAACCTGGAGGTTAACTTTAAGGGTATCCTGTACGAGGACTCCCAAGTCCCGTTGCATCTCAGAACTTTGAATTCTTTCCCCATTTAAATAAGTCTGCCCGTTTATTTTTTCTGCCAAAGTGCATAACCATACACTTTCCAACATTGTACTTCATTTGCCACTTCTCTGCCCATTCTTTCAATCTATCCAAGTCTCTCTGCAGACTCTTCGTTTCCTCAGCACTACCGGCCCCTCCACTGATTTTCGTATGGTCAGCAAACTTAGTCACAAAGCTATCTATAATAGTGTGATTGCAAGTCATAAAGCTATTTTTGAAACTTCAACAGATTTGTTACAGGAGATATTTTCTTTCTAATCACTTACTCTTCTAGATTTTATTAAGTTGAATTAATGTTTGATGTTCTCCCACTTGGCCAGTGTTCTATGGACATACAGCAGAAAATCTGTACATGAGACTTCTGCTGCTCATCGCGCAAAATGGGAGCAGATGTGAGGAATTTCCTGGGGACCCAATTTGCATTTTGTTAATATACTTTATTTATTATTGGATATTTTGTCTCGGTCTCCTGGACATGAAATGACGGTGGACACAAAATCTTAATAGCTTTGTAATGGAAAGTGGATGAGCTTTTCATGAAAATGTGAATTATATGGGGAAAACAAAGCAAATGAAAGTAAGTACGTGGTTGTTCCAGAGTACTGACGTAAGCCCAGAGAGGCGAGATGCATCTTGCGCTATAACATTATATGGACTAAAAATTTACTCTTATGCAAGATTACCACTGAATTTTAGAACATAGAACACTATAGCACAATATAGGCTCTTTGGCCCATGATGCCGTGCTAACCACTTAACCTGCTCTAAGATCACCCTACATAGCCCACCATTATTTTTATCATCCACATGCCTATCCAAGAGTTTCTTAAATGCCCCTAACATATCTGCCTCACCCATTATCTCTGGCAGTGCCTTCCATGCACTCACCACTCTGTGTAGAAAATGTATATCCCCCTATACTTCCCTCCAATCACCCTAAAAGTGATACACACAAACTTGTGGAGGAACTCAGCAGGTCAGGCAGTATTTATGGAAATGAATAAACAGTTGACGTTTTGGGCTCTCCTCCCTCATCACCTGCTGATCAACTTCTATCGGACAACTATAGAGAGCCTCCTGACGTATTACTGTGCAGTGTGGTTTGCCAGCTGCACAGAACAGAACAGGAAGGACTTGCAGTGGGTGGTGAGGGTAGCAGAGCGGGTTATTGGCACAACATTACCCTCCCTCAGAGACGTTCATACTGGCAGACTTCAAAAGAAGGCTACTTGTATTTCAAAGGATCCCACTCATCCTGGACATCACCTGTTTTCCCCTCTACCTTCTGGGAAGAAATACAGAGCATTAAGGACGAAAACAAAGAGACTCCTTAACAGCTTCTACCCACAAGCTGTGAAATGTATAACACCCCCTTCCCTTCTCCTGCCCCCCTCCTAAGACAGCGGCAGCTAAAAGCATCACACTTGCAGGAATGGCAGGTGGGCAATAGTCCTACCCCCCCCCATCCATATATTATTAATTTTGGACTGCACTCTTGAGGTTTTAGAGTTTATTTTATGTATATATTCTTTGTCATGCTGCAAAACGTTGAGCTGCTAAACTGTGTTTCATTGCTCCACAACAATGACATTCTTCTTCTTCAGGACTGGAAAGGATGGGGGGAGATGGCAGAATAAAAAGGTGGGGGGGGGGTAAACAGGAATGAGTACAGCTGCAAGGTTATAGGTGAAGTAGGGTGGGTAGGAAAGGTAAAGGGCTGGAGAGGAAGGAATCTGGTAGGAGAGAGGAGTGGACCGGAGGAGAAAGGAAAGGAAGAAGGTACCCTGGGGAGGTGATAGACAGGTGAGAAGAGGTAAGAGGCCAGAGTGGGTAAAAAAGAATTGGATTTATTTAAATCTTACATCCGTCCTACAAGATGAGGGAGTCAAAATCTTTATGTTATGACTCCGTCACAATGTACAGACATGTGAATTTATAAGCCTAATGAAGCTGTCCCGTAGCCTGTTGGTTCTGGCTTTAATACTGTGGTACCGTTTGCCAGACGGAAGCAGCTGAAACAGTTTATGGTTGGGGTGACTGGTGTCCCCGATTATCTTCCAGGACCTTCTTTACACACCTGCTGCTGTAAAAGTCCTCAATAGAGGGAAGTTCACATCCACAGATGCACAGGTCTGTCTGTACCACTCTCTGCAGCGTCCAGCGATCAAGGTTGGTGCAGTTCCCATACCAGGCAGTGATACAGCCAGTCAGGATGCTCTCAATGGTGCCCCTGTAAAAGGTGTTGAGGATTTGGGGGCTCATGCCAATCTTCAGTTGCCTGAGGTGAAAGAGATGCTGCTGTGCTTTCTTTGCCACATAGCCAGAGTGTACAGTCCAGGTGAGATCTTTGGTGATGTGTATACCCGGACACTTGAAACTACTCACCCTCTCGACTGCAGACACATTGATGTTGATTGGGGCGAGCCTGTCTCCGTTCCTCCTGTAATCCACAATCAGCTCTTTTGTTATTTGGACATTGAGGGAGAGTTTGTTATCCTGGCACCACTGTGTCAGGGTGTTAACCTCTCCTCTGTAGGCTGTCTCATTACCGCTAGAAATAAGGCCGATCCATGTCGTGTCATCTGCGAATTTGATCAGCAGATTGGAGCTGTGTGTGGCAGCACAGTCATGGGTGTAAAGGGGGTAGAGAAGGGGACTCAGGACACAACCCTGGGGGACACCTGTGTTGAGGGTCAGAGGGGAAGAGGTGAGGGAGCCCATCTTTACCACCTGTGGGTGATAGCCTACCAGCTGTACAAGGTGGGGTGCAGGCTGAGGTCTCTGATCTTCTTGTCAAGTCTGGAGGGAATTGTGTTGCTGAATGCTGAACTGTAGTCCAGGAACAGCACTCTAACGTATGCATCCCTCTTCTCCAGGTGAGTGAGGACGGTACATCACTGCTGTGGCTATGGCTTTATCAGCAGACTGGTTCCTTCGGTAGGTGAATTGTAAGGAATTGTAAGGTAGGGAATTAGAAGAACAGGGGAGAAGGGAGGGGAAAATAATTACTGGAAGGAGAAATCGATATCCATGCCATCAGATTGGAGGCTACCCAACGTGTTACTCCTGCACCCTAAGGCTGGCCTCATCTTGGCACAAGATGGATTAGCACGTCAGAACAGGAATGGGAAAAGGAATTAAAATGTTTGGCCACCGGAAATTCTGCTTTTGGCAGGTGGATTGGAGGTACTCAACAAAGCAGTCCCCCAATTTAAGATGGGGTTCACCACTGTAGACGAGGCTGCATCAGGAGCACCAGAGCACTGAGCGCAATAGGCGACACCGGCAGGTGAGGCTTTGCCTCACCTGGAAGGACTGTTTGGGGCCTGAATGCATGTGAGGGAGGAGGTGAATGAGCAGGTGTAGCACTTTGGCTGCTCGCAGGGATAAGGGCCGGGAGGGAGATCAGTGGGGAGGGACAAATGAATAAGGGAATCACAGAGTGAGTGATCCCTGCAGAAAGTGGTGGTGGGGGGGGGGGGCGAGGGAGGTAAGATATGTCTGATGGTAGGATCTCTTTCGAGATGGCAGAAGTTGTGAAGAATGATGTGTTGGATGCGGAGGCTCATGGAGTGGTAGGTAAGGAAAAGAAAAGCTCTATCACTGTTAAGATGGGGTGAGTGCGGATGAGGACAGCGTCAATGGTGCAGGAAGCAAAGCCCCGTTCGTTGAAGAAGGAGGACATCTCTGATCTCCCGTAACAGAAAAAGGCATCGTGGGAACAAATGCATTGGAGACGAAGGAACTGAGTACAGGGAATAGAATTTTTACAGGAGACAGGTTGGGAAGAGATATAGTCAAGATATCTGTGGGTATCAGTAGGCTATTTAAAGATATTGGTAGACAGTTTGTCCCCAGAAGTGGAGACAGACAGATTGAGAAAGGGGAGATGGGTGTTAGAAATGGAGCAAGTGAATTTAACGGCAGGGCGGATGTTGGAGGCAAAGCTGATGAAATTAACAAGCTCAGCATGGGTGCAAGGAGCAGCACCAATGCAGTTGACAATGTAGCAGAGGAAGAGTTGGAGACTATTACCAGGGAAGGCTCGGAACATGGACTGTTCTACATAGCCAGCGAAGTGGCAGGCATAGCTGGGGCCCCTGCGGGAGCCCATGGCTGCCCCTCAGTCTGGAGAAATTGTGCAGGGTGAGGACTAGTTCTGTCAGCAGAGGAAGGTGGTTGTGGAAGGAAACTGGTTGGTTCTTTTATTGAGAAAGAAATTCAGGGCCTTAAGATCTTCTTGATGGGGGATAGAATTGTATAGGGACTGGACGTCCATGGTGATAACGGGGCAGTCAGTTGAAATTTACTGAGGAGATCAAGAGCATGAGAAGTGTCACAGAAATAGGTGGGAAGGGATTGAACCAAGGGGTATAGAATGGAGTCGAGGTATGAGGACACGAGTTCAGGGGGGCAGGAGCAGACAGAGACAACAGACCTACCCTGGAAAGCTTTCTGTGCCTGGCAGGTCACCTGCAAGGTAAAGAGAGAACCCCAATACAAAGTTAAGGCCATAGTTCAGTGTAGAGTAAGGGAAATAAAGAATCAGTGGTGGATGGAGAGGGCACTAGAAATTCAGCAGCCTGCTGACTCTGGTGATATCAGGGGTTTCATTATTGCCACCAAGGCAGTGTACGGCCTAAACCCCCTTTGCTCCAAAGATGGACAAAGGTTGCTAAAGGACAATGATGTCAACAATTCTTAATGGAAGAAACTCTTGCAGCAGCTACTTAATCGTAACACAATTGTCAACATTGAAGTCCTCAACCAGCTCCCACAACGACCCATGAGTAAGCCTCCTAGTGTCAAAGAGGTGCAGACAGCTTGCAAGTTATTGAGGAACAACATGTCCACTGGGCCTGAAGGAATTCCAACAGAGATCCTCAAGGGAGTTGGCACAGAACTTTTAAATCATATTCATGACCTGCTCATCAAGATCTAGGACCAAGAGAAGATTGCAGCTGAGCTCAGAGACACCTTGATTGCAACACCCTTCAAAAAGGGTGACAAGGCTGACTGCAGAAATTATAGGGGCATCTCCCTCCTCTCTACAACAGAAAAGGTACTCACTCGAGTTTTATGTGACCAGCTTTCACCTCTGGCAGATCTCCTGCCTGAGTCTCAGTGTGGCTTTTGACCAGCCAGAGGAAGATCTGACATGATTTTTACAGAAAGTCAATTGCAGGAGGAAGCCCAAGAACAAAATCTCCCACTTTGTATGTCCTTCATTGACCTTACAAAAGCATTTGACTTTGTAAATCGCCCTGCCCTTTGGCAGGTACTGTCCAAAATGGGATGCCTGGAGAAATACCTCAAGGTCCTACAGCTCTTACACAATGATACGAGTGTACCAGTCATCAGCAGTAGCAAACTTTAAAGTTTGAGACCAGGGTCAAACAGGGCTACATCATTGCCCCAACTCTGCATGCCATTTTCATTGCAACCATTCTTCACTTCATGGGCCAAGACCTCCTACAAGGTGTACAGATTCTCTATAGGACAGATGGTTGGGGGGTGGCGGGGGGAGACTCTTTAACCATAACAGGTTCAAGGCAAAGAGCAAGGTGCCAACTACTTCCTTCTTGGAACTCCAATATGCTATCACAGCTCACTCTGAGGAGGATCTATAGTGCAGAATGGATGCTTTTGCCATTGAAGTACAAGTTCCTAGGACTTGATATAAACATCAAGAAACCTCAGCTTGTTCCAGATCAAGTTCCTAAACCTCCAACCATCCAAGTTGACAACATTCCTCTGGAGAACACTGATCATCTCCCATACCTTTGCGGCCTTCTTTCTTCAAGAGCCAACATTGACCTTGAAATAAATCACAGAACAGGCTGTGTGAGTGGCCCAGAAAGCGGGTTTTCGAAGAGTGGGATATCAAGACCAACAATAAGCTTCTGGTCCATAAAACTTTAGTCCTCCCCTCTTTGCTATATGGAGCAGAGTCATGGACAACATAGAGCAGACACATAAAATTCCTAGAAAGTCACCATCAAAGATGCCTCCACTTTGAGAGTTAGCTGGAAGAACAGATGTACTAACTCCAGCATCCTGGAGGAATCTAACAGTAACTCCATATGACTCAACACTGATTGCGATGGGTTGGCCACATCACCCGTACGCTCGACTGCCGTCTCCCTAAGCAACTCCTGTTCAGTCCGCTCAAGGATGTAAAGTGTACTCCTGGAGGGCAGAGAAGGTAGCTGAAGGACAGTATCAAGACCCTCCTGAGGAAGTGCCACATCAACCTGAATGAATGAGAGATATTAGCACAGGAAAGGAGGACTGCAAAGCTGGAGGAATACGTCCAGCGTGACGCTGAGATAAAGCAGTTCCAGTGTAAAGAGAGACTGGGAAAGGCCCAACCAGCTACATCTAACACCTGAATGACCCACAGCTGCTAACTCTGCAGTTGGACTTGTGGATCATGGATCAGCCCCTTCAGTCATCTCAAAACCCACATGTGATCAGATCAACCACCAGAAGAATCATACTCGACTACGAGTGCTCGCTGATGATGATGGTGACCCAGAGAGTCTGATTAGTGGATCTTGGGTAGGAGGTAGAAGCGAGCAGTGCGGAGTAAGGGAACTATGAGTTTGTTGACAGTCGATAGGAGTTCTCCAGAGCCGGTGAGATCAGTGATGATGTTGGAAACAGTTTTCTGATGGTCCAAAGTGGGGTCTTCTTCAAGGGATAGGTACAAGGAGGTGTCTGAGAGTTGCTGCTTGGCCTCAGCAAGGGAGAGGTCATTTTGCCACACTACAACAGCACTCTCTCTGCCTGCGGGTTTAATGGTAAGGTTGGGATTGGTGCGGAGAGAGTGGAGGGCAGTGCATTCAGAGGGCGTGAGGTTCGAGGAGGAGAGGGAGTGCTGAAGTCAAGACAGTTGATGTTTCACAAGCAATTCAAGATGAAAAGATCCAGAGCGGGCAGAGGATCAGAGTGGGATGTCCAAGAAGAAGAGGAGGGTCAGAGAAGTGAAAAGATTAATAGTGCAGGGTGTGGAATTCTTGTTAAAGAAGTAGGCTCAGAGACAGAGGTGATGGTAAAAGAGCTTCATGTTGTGACAGGCACAAAACTCACTGAGGTGCAGGTGAAGGCGGCCCTTATTGAGGACAGAACATTCTATCTCAGAGAGGGAAAGGTCAGAGGGAATAGTGAAGACACAGCAAAGATTAGAGCTGGGATCAGAGTGGGGGAAGAGAATTAGTGACACCAGAGGAGAGAAGAGGCTTAGGGTTTCAGGGAAGGTGGGGTGGGAGGAAGATGGATGCTCCAAGACCCAGGATGCAATGGTGAAGCCTGAGAGAATCGGGGTTGGAATTCGGTAGTGGGGGAAGGGGAGCATGAGGGCCCAGTGGCAGTGAGTAAAGTCTTGGCCTGGGGGTGCTGAATGTCGAGAGCCAGAGTTAGAAGCCACACAGTTTGCAGTCTGAAGCTATCTAGGGTTATAGGAACTGACACTAGTGGCAGGGGAATGTGGGGTCTGGATCCATTCGGGGTGGTTGGAACTGGGGTTGAAGGCAATTGTATCATCAGTTTGGAGGCATCCAGGGCCGTTGGAGCAAGGGTTGGAGTTGGTGAGATACCATTAATATTATGCCCCTGGTATTAGCCATTTCCATCCTGGGAAAAAGCTTCTGGCTATCCATTTTGTCTATGCATCTTATCATCTTGTAAGATAAACTTTATTATGTCCTTCATACGCAGATAGAACATGTTCCAAAATTTGATTAAAGGCAGTGCAGAAAATACCATCTGGTCTGCTAAGATCTGTAGAGAGAGAGGAAAATACATGACTTTAGAGGTTGATAACTTCTATGAGTCCAAGTCAGTTCTGGCATAAACTGGAAAGGCAAGTTATCTGTATTTGTTGAATTCACTGATAAGTTCTAGGAGTTTTAATCTTCTAGTTGGACTGTTTTGTTTACAAATAGTATTTCTTTTGCAATAACAATAACTTGCAGTGTTACATGCTTCTTAGGAGAGAAGAAGATCCTATAACACAAGGGAATCCCACAGAGAAGACATCCATCAAAAATGAAAAGAATGAAAATGAAAAATAGTGCGGCCAACAGCTGCATCAGTGTTGGACTTAGAGGAGAGACTTCAAGTAGGAAGTGTGAAGGGAAGGTGAGCTTAGTGAGTTTAGAGGACCAACTCCATTTCACGGGGCCTGAGGACTGAACGAAATAAAATGCAAAAGTAGCCACTAAGCTCAGAGAAAGTTTTTTATTTTGCAATGTAGTCTGAGGGGCGATAGGACAAGACCACAAAAGGTTTAGACATTATTATGAAAATGTTAAATTGTAGGTTGGGGTTTGGAAGCCTAAGTGGATCAGCAAATTTAAACAATGTGATGAAAATGTTAAATTGTAGGTTGGGGTTTGGAAGCCTATGTGGATCAGCTTTTAGTTTAAGATGGATTTGGTGCAGTACAGAATACAGCATGGGATTTTGGTTGAGCTTTTCTGTGGGTGCAGGATGGATGACCATTCAGGAGAAAGTTGGGGCAATTTAGCTGGAGGTGACAAAGACATGGATAAAGGTTTCAAAAACATTGAAAATGAGGTAGGATTGGAGATTCCATTGTTATAGATGGAAGTGATAGTGGAGTTAAAAAGAACACAAACGGTTTGTATTATTGTTACATAAAGGAATGTGTGATACTTACAGTGGAGTCCAAGATGATAGCTTTTGTTTTCCTACAATTAAGCTTAATGAAGTTGCTACTCATTCAAGAGGGAATGTTAGAGGAGTGAGTTTATGTTACAGGAGTAGAGTTGGGTGTTATCACGGAGTCAAAAGCAGTCAACACAGAGATGAAGAAGATGGAGATCCCTAAACCCGAGGGTGGCAGCGAGCAGAATATAAATTGCCATTGCTGAGATGCCCTGACTGTGTTTACATGGCAAGAGTGAGATCAAGCAAGGATAGATTCACTCAGTTAATAAGCCTTTGTTATTATTTCTCAAATCTGTATGAAACATGAGCAGTAATATGCTGCCAAAACCATTGCCGGATACACACAGGAAATTATTGCTCAAACTGAACATAACAGGCCAGGTGTGTGATCATCGCAATATAGGAGATTTATGACGGCAGTCAAAATGGAATAGTTCCAATTGCAATAATATCATAAAATGGATAAATCTTGTATCATACTGGATCATGATAACATTTGTTATTTTCTCCTCTATATTCATTTAATTTCCCTGGATCTCCAACCAATCATGACTAAACAAACTGATAAGAACTCACTCACATCACTTCCAAAGATTTCCCTGGACTTACCAAGAGGAATGATGGTGGACAACTTGGAAGCATCTTCTTTATGATTTTGATTACTACTCAGATCTTTCAGGACAATATAACTGAAATTCTGAATTTTATATTTCAAGGATCACAGTCTCAAGTCAGTGGAAGATCGGGTTCAACATGTAGAAATTAAAGTGGTATTGAAAAAGGATCAATGGTGGGGATAATAGGGGATAATTTATGTTGAACACAGGAGCAGTGCAATTTTAAAATTTGCTGGTAACATTGATATACGGAATGCAGCTAATGCAAACAATGACTGACAAAATGCAAAAATATTCATAAATTCTCAACAGGTATTTCAATGTAACTATGTAATGATATATTTTATTTGGAAGAATATCTCTGAAAAATAATTCAATGATCATAGTGGACTGGAGGGACCAGAAGCTAGAGATACACTAAGACTACAACAGAAGATGTTTGGGTTAATGGAGATACATAAAAATAGTAAATAAAACACTGCATGAAATCACCAGAGGTATTGAACTAATGAGAGAATGTAGAACATCGAACAGTACAGGAACAGGATCAGGCCCTTTGGCCAACAATGCTGTGCTGAACCAGCTAAAAATTAAGTCACCCTCCCCCCAAAAAACTAATCGCTCCTACCTACACAGTCCATATTCCTCCATCTTCCTCATATTCATGTACCTACCTAAACATCTCTTAAAAGCCTCTAATGTATTTGCTTCTACCACCATACCAGGCAGTGCATTCCAGGCATCCACCATTCTCTGAGTAAAAAATTTACCCCTTACATTGCCTTTGAACCTATCCCCCTCACCTTCAATAGATGCCCTCTGGTATTTGACACTTCCACCCTGGGAAGCAGATACTATCTGTCCACTCTGTCAATGCCTCTCATAATCTTGTAATCCTCTATCAGATCTCCCCTCAATTCTTCTGACACACCTAAGATAACAACTCAAGTTTGTCCAGCCTGTAGTGTAGCACACGCCCTCCAAACCAGGCAGCATCTTGATAAACCTGTTCCGTACCCTCACCAAAGCCTCAACTTCCTTCCTACAGTGGGGCGACCAGAAACGTATGCATTACTCCAGGTGTGGCCTAACCAGAGTGTTATAAAGTTGCAACATCACCTCTTGAAGTAATGCTGAAATTCTACTGAAACTTAATGAATTGCCCAAAGCTATTCTGGTCAATGTAAAAGGAATGTAGAGGCACTGGACAAGATACACAAAAAAATAAGATTTATAGTTCTGATACCATAACAGAACACATTGCCTGGACTCAGAGTAATAAAATACCAGTTAGTTCTCTTAAGTTTCTAGACTCAGACAAATAGGATTGTAATATGTACAATTGTCGAATTTGTCTGCTGACATTTAGTCACACATTCCTCCCTCTATTTGTTAATCACACTCAACACAAAAATAAAGTATCTTCTGCCTAACCGCTACCTTTACAAAAGCTCTCCAACTGCCTTGCTCGTTTCCTTTTTTTTATCTATTGAGATACGGTGCAGAATAGGTCATTCTGGCCCTTTGAGCTGTGCCGCCCAGCAATCCCCTGATTTAACTCTAGCCAAATCATTGGAAAATTTACAATATCCAATTGACCTACCAACCAGTATGTGTTTGGAATACGGGGTGGGGTGGGAGGGGTGCGGAGTCCCACGTGGTCACGTGGAGAACATACAAGCTCGTCACAGGCAGCAGCAGGAGTTGAACCTGGGTTGCTGGTGGTGTAAAGCACTGTGCTAACCATGACGCTAATGTGCTGCCCCAGACCTGTTCATTCACATACAGCACAGAGTAGATCCTTTGAGCCACGCCGCCCAGCTGTCCCAAATTTTAATCCAAGGCTACTCACAGGACAACTTACCTACAACCGGTACATCTTTGGACTGTGGGAGGAAACGGGAGCACCCGGATGTCACAGGGAGAGTGTACAAACTCCTTACAGACAGCAATGGGAATCAAACCTGGGTCACCTGCACTGTCGTCGTTGTGGCTATCTCTTGAGGTAGAGGATGATGGTCTTCGTTCTGAAGAAGTGGCTCACAGAGCGAAGACGCCTGTGCGTGTGTTTGTTTAACGTGTACTTGATGTTGCACTCCAAGAAGCACATGATACTTCACAAATCAACCAACTGATTCCAATGGCATGGAAACCACGACGATTGGACCTGATAGATTTGTTGCAGCCTTCATCTGCCTTCACAGCCGTTGTGTTTGAAGTAACTTCGTCCACCTGTTCCACCGTTGAGGTCTTGGTTGGATTGTTCTTTGTCAGGGACCTCACCCTCGACCTTAGCGCCATGGGTGACCCTACCAGGAGCATAGCTCCTGCACTGTAAAGCATTGTGCCAACCTCAGTGAAGAAATTTGTTTTTCAAGGCTATGGAAAGATGTGAAGTATATTTTGTAGAACCTCAGTATAGATTGCAAGGTACAATTTCACTATATGACAGATATAACCCTCCATAAATCCAAGACCCGATTCAACTAAATTAAAAATCCTTCAATATTACCTTTTATTGCAAAAAGAGAAAATAACTTATTGATTTATTTTTAAATGATTACAAAATCACTAAATTGATTTCCAAGACAACTTGGGAAACCTCTAATTCAAATGTATTCAATATCAGTTTATATATGAGATTAGTGTAGAAAATGGCCGCTGCCTTGTCAGTAGAAGCTTGAAATTACTCACCAACCACAATAGTAGTAAGGTGTGGTTCAGATGTGGTAGTAAAATGGAAGTAATTACTAGCATTGTTGGCTAAAGCATGCCCAAGGATGACCTTGTATCAATCTGGTCAGGATGCAGGAATTCAAACTCACAGTGAAATGGATACAAATGCTTTTATAAATTAAGAAAGCTTTTTATGAAATGCAATTAAGTGCATAAATTATTCTTATCGATAATTGTTTCCTACATGAGTACACCATATGGATTTTGCTGATAATTTGGGTTTTTATATATTCAAATGCTTTTACTGGCTGTGCAGAAAGCTTTTTACTGCCCATCCTCTACGTAAGCCACTCTGCAATTAGAGAGCTTCACCAAGCTAACTCGTAATGTGCTTTCCTAACATCAATACATGACGTGAGAACTCAATATCTTTCACATGAGCATCAGTTTTTTAAAAATTTAAATGGAAAAGCCTTGTACAGATGGAAACACTCTCTAAGTACTTTTCTCACCCTTTACAGAAAGATTGTTTTCTTCCTCCCACTCGATTTGTAACAGTGAAACATTAAGAAAAATGTCCTTCTTACATATTGAATAAATACTAGAAAAAGCCAAGCTGCTTTCAGCTATACACACATCTGCTGCACAATATGGAGAAATCTAGCTCATGAATTCAAATTGGGGATCTGGTTTGGACTCCCAAACTAATAAAGTTACATTTAGTTACTGCTTAATTGTAAATACAGCAAGATTGTTTATACACCTCTTCGGGAAATTCAGCACTGGAAGGTTTGCATTCACGTTGGCTGTACCAGAACTGCACTGTCATAGAGCACCACAGTGCAGAAACAGGCCCTTCAGCCCATCTAGTCAATGCCAAACTGTTATCCTCTCTAGTCCCGTTCACTGACTCCTTCCACCCATGTACTTCTCCAGACTTCTCATAAGTGCCACAATGGAATCTGCATCCATCATCTCGGCGGCAACCCATTTCACACTCGCACCTCTCTCTGAGTGAAGAAGTTCCCTCTCAAATTCCCTTGAAATATTTCCCCTTTCACCCTTACCCTATGACCACTACTTCTGGCCTTACCCTACCTCAGTGGAAAAGCTGCTTGCATTTACCATTTCTATACGGCCTCATAATTTTGCAAATCCCTGTCAAATCTCCTGTCGTTATCCTACACTCTAATTATAGTACTTTGGCTCCTCTGCACTTCTCTGAAACAAGTCTGATGCTTGTAGCTTTTCGAAATGTAAAAACTAATGTCTATCCTTGGCTCCTACAATAGCCTATTATCTTCCCACTATACTACTACCAGGAATATTACTTCAACTTATTTACTTACCCAAAAATATAGTGAAGTGGAGAGTGGTTAAGTGAGTTAGGATGGGGTGGTCCATCACCACTTTTTAAAACGCCCAGTCAACTGCACTACAGTAGATCTAGTCAACATCCATGGCTAGTATTACAAGTAGTCAAAGTCTCTCCTCCCCTGCTAGCTGCCTCAGTTGAAACTCTCTGTAACATAGTTGTTTTTGCAGTGAAGACAACTCTGACAGTAACTCGTCGGCCTTCTCTGTGTCTGTTCATGTGTGAGACAAATTCTTCCCAACCGTAAGGAAATTGTAGATAAGCATCAGTTCTCTGGCTGGTCCCTGAGGTTCCTCATTCTTCACACTCATAGAAAATAGAACCTAGTACAGGAACAATCCTTCAGCCCACAGTGACACGCCGAACCAAATAAATTAGCAACCAAACGACTAACTAAGCTAATCTCCTCTGTCTACACAATATCCATATACAGTACTACCATTTCCTCATATTCATGTGCCTATCTAAATGTCTCGTAAAATGTTTCTGCCTCTACCACCACTCAAGGCAGTGCATTGCAGGCATCCACTTCCCTCTGTGTAAACAACTTGCCCCTCACTGCTCCTTTGAAAATACCCCCACTCACCTTAAACGCATGCCCCATGGTATTAGACATTTCAACCCTTAGGTAAACGCATGCCCCGTGGTATTAGGTAAACGCATGCCCCGTGGTATTAGATAAATGCATGCCCCGTGGCATTAGATAAACGCATGTCTCGTGGTATTAGATAAACGCATGCCCCGTGGTATTAGATAAATGCATGCCCCGTGGCATTAGATAAACGCATGTCTCGTGGTATTAGATAAACGCATGCCTCGTGGTATTAGATAAACGCATGCCTCGTGGTATTAGATAAACGCATGCCCCGTGGCATTAGATAAACGCATGCCCCGTGGCATTAGATAAATGCATGCCCCGTGGCATTAGATAAACCCATGCCCCGTGGCATTAGATAAACGCATGCCCCGTGGCATTAGATAAACGCATGCCCCGTGGCATTAGATAAACGCATGCCCCGTGGCGTTAGATAAACGCATGCCCCGTGGCGTTAGATAAACGCATGCCCCGTGGCATTAGATAAACGCATGCCCCGTGGCGTTAGATAAACGCATGCCCCGTGGTATTAGATAACGCATGCCCCGTGGTATTAGATAAACGCATGCCCCGTGGTATTAGATAAACGCATGCCCCGTGGCATCAGATAAACGCATGCCCCGTGGCATTAGATAAACGCATGTCTCGTGGTATTAGATAAACGCATGCCTCGTGGTATTAGATAAACACATGCCTCGTGGTATTAGATAAACGCATGCCCCGTGGTATTAGATAAACGCATGCCCCATGGTGCTAGACATTTCAACCCTTAGATATTAGATATTGTCTGTCTACAGTATGCCTCTCATAATCTCGATCAGATCTCCCCTCAGCCTCCGCCACTCCAGAGAAAACCACCCACATTCGTCCAACCTCTCGTTATAGCACATGCCCTCTAATCCTGGCAACATCCTGCCAAGCCTCAACTCCAAAGCCTGGACCTCCTTCCTATAATCAGGTAACAAAAACTGTATGCAATACTCCAGATGCAGCCTAACTAGATTTTTATAAAACTGCAACATAACTTCCTGACTTTTGAACTTAATACCTCATAAAGGACTAATAAAGGCATGCATGGCATAAGCCATCTTAACCACCCTATCATGCCCTGTTCCAATTTAATACTCTCTCATAAGGTCTATACTTATCCTTATCTATAGCTATCTTAAAACGTAAAAAGTTGTGGTCACTGTTCCCCATCTGCTCACCCTCTGAAAAGTAATTTGCCTGACCAGGCTCATTACCCAATACAAGTCCAGTAAAAACCCGCCTCTTGTTGGACTATCTACATACTGATTTCAGAAACCATCCTAGATGCATCTAACAAATTCTGTCCCACCTAAACCTCTTGCTCTCAGAAAGTTACAGTTTATATTAGGTAAGTTGAAGTCCCCCATGACAACAAGCCTATTGTTTTTACACTTTTCCTTACTGTGCCTACATATCTGTTCCTCAATGTCCCAGTGTCTATAATACAATCCTTTTAGAGTGAATACACCCTTCCTATTTTTGAGTTCCACCCATACAGACTCAGTGGACAAGCCCTCCATTACGTCCCCTCTGAGTGCAGTTGTAATGTTGTCCTGGACTGGTAGTGCCCAACCTTTTCTTCCTCCTTCACTTTCTTTTTCTGAAACATTGAAAGCGTGGGATATTATGCACAGATTCTTGTCCCTCTCTCAACCAAGTCTCTGTAATGGCCACAGCCTTATATTTCCATGTACTGATTCACACCCTATGTTCATCACCTTTACCCACAGTACACCTAGCATTAAAATACACACACTTCAAACTGTCTGTCCCATCATATCTATCACTTTCCTCCTGACTGTTTTTACCAGTCCTGGCATCTACCTTCCTCTCCATCCCTTCACTTTCTGACTTGGTGTTCTATTTCTCATTCCCCTGCCAAACTAGTTTAAACTCTCACAAGTAACACTAGTAAACCTCCCGGCCAGGATATTGGTTCTTCTCCGGAATTCCTTTTTTTTCCCAACCGGTCTCTTTTGTATGGGTGACCTCTGCCCCAGAAAAGGATTCAGTTATCTAAGAACCTGAAACCTTGCCCCCTGCACCACTTCCTCATTTATTTGTACTGTCACCCTTCCCCTGCCTGACTGGGAGTAATCCAGAGATCACAGCCTCTTTCTTAACTCCCTATACTCATTGTGCAGGACCTCTTCCCCCTTCTCACCCGTGTCACTGGTGTCAATGTGCACCATGACTTCTGTCTGCTCACCCTCCCAACTGAGAATGTTCTGCAGTTGTTCTGAACCTAGCACCTTGGAGGAAACCCACCATGCAGACGTCTCTTTCTCAGTTACAGAACCTCCTGGACATCCTCCTAACTTTGAGTCTCCTATCACTGTCACTCTACCTGACTTAACCCTTTCCTGCCAAGCCTCAGAGCCTGCCACAGTGCCATTCACCTGACTGCTGCTGCCGTGCCCTGCTGGGTCAACTCACCTCCAAGCAATATCGAAATGGGTATGCTTGTTGCTGAAGGGGGGTAGTCACAGTGGAACCCTGCACGAGCTGCCTACACCCCTTACTACCCCCGATGGTCACCCATCTAATATCTGAAGCCTGCACTCTGGTGTGACTGCTTCAGCAAAAGTGTCATCTGTGAGGTTTTCAGCCTCCCGGTTGGGCCTGAATACATTTAGCTGCAGCTTCAGTTCCTTAACCTTGTCAGCCAGGAGCTGAAGTTAAAAATATAGAAACATAGAAAACCTACAGCACCATACAGGCCCTTCGGCCCACAAAGCTGTGCCAAACATGTCCTTACTTTAGAAATTACCTAGGGTTCCCCATAGCCCTCTATTTTTCTGAGCTCCACGTACCTATCCAGGAGTCTTTTAAAAGACCCTATCGTATCCGCCTCCACCACTTTCGTTGGCAGCCCATTCCACGCACTCACCACCCTCTACGTAAAAAAACTTATCCCTGACATCTCCTCTGTACCTACCTCCAAGCACCTTAAAACTGTTCTCTCTTGTGTTAGCCATTTCAGCCCTGGGAAAAAGCCGCTGACTAACCACACGGTTAATGCCTCTCATCGTCTTATACATCTAAATTGGGTGCACTTCCTGCAAATGTAGTAACCAGGGAGACTGTTAGATACCCTGCGATCCTACCTCCTTGGGGAGGAGCATTCCACCGCTTTAACTACCATCCTGCCTAAACTTATTATACCTTTAGCTCTAAAGCTTACAGTCTATAATCAACTAAGTGATTCCAAAAGAGTCAGCACACTTAGCCTCTGCCTGTTCTTGCTGAAGGATGTTGAGGCAAATCCTCCCACTCTAACCCTGGACCACTCCAAAAATGGCCGCTCCCAATGAGGGACAGGTATTTTCACTGCTTTCCTTCTTTAGCCTAGTTCTGTACTGAGTAATTTCTCATCCTTGGCCATTTCAATCTTTGGCGTTTATATTTTATTCATTCAGTGTTTAGAATTCACACAACACCAGGAAATCCAGCATTCATTGTGTATGCCCAAGCAAAGGTTCAAAGGTTCATTTATTATCAAAGGGTACAACTCTGAAATTGCTTCTGACTTTAAACGAGGCAGTCTTTCTGATAAACAAACTCCAGCAGTGCAGTGGCAGTTGCAAGATTCAAATCCAGTCACAGTGAAGGGCCAGTGATATATTTCCAGATTAATACAATGTGCGTCTTAAAAGGGAACCTGAAAGTGGAGGTGTCTTTATGTGCTTGCTGCCTGAATCATTCTTTGTGCCAAAGATTGCTGGTTAATGAAATGTTGTTGAAGCAGCCTGGGTGATTAAATGGATGCATCTTCTAGCAGCCACTGTGAACTGGTCATGGAAGGAAATAATTCTTAGGGTGGTTGATAAGGTGCAAATCAAGCCGGCTGCTTTGTCCTGGATTATACTGAACACCCTGAGATTTGTTGAAACTGGACTCCACCCCAGCCAAAAGTCAACCAGCAAAACTGCAATGCTGATAAAGTAAATGCTGTTTCTGACAGGTATTCAGCTGTAAACATTAGTGAGAACTGGCCTCATTATGAAAGAACCCAATGGTCAGTGAAAACTAAAATTGGAGAAGAGTGATGAGAAAAAAAACATTTGGCAACATAAAAAGCAAAAGGCAAATAAATAGTAGAAGGCCAATATTTGGAGGCGGGGGCTGATAATGAATAAAAGCAGGAACTTGCATATGGATACTGAGGATATTGATAATGTATTAAATGAGCACTTTGAATCAATCTTCACCGAGGAAGAGGATGTTTCCTAAGTAATAGTGAAGCAGGAGATAATTGCAGCACTTTGTATGTTAAAAATTGATTCCATGGAGACATTTAGAGATGTTAGCTGAACTTAGAGTTAGTAAGTCACTAAGTCCAGGTGGGATGCACGCTTGGATTCTGAGAGTAATATAGTAGGAATTCACAGGGACAATGGCCATGGTCATTCTATGTTCTTTGTACTGTCAGAACAATGGTGCTCCTTTGTTCAAAAGGGGGGCAGGGTTAAAGGAACAAGGATCAACTTCATTCACCAAATATATTTACATGTATTAGGAATTTGCTGTGATTTGTTGGCGTGACCCAGTTACCACAGGTCTGTCAGTTTGAAAGTAGTAGGAAAGCTCTTAGAAATATTGATCAAGGACAATATTAATAATCACCTGGAGGAAAATGGAGACATTAAAATAAGCCAACATAGATTTGCTCAGAGTGAATCGTGCTTTACCAGATTGATAGAACGTTTTGATGAGATAATGGATGCGCTTGATGAAGTTAATGCAATTCATGTTATGCACGTGGATTTCCAGAAGGCTTTTGATAAGCTGCAAGAGGATAGACTTTCCAGCAAAGTTGAAGCATGTGATTAGAAACTGTGACAGTTTGGACACAAAATTAGCTAAATAAATCAGCAGACGGTTATGGCGAATGGCTGTTTTTTGGATTGGAGGCAAATGAATATTGGCATTCCCCAGGGATTAAAGTTAGGGCCATTACTTTTTTTCAATCTGTATTAATGACTTGGACTTGGAGGTGCAAGCTATAATTTGTAAATTTACAGAGGACATAAAACTTGGCAATACTGTGAGCTGTAAAGAGGATAGAGATAAATTTCAATAGGATATAAACAGGCTGGTGGACAGGTGGCAGAAGAAGGTTAATGCAGAGAAATGTGAGGTGATGCACTTTGGTTAGAAGAATGAGGAGAGGGAAATAGAATGGGGGATATTGATCTAAAAGGGTTGAAAAAGGACCTGAGATACTGTATGTGCACACATAATTGAAAGTGGCAACATACGGTAGGTTGAGAAAGTAGACACTAAGGCACACTTAATAGGCAAAATATATGAAGGTAGAGAAGTCATACTGAACCATCATAAACCATTAGTCCAGTCTCAACTAGAGAGTTTTGTGTATATTACTGGTTGCCTCATTACAGGAAAGATTTAAAGGCATTTCAGAGTGCCCAGAAAAGATTGGCATGGCAGTTGAAATTACAAGGTTGGATTAACGGGGCTAGGACTGTTGTGATGAAGAAGATTTTGTGAGGTTATATGGAAAGGGTGTGTGGGTGAGGAAGCTGTGGAATTACTGATTTTTCTGACAGAGAGGGTGTGTAGACACGATGGGTGCAGTGGCCTTCCTTTTTGCTGCACCATTCTGTTTTTCTCTCATTCTCTTTCTACATAGTTATACCCCTCCTATCAATCTCACCCTAACATAAACAAGCAAGCCTCTGTTCCCAGCTACTTCTTTGACATTTCCGCTTGTGGCATTGCTATTCCCAGCACGTTAATCACTTAGTTAATTCTAATTTTCTTTTTGCAGTGCACTATGTTCCCATCTGTTATTGTCATAGTTTTGTATGCATATCTGGTTTATGGAAAAATATCTCCTACTGTGATGCTACTGCACTAGTTGAAACAATCCTGCTCACCCTGTCTTGGTATTTCCATGTCTCACCTACTTCCATTCCCTTAGGTCCAAGAAGCAGAGAAATGAATAGATATGATGTACAACTGATTTTGACATTTGTCACAGATCTGATGGACACAGTACTGCCCTGCATCTTTCACATTATCGTTACTCTCAACTCAAGAACGCAGAATGTTTACTGTAACAGTTACCATCTTTAATTTCAAAGACTTGCAAAGCATCTAAAGAGTTTTTGAGACACCTAATTGCAATTGCTTAAGATAGAGACCGAACTCCAACTGTGGCAAAATTAAAATACTTTGCAAACATCCTAAATATTCCTACTCATTTCCATTGAACATTTTACATACCTTCAGCATAGTTCTGATATTAATAATTTCCATCAACATATTGGTAGATTCTTCCCACTAATTTATTTTAAAAATTGCTCATTTTTAGAGAGAAACACCTATAATTCCTGTTTTTTTAGATTAGATTATGAGGACACTCAGTCCTCGTTTATTGTCATTTTGAAATGCATGCATTAAAAAATGATACAATGTTCCTCCAGTATGATATCACAGAAACACAGGACAGACCAAGACTAAAACTGACAAAAACCACATAATTACAACATATAGTTACAACAGTGCAAAGCAACACTGTAATTTGATAAGAGCAGACCATGGGCATGGTAAAAAAAATTATGTAA
Source organism: Mobula birostris (assembly GCF_030028105.1). NCBI lineage: Eukaryota > Metazoa > Chordata > Chondrichthyes > Myliobatiformes > Myliobatidae > Mobula > Mobula birostris. Next base: position 166,812,901 of record NC_092375.1, read on the forward strand.
TTAAGCAGATTATAACTTCCTAGAAGTGTTGAAAACTTTGATAATTCTGAAATTGTATTTCTTTTAAGTGACATCATTCTTATTTTGTTGTGATAGGAATCAGGTTTTAGCCTCTGGGTGGTAGTGAAAAGAAATAGCTAATAGCAAATAGCATTAGCAAATTATTTGTGTCACTACTTATCTGCTGTTTGAAAATATCTAAGCCTCAGCTAAATTGTCACGACGGAATTGCAGTCTGATTCTGGATCTTCAACAGAGAGTTTTTGTCTCTCTATTGAGCATTTGAGGTTAACACCAACGTAGTTTCCTTACTTGCCCAACGCCAGCCCCCTGGGCCTGAGTCAATATAGTAGTAGTAGTTTCCTTACCATCTAATTCAACCAGTGCCTCATCTACCAATATTTGTGGTTGTATATTATAAAAATGGCATGGAAAATTAGCACAAATGGGATAAATACTACAGGTTACAACCTTGAAAGCCTTCCGAATTGTTGCAAACTGCAGTGTCTCTGCGGATATCTTAAACTGACATTTTTATACTATTGTGCAAATGATGCTCTGTAAATCTCGAAGCATTAGCAAATTATTTGAGTCACTACTTTCCCACTGTTTGAAGCTAGCGCATAAACCGTTTGCCAGGATAACGCCATAGGAAAAAAAGGCTGAAGTCAGCCTTTTCCTATAGTTGGGTGCTGAGCAATCTGCACTGGATGAACGTGCACAGGGCTGTCATTTGTCCTAGACTGCACATGATCTGAAGGTTTTTCCACTTTAAACGCCAAACTGTGTGGCAGATGATGTATGTGTTTCTTCAGTTCTGTGATTACCAGCTTAGAGCTGTGGTGCAATACTCCTCACCTCATCAGTTCCTAGAGCTGTGCTCCAACATGGGTGAGATATTCGCAGCAAGATGGCTTCTGACATTCAGTGAGGAGGTGGTATTCTGTTGTAATTTTGGAATATAGATTTTTGAACAAACCTTCTGCTGCTGGCTAACTAAAACAATGTGTCTGCTAGACTGTTGGTATTCATACATTATATTTGTGGGTTTATCTTTTCAAAAAATATCTAACTTTTATAGAAAACTACTGTCACTGTCTGGAGGTAACAGCAGAAACAATTCTTCAAGCTCCTAACCCAGTTTGGATTTGTAAGACCAGATAATGAGCAGCAGTTTTTCTCTGTAGTGAATCATTAATCAAAGAAATGATCCTTGCTGGTGTTTAGATGTTTTACTTAATTCCTTACCTCTGGCCTGCTGCCCCACTAGTGCCAAAATTATTATTTCTCACCCAGCAGGTGATAAATAACAACTTCAGCCATGATTAATACAGTGAATTTCAAAACCAGACTAATGTAAAAACCAAAACCTGAAGAACAAGTGGGTGATAATTGTTGTGAGAGCCATGGGAGCTGTGGTCTTGCATGTAAAAAAAAATGCTGCAGGAAATGAAGTGCACACTAGTAGCTCAGCTGATCCTAAGAGGCATCATTAGAGACACATCACCAGCACCATCATTTGAACATCCCTTTTCTTTCCTCCCCTAATTGTACATCAGAAGCAATTGGTCAAAAATAAGTTTGCATTAGGGTTGATATTTATACTTGACCTAAATTCATTTAAATTACTCTCAAACACGGGGCAAAATTCAACACAAAATGCAATACTAACAACAACCACTGTTATTAATTATGCCCTTTTTCATCAGGAGCTTTGATCAGCAGACATCTACACTGAGATATCACAGTCGAGCTATCGTTATTCTGCAGCTTTCTTCAGAATCACCATGTTATGTCCCAGGGAATTAATTCCTATGGATCAGAAAGGTCTAAATGTTCTTAAAATTAAAACGTCTTGACATTTTCTGTATTATTACATTTAATTTGATATCAAATTGTATTACACAAAATGGTTTATTACTTGCTTAGACAATGTTTAATTTGATTCTCGATATTTGAGCTGTAGATTTTGCTTTACTACTCCTTTAAGCATTTATGCAGACAATATCCTTTAATAAGGGCAAATTATGCTGTGCAGAAATCAATATTTTCTTACATTTCAAAAACTGTAATCTTTCAGCCATTATTTTGTACCATTAATTCGTCATTGAGATATAGTGGCAGACTTAAGATAGGCTGAATTAACATATTAAATCTTTGGCAAAATCTAAAACAGAGAAGAAATAGTCCATCATTTTCAAAATACTAGTTTGCATTTCAAATCACCATGTTTCTACTTGGTAGTAAAATAGGCTTTAGATTTTGTGTAAAGCATCTAACTTATATACATAATTGAAATGTTATATCATGCAAGATTAAATGAAGCATAATAGCCAATAATTCCTGCAAAACATATGAACAAGTACTTCACAAAATGTAGCTTTACATACTATGATCTTTTTCAAAACTATCTTTCTTCAGTAAATATAATACTACAGACAGAATGGTTTCAGTAAAATTGTGCTAGGATTTACAACTCAGTACATAACAGTTCATGAAGATAAGACTGAGAGCTTTGGAAAATGCTCCAATTTTAGAAAAATGTTACTTGAAATGTTAAATTGCTTAATGTATTTTCTTCTGAAATTTTGTATTTACAATGAACTAGACTTACAATAGATGGCAACTGTATTTTTTACATCTTATGCTGCATTTCAATTCTGATACATTGTATGATACTATGCTCTGAAACACTATTCAATCCAGTATCATTTATCTGTAGATTTTAAACCAAGTTTTACACTGGAGTTTAGAAAGTTGACTTCCATTAACCTGAAATAAATCTGAACATGCATATTTACCCTCAATTATCCTATGGTTACCTATTTTAAAAATATAGATTTTATAATACATAGAGCAATCAGGCAATCATAATAACGAGCTACAGCACTTCCAATAGTATGAACTCTTCTGGCCTCATGAATTAAAAGAAATAAAATATGAACATACAATATTATGAGCAGAAGGAGGCCCTTCAAGCAAGTGTCATAATGTCATCGCTTAATAAGGTCCATGGCTGATTGGATTGTAACATTAACTCCAGATTGTTTCTATTCCATGATAACATTTCACCATCTTGTTTATCAAGAATCTCTCTGTTAGACTCTGTTGCAATAGATCTATGAAGAGATTTCCAAAGATTACAATCCAAGGAAAAAAGTCATCTCCACATCCACCCTGATAACTGAAACAGAAGATCTCAAGGGGTGTCATCTCTCAGTCTTCCAAGTCTCCAGTGAATAAAAGATTAGCACACCTAAGCTTTCCTAAAAAGAAAATGCATCTACTCTGGGTAATCAGTCTAGTAAACACACCCTGGACTGCTTCCAACATAATTACATCCTTCCTTAAATAAGACCAATGCTATAAACAGTGCCCATGATGTAGTCTCCCCAATGCCCAATACAACTGAAGCACAATCACCTTCTTTTGCATTCAGTTCCCTTAATAATAAATTATCTCTGTTATGTTTCCTAATTACTTGCTCTACTTGCATACTAGCTCTTTCTGAACCATGAACTAGGATACCCAAATCCCTTTGCATCGTAGTGCTTTGCACTCTTTTATCAATAAAATTATGTTTTCTATTTTTTCCTGCCAAAGCAGACAGTTTCATATTTCCTCACATTATAGTCCTTTTGCCAAATCTTTTCTCGGTTAACCTATCTTATATCCCTTACAACCCCTTTACATACTCCTCACAACATTATTTGGTGCCTTCAGCGGGTCATTTGTACAAACAATTAAAATAAAACAGGTAATAGCATTAACTTCCAGAACAGAGCCCTTGCTACATCTTGCCAACTAGAAAAAAAACATGCATGCCTACTGTTTCCTGTCAGCCAGCCAAACCTCTATCCAGGTTACCTTCTACCTGAGCTTTTATTATTGCAATAACCTTTGATCTTTGATGCAGCATCTTATCAAATGCCTGCTGTAAATCCAAGTATTTACTGGGGACGTTTCAAAGACCCAATAGTTCACTCAGTACAGCATTACTGGTGCTTGCAATTTTCCCAACTTCCTCCATCCATTCCAATTCCCAACTAAAGCTATTTCTGGGAGTTATTTGTTCGCTCCACAGCAAATACGGATTCAAATATATCTGCTTAATTCCCTTGCTATCAGTGTATTTTCAAAGTAAATTTATTATCAAAGTACGTATATGGTCTATCACCATATACAACCCTGAGATTCATTTACTTGCAGGCATGCACAGTAATCCAAGAAATGCAATAGAATCAATGAAAGACCACACCCAACAGGACAGACAAACAACCAATGTGCAAAAGACAACAAACTGAGCAAATACAAAAGAAAAAATAATAAATAAATAAGCAATGAATATCAAGAACATGAGTTGAAGAGTCCTTGAAAGTGAATCCATAGGTTGTGGGAACAGTTCAGTAATGGGGCGAGGAATGCTTTTCACACTGGTTTGGGGCCTGATGATTGAGGGGTAATAACTGTTCCTGAACCTAGGGGTGTGGCTGCAGTGAGAAGACAGCATAGCCTGGGTGTTGGGGGTCTTTAATGATGAATGCTGCTTTCCTGCAACAGCACTCTGTGTAGATGTGCTCAATGGTGGGGAGGGCTTTACTTGCAATGGACTAGACTGTATTCACTACTTTTTGTAGGATTTTCTGGTCAAGGACATTATTGCTTTCATTCCAGACAACCAGACAATATACTCTCCACCTCAAGCAACACACATAAAAGTTGCTGGTGAATGCAGCAGGCCAGGCAGCATCTGTAGGAAGAGATGCAGTCGACGTTTCAGGCCGAGACCCTTCGTCAGGACTAACTGAAGGAAGAGTGAGTAAGGGATTTGAAAGTTGGAGGGGGAGGGGGGGGAGATACAAAATGATAGGAGAAGACAGGAGGGGGAGGGATGGAGCCAAGAGCTAGACAGGTGATAGGCAAAAGGGATACGAGAGGTCATGGGACAGGAGGTCCGGGAAGAAAGACAAGGGGGGGGGGAACCCAGAGGATGGGCAAGAGGTACATTCAGAGGGACAGAGGGAGAAAAAGGAGAGTGAGAGAAAGAATGTGTGTATAAAAATAAGTAACAGATGGGGTACAAGGGGGAGGTGGGGAATTAGCGGAAGCCGATGTTCATGCCATCAGGTTGGAGGCTACCCAGACGGAATATAAGATGTTGTTCCTCCAACCTGAGTGTGGCTTCATCTTTACAGTAGAGGAGGCTGTGGATAGACATGTCAGAATGGGAATGGGATGTGGAATTAGAATGTGTGGCCACTGGGAGATCCTGCTTTCTCTAGCGGACAGAGCGTAGGTGTTCAGCAAAACGGTCTCTGAGTCTGCATCGGGTCTCGCCAATATATAAAAGGCTGAACACCTACGCTCTGTCCACCAGAGAAAGCAGGATCTCCCAGTGGCCACACATTTTAATTCCACATCCCATTCCCATTCTGACATGTCTATCCACGGCCTCCTCTACTGTAAAGATGAAGCCACACTCAGGTTGGAGGAACAACACCTTATATTCCGTCTGGGTAGCCTCCAACCTGATGGCATGAACATCGACTTCTCTAACTTCCGCTAATGCCCCACCTCCCCCTCGTACCCCATCCATTATTTATTTTTATACACACATTCTTTCTCTCACTCTCCTTTTTCTCCCTCTGTAGTTCTGAATATACCCCTTGCCCATCCTCTGGGTCCCCCCGGCCCCCCCTTGTCTTTCTTCCCAGACTTCCTGTCCCATGATCCTCTCATATCCCTTTTGCCTATCACCTGTCCAGCTCTTGGCTCCATCCCTCCCCCTCCTGTCTTCTCCTATCATTTTGGATCTCCCCCTCCCCCTCCAACTTTCAAATCCCTTACTCACTCTTCCTTCAGTTAGTCCTGACAAAGGGTCTCAGCCTGAAACGTCGACTGTACCTCTTCCTAGTGATGCTGCCTGGCCTGCTGCGTTCACCAGCAACTTTTATGTGTGTTGCTTGAATTTCCAGCATCTGCAGAATTCCTGTTGTTTACTCTCCACCTCACATTGACAGAGGTTCATCAAAGTTTTAGATATGTTGCTGAATCTTAGCAAACTTCTAAGGAAGCAGAGGCACTGCTGTGCTTTCTTCGTAATTGTACTTTTGTGCGAGGCCCAGGACAGACCCTCTGAAATGATATCACTAAGGAATTTAAAGTTGCTGACCCTCTCCACCCCAAGGACCATGACAAGGACTGGCTCATGGACCTCGTTTCCTCCTCCTGAAGTCAACAATCAGCTCCTCAGTCTTGCTGACATTGAGTGACACCACTCAGCCAGATCCTTATTCCTCCTCCTATTCAGCTGACAATGGTGTTGTCGGCAAACTTAAATATGGCATTGGAGCTATGTTTAGCCTCAAAGTCACAAGTATAAAGCGAGTAGAGCAGGGGTCTAAGCACACAGTCAATTGTATAAAGTGAGTAGAACTGGGGGCTAAGCACACAGCTTGTGGTGTACCTGTGCTGATGGAATTTCCAAATCTGCTTTCTACTAGATCAATAAATATAAATATAAATATAAAGAATGTAAAAAGAATCTTAAGAAAGAAATTAGAAAAGCTAAAAGAAGATATGAGGCTGCTTTGGCAAGTAAGGTGAAAATAAATCCAAAGGGTTTCAACAGTTATATTAATAGCAAGGGGATAGTGAGGGATAAAATTGGTCCCTTAGAGAATCAGAATGGATGGCTATGTGCGGAGCCAAAAGAGATGGGGGAGATTTTGAACAATTTCTTTTCTTCGGTATTCACTAAGGAGAAGGATATTGAATTGTGTAAGGTAAAGGAAACAAGAAGGGTAGTTATGGAAAGTATGATGATTAAAGAAGAGGATGTACTGGCGCTTTTAAGGAATATAAAAGTGGATAAGTCTCCGGGTCTGGACAGGATATTCCCCAGGACCTTGAGGGAAGTTAGTGTGGAAATAGCAGGGGCTCTGACAGAAATATTTCAAATGTCATTAGAAACGGGGATGGTGCTGGAGGATTGGCGTATTGCTCATGTTGTTCCATTGTTTAAAAAGGGTTCTAAGAGTAAACCTAGGAATTATCAGCCTGTGAGTTTGACGTCATTGATGGAAAGTATTCTTAGAGATGGTATATATAATTACCTGGATAGACAGGGTCTGATTAGGAACAGTCAACATGAATTTGTGCGCGGAAGCTCATGGTTGACAAATCTTATTGAATTTTTTGACTGAGGTTACTAGGAAAGTTGATGAGGGTAAAGCGGTGGATGTTGTCTATATGGACTTCAGTAAGGCCTTTGACAAGGTTCCACACGGAAGGTTATTTAGGAAGGTTCAATCGTCAGGCATTAATATCGAAGTAGTAAAATGGATTCAGCAGTGGCTGGATGGGAGATGCCAGAGAGTAGTGGTGGATAACTGTGTGTCAGATTGGAGGACAGTGTCTAGTGGTGTGCCTCAGGGATCTGTACTGGGTCCAATGTTGTTTGTCATATATATTAAAGATCTGGATGATGGGGTTGTAAATTGGATTAGTAAGTATGCAGATGAAGCTTGCAGAGAGATTTAAACCACTTAGAAGAGTGGGCTAAAAGATGGCAGATGTAGTTTAATGCTGATAAATATGAGGTGCTACAGATTAGTGAGGACTAATCAAAATAGGACATACATGGTAAATGGTAGGGCATTGAAGAATGCAGTAGAACAGAGGGATCTAGGAATAATGGTGCATAGTTCCCTGAAGGTGGAATTTCATGTGGATAGGGTGGTGAAGAAAGCTTTTAGTATGCTGGCCTTTATAAATCAGAGCATTGAGTATAGGAGTTGGGATGTAATGTTGAAATTGTATAAGGCATTGGTAAGGCCAAATTTGGAGTATTGTGTACAGTTCTGGTCACCGAATTATAGGAAAGATGTCAATAAAATTGAAAGAGTACAGAGGAGATTTACTAAAATGTTGCCTGGGTTTCATCTCCTAAGTTACAGAGAAAGGTTGAACAATTTATAAAACATAGAACATAGAATAGTACAGCACAGTACAGGCCCTTGGGCCCACAATGTTGTGCTGACCCTCAAACCCTGCCTCCCATATAAGCCCCCACCTTAAATTCCTCCATATACCTGTCTAGTAGTCTCTTAAACTTCACTAGTGTATCTGCCTCCACCACTGACTCAGGCAGTGCATTCCACGCACCAACCACTCTGAGTAAAAAACTTCCCTCTAATATCCCCCTTGAACTTCCCACCCCTTACCTTAAAGCCATGTCCTCTTGTATTGAGCAGTGGTGCCCTGGGGAAGAGGCGCTGGCTATCCACTCTATCTATTCCTCTTATTATCTTGTACACCTCTATCATGTCTCCTCTCATCCTCTTTCTCTCCAAAGAGTAAAGCCCTAGCTCCCTTAATCTCTGATCATAATCCATACTCTCTAAACCAGGCAGCATCCTGGTAAATCTCCTCTGTACCCTTTCCAATGCTTCCACATCCTTCCTATAGAGGCAACCAGAACTGGACACAGTACTCGAAGTGTGGCCTAACCAGAGTTTTATAGAGCTGCATTATTACATCACGACTCTTAAACTCTATCCCTTGACTTATGAAAGCTAACAACCCATAAGCTTTCTTAACTACACTATCCACCTGTGAGGCAACTTTTAGGGATCTGTGGACATATACCCCCAGATCCCTCTGCTCCTCCACACTACCAAGTATCCTGCCATTTACTTTGTACTCTGCCTTGGAGTTTGTCCTTCCAAAGTGTACTGCCTCACACTTCTCTGGGTTGAACTCCATCTGCCACTTCTCAGCCCACTTCTGCATCCTATCAATGTCTCTCTGCAATCTTTGACAATCCTCTACACTATCTACAACACCACCAACCTTTGTGTCGTCTGCAAACTTGCCAACCCACCCTTCTACCCCCACATCCATGTCGTTAATAAAGGTCTTTAATTTAGGTATTTATTCTTTGGAGCATAGAAGGTTGAGGGGGGACTTGATAGAGGTATTTAAAATTATGAGGGGGATATATAGAGCTGACATGGATAGGCTTTTTCCATTGAGAATGGGGGAGATTCAAACAAGAGGACGTGAGTTGAGAGTTAAAGGGCAAAAGTTTAGGGGTAACATGAGGGGAAACTTCTTTACTCAGAGTGTGGTAGCTGTGTAGAACAAGCTTCCAGTAGAACTGGTTGAGGCAGGTTTGATGTTGTCATTTAAAGTTAAATTGGATAGATATATGGACAGGAAAGGAATGGAGGGTTATGGGCTGAGTGCAGGTTGGTGGGACTAGGTGAGAGTAAGAGTTCGGCACGAACTAGAAGGGCTGAGATTGCCTGTTTCCATGCTGTAATTGTTATATGGTTATATATGGTTAGTGTGGGCATGTGGCCAAGTGGTTAAGGTATTCGACTAATTGAGTTCGAGCCCCAGCCGAGGCAGCGTGTTGAGCAAGGCACTTAATCACACATTGCTCTGCGACGACACTGGTGCCAAGCTGTATGGGTCCTAATGCCCTTTCCTTGGACAACATCGGTGTCGTGGAGCGGGGAGACCTGTAGCATGGGCAACTGCTGGTCTTCCACACAACCTTGCCCAGGCCTGCACCCTGGAGAGTGAAGACTTTCCAGGTGCAGATCCATGGTCTCTCAAGACTAACGGATGCCTTTATATATAGTTAATAAATACTTGTAAAAATATTTATAAAATTTCTTACCTACCTTGTATTCCTATCCAACAGTCTAATATGCTTAATTTTTCCATCCCTATTAATCCTTCAGAGATTCATTGCTGTTCATATTCTGTACAAGTTTATGACCCATCATCTGTCCTTGCAAAACTTTGCATTTATTCTTAAAATTTTGATACTTTTTATTATTAACCAAGGATAGCAAATTCTCCCTTTGGATTATTTTTCCCTCATTGGCATGGATTTATTCTGTGCATTCCAAAAGATCCTCTTAAATATTAGACATTGCACCTCAATGATCCATCCCTTGCCAGTTCTGTTTAGCTAGCTCTGCTTCTGTAAACGCATAATAGATCTTATTTATATTTAAAATACCAGTCTTGGACAGAGTCGTCTCTCCCTCAAATAGAATGCAAAGTTTATTTCTATTATGATCACAGTTGCCTATGGTAGCTTTACCAGGAGGTTATTAATAAATACCATCTCACTGCACATTCACTGGACTAGTGTAGCCTGCTGTCTAGTTGGTTCCAGAACATGCCACTGCAAGAAACAATTCCAAATATCCATGACCTCTCTTCTAGGCTACCTTTGCCCATCTGCTCTTCCTAGTCTACAGTGGATTTCAGTTAACTGGGACACACCAGGACCAATACATTTTGGCCCGATTAAGCCGCTGCCCCAAATAATCAAAGTTTCATGGAATTAGTTATAAAGATATAAAAAAAAGACCAACTACCATCAAACTGAATAACAAGTTATGCATTTACGTGAAATACTGAATAAAATCATAACACTACCAGTAACTCTACAGTACTATAAAATTGTGTATTAGTTCCTAATATTTATCGACAGAGGAATTCATTCTGTGTACCCTGACATGTTCTTTTGATTGCCTGTAAATGAACAAAATCAATGCATATAATGGACTGCCTTCAAACAGTTTAAAATATTTGCATCCTGCAAATCTTCATTTTAATTGCAACATTCAATGATTGTCGAAGCCCTCAAATTTTTCATAGCTCCTAACTTGAAGTAGTGAAATTATTTCATTTTCACTCCTAGCCATTTTTGCCATCTCCAAGCCTGACTGCTTGAAACTGCAGTGAGCAAAACGGTTCTGAATTGTCTCACTGTTTATTACTCGCCAGCTATCAGACAAAGTTCACTGCTTTTTGAATACAAACATACTAATGATGCCATTTAAAAACTTGCTCTGACCATAGTGTGGTATCTAATAGCTGCATGACATGCACACAACATATGCTAGTTAGAGAATGTTCAGCAACACTCTCCTGTCCTAATTAAGTGCCATAATTTTCCAAATAATCAAAGGGAATCCAGGCTATATTCTTCATTAGGGCTGGAAAGGGCAGACAGAAGCCAGAATGAAAAGGTAGGGAAGGGAGAGGTGTAGAAGTTGGCAGCTGACAGGTGAGACCAGGTAAGGGGAAAGCTGGGTGGGTCAGTGCTCTGCTCCCTTCCTTTCCAGTCCTAAAGAAGGGTTATAACCCAAAACTTCAACTGTTTATTTCTCTCCTTAGATGCTGCCTGACTTGCTGAGTTCTTCCAGCATTTCGTGTAGGTTGCTGGAGATTTCTGGTAGCTGCAGAATCTTGTGTATCAAATCTTTGGAATTTTCTTAGAACCATGAAAAAGTACAGCACAGAAACAGATCCTTGGGCCCATCTAGTCCATGCCAAAACCATTGGGGAGCATGCTTATGAGAACAGGCTGAGTGAACTCGGCCTTTTCTCCTTGGAGCGGCGGAGGACGAGAGGTGACCTGATCGAGTTGTATAAGATGCTGAGAGACATTGATCATGTGGATAGCCAGAGGCTTTTTCCCAGTGCTGAAATGACTAACACAAGAGGACACAGCTTTAAGGTGCTTGGAAGTAGGTACAGATGTCAGAGATAAGTTTTTTTTTTAAAACGCAGAGTGGTGAGTGCGCTGAATGGGCTGCCAGTGGCAGTGGTGGAGACAGATATGATAAGGTCTTTTAAGAGACTCTTGGATAGGTACATGGAGCTTAGAAAAATAGAGGGCTATGGGTAACTTAAGTAATTTCTAAGTAAGTATATGTTTGGTACTGCATTGTGGGCTGAAGGGCCTGTATTGTGCTGTAGGTTGTTTTCCATGTTTCTATTTAAACTGCCTACTTCCAAAGCCCCTCCCCATAGCCCCATCCATAGCCCCCCATATCCTATCCATGTACCTATCAAAACTTCTATTAAACGTTGAAATGCAATTGGCATTCACCACTTGTGCTGTCAGCTCATTCAACACTCATGACCGTCAGAGTAAAGAAGTTTCCCCTCATGTTCCCCTGAAACTTCTCACCATTCAGCTTTAACCCATGACCTCTGGTTGTAGTCCCACCCAACCTCAGTGGAAAAACCCTGCTTGCATTTACCCTACCTATACCCCTCATAATTTTGTACACCTTTATCAAATCTCTTCTCAATCTTCTGTATTCTAAAGAATGCAGTCCTAACCTATTCAATCTTTTCTTATACCTCAAGTCCTCCAACATCCTTGTAAATTCTCTCTGTACTCTTTCAACCTTTGACTTTTTTCCTGTAGGTCGGTGACCAAAATTGCACAAAATACTCCAAGTTAGGCCTTACCAACGTCTTCTACAACTTCTCATCTCCTGTATTCAATACATTGATTTATGAAGGCCGATGTGCCAAAGCTTTCTTTTCTATCCTAAGCACATCCCCATTGACCCTGGCCACACCCCCACAAACCCGATGACTTGTGTAGGGAGGGGAAAGAACCAATAAAGGCAAGTGTTGGACCTGGTTAATGAAGGTGTGGGCCAGATCAAAGTGGCAGGGCTGCGTGACACTGAATTTCAAGTGACGAGATCAAGAAGCACAAGAGTTATGATTTTCCTACTGCCAGAATAATTTTCAATGAATTAAGGACCTATATTCCCAGATCCCTTTGTTCTACCACACTCCTCATCGCCGTCCCACTCACTGTGTAAGACCTATGCTGATTGGTCCTACCAAAGTGCAAAACCTCACACTTGTCTGCGTTAAATGCAATTTGAATACAACTTTCTTCTGCAAATGGCAATGAAAGCAGAAATTTTGAATAGTTTTGAATGAAAGACAAGATAAATATAGTGAGAGGTTAATGCAGGAAGACAAGATTGTGGAATTAAGATTACAGTCAGAGTAAATGCGATCTCATTAAATGGTGGAGTAGGCCTGAGGAGCCAAATCATCTACTTGTCTCTATTTTACATGTTCTACCTGTTTAGTTTTAAATGTATTGCGTATTTAGATACTGACTCTTTAGTTATGTCGTATTTGTTTAAGCTCCATCTTCCCATGTGGGTTTCTTGCCATATTATAATACAGGAGGGGGGGGAGGGTCATCACTTACCTAGCTATAAGTTGATTCATTTTAGAGCCTAATAGCCAAGGGCAAGAATTACCTCATATAGTGCTCTTTGGAGTAGCGCAGTTGTCTTAAGTCTATTACCAAAAATGCCCCTCTATTCAGCTAAGGTGGCATGCGGAGGCTGAGAAACAATGTCCAGGATTTTCCATCAGATCCTGTGTTCTACCACAGCCTCCAGTACGTCCAGTTTGACTTCTATAACAGATCCAGCCTTTCTAATCAGTTTATTGAGCCTGTTGGTCACTCATGTTGATGCCATTGTTCCAGCACACCACCACATTGAAGATTATACTGGCGACAACAGATTGGTAGAACATGTGAAGGAAAGGCCTACATACTCCAAGGGAGCTCAGTCTTCTCAGGAAGTAAAGACCACTCTGGCCCTTCTTGAACACAACCTTCACTCAAGTCTTTCATGCAGGTGCACCCCCAGGTACTTGTAGGTCCTCACCATCAATAGTAACAGGGAGCAGTCTTCCTAAAGTCCATCACCATCTCCTTTGTCTTACTAATTGCTGAGCTACAGATGATTCAGCTTGCATCATTTGACAAAGTCCTCCAATAGGGCCCTGTATTCATCCTCCTATCCTCCCTTTATACACCCAACTACTGCAGTCATCAGAGAACTTCTGCAGATGACATGACTCCATGTTGAATCTAAAGTCCAATGTATACAGGGTAACCAGGAAGGGAGCCAATACAGTCCCCTGTGGGGCCCCAGTGCTGCTTATAGCCATGTCTAACACGCAGCTCCAAAGCCACACTTTTTTTTGAATGAATATGCTTCCTTGAATTTGTTACTTGCTTTTATTGATGCTTGCTTGCTATTTTTGAATGTTTTGGACCTTGGCCCTGGAGAAATGCAGTCTCCTTCAGCTATAGGGCTTGAATGATAAACTTGATTTGATTTGAATCTCAATAATACATATCCTACTTTTCCCAGTAATGGTAACAATGTCTCAGAAATCAGAACCCACTTCTATCACACCAATCACTGAGCCCCATGGTTATTTCTCTAATACTAAAGGAAGAAAGGTTACCTATGCAAGTCTCAGCTCCTTACTTTGTAGTCATACCTTCAGTATTATTTGAAGTCCAACTACACAGTATTGTACTTTTTGAGTCAGACATTATAATTGAGTGTGCTAAAATACATTTGTAAATTAAATGTCACCACAATGTTTTAAAATCGTATTAAAAGGTTTTAATGACCAGCTTTTGCAAAATCATTGAGATTACCTAGATTTTATCCAGTCCAACCAGATCTAGTACAAGGCATGCCACAATCAAATGGTGGCATCAGAAGTATAAGACGACTGAATTTGGACAAGGACGTGGCTTCGGGTAACTGACCGTCTGGCTCACTGCTGGAGAAAGTCACCCTTCAAGTGAAACAGGCCTAATCAATTTATAAGTACAACTATCTTCTTTTGGTATAGTTGTTAAATCCTAAAGACAACAGACTGAAAATTTAGGGCTGTAACTGCAAACATGGTAATCCTCTCTGCAATGCAAATTGAGTTTCCTTTTGTTCATTAATCAGAAGTCACTGAGTTTACTTTATACTTACAAACACTACAATCAGGACTTTCAGATTTTCTACATTATTCTTTAATACATTTTAAGTCAGTACAGCTCCATCAAGTTGTTTGTTACATATATATTCAATAGAAACAAAGGACTAGGACATAATACCAACAATTAGATCATCAGATCTGTATAATGTTTCACTAATATTACAGAAGAACAGACTAATTGCACGAACACACTAAAATCTGGCAATCAGCTTGTTGAATACTCGTCAGTTTTACTTTTGCAACAATGCAATATTAATTACTTTGTTTCCAAAAATTAACTTATTTTGTTTTTTTATAATTTACTTTGTGGAAGAGCCTCGTGAGCTCCGGGATGTTGAACTCAATGCACTTTCTCGATCATGATCTTCAAAGTAGTTCTGTTCTATTCTTCTACAAAACTTTATGAGGTTTTCATAATTTTTCACCTTTTCACAAAGTGCATCGTTGGTCAACTGAGTTGTAAGGATTGTGAACAAATGACCAAACACCAGAGCATCCAGTTCCGTTGGCCTGCAGCACAAACATTGAAAGGTTAGCTATGATTATTTTTGGAAGGCAGCATTGAGACCTGTAGCTATACACCATAACAAGGAACAGATTAAGGAAAGGTCATTACGAGGGATATTGGCACAGGACTTCTGTTCTCCGAAAACTGCTGGCATTTCTTAACTAGATGAAGCCAATCTCTAAAGGTTTCATAGGCGCAGACCATCTTAATTTTTATTACAGTAATTTATTATACAGGTACTTGCTTTTGCTCAAAATTCTTGTCATTAACAGTTTAATTACCTTTTTCCCCAAAAGAACACAAGTTAAATATACCAAAAACTTTATACTGTATGTCTTACAACCACTGATAGTTGTCCATCTCTGGAAAGAGAAACCTGCCTCCCCTGCTGCAACTACTGTGCATAACAAAACCATCATTAAAATAGAATGCTGCACTTCAAATAGCAAAATACATTGCTTCTGGGCATGTTATCTGCCAAAGACACCGATGCTGTGGTATTCCTTTGTGCTTACGGTTAAACAAATGGAAATAGAAAAAAAACATGAAAATCAAGTGAATAGAGCATTTGTCATAACAACATCTCTATTCTTCACTGCTGTACTGTGTGTTACTTTAACAATGGAACTTACTGTTTGGTAAAGAAATAGGCCTGGGATCCCAGTCTTTGGGAAAGAGCCTGGCAGCATCGATCTACATCTTCAAGTACCTAATAATTATCCAGAAGGAGAAAAATCAACATTACAGAAGTAATTTTCAACCAAATAGTGGTCAGGAAGTTCACATCTTATTATCCACTTTGAGGTCAATACATCAAAACAAAAATGACAATATTCGGCTCATCTTTTTAATGAGTGGAATATTACCAATTTATTCTAAACTCCACATAATTAATGGTCTAGAACCATAATGTGCATTTCACAGAACTGTGCACCCAGATACACAAAGAAAAAGGTCAGCTAAGAAACCACAAAATGTAACAGAATAATATTTGGTTAGCAGCTAAATTAACCCAAGGTTCTGATGGCTTAGTAGGAAGCCTCAAAACAGGATAACTGGCTCGTCCAATTTTCTGATGCATAACTTTCTTTAATGAAACTTCAGACAGAGATGACTGCACTTACTCATTGAAATCATGAGGAAGATGAGGGAATATGACATTCACTATATTCAAAAGGGCATTTTGAATAAATATTCTTGTTTCTTTTTTATGTACACTTAATGCCTAGGTTTTCTTTATACTAACTTGCGTAGCAGTTTTGACCGGGGAGGACCTCCCCATCTTAAGAATGCCTGACTTATGTACAGCCAGTACACATGAATGAACATTTGGAAGCCTGGCAGGATGGTATTGCTAGCTGGTGCAGGCATCTTCTGCCACAAGTATGTACGTCCACAGTCGCATTTTCAAATTGCAAACTGCTCTATTTCCGGACAGTTCACAGGTACGGAGCCCTGCTGTAACCAGGGGAGAACATATACAATTATGTTGCAATTATTCAACTACCCTCTTCTAGTGCCTTGATAAATACTGCTGTTGTACAGCTTGTGGTAACAATATTGTAAATGTGAGGATCTCTTTGGTCCCACAGTTCTGTGTAATTTAGATGTGAACCAATTAATTTCATTTATTTATTGAGACATAGCACTGAATAGGCCCTTCTGGCCCTTCAAGATGTGCCACCCAGCGATTCCCCCTCTTTAATCCTCGTGTAATCATGGGAAAATTTACAATGACCATTAACCTACCAATTGGTACACTTTTGGAATGTGGTAGGAAACTGGAACACCCAGAGGAAACCCATGCGGTCATGGGGAGAACATACAAACTCCTTCCAGGCAACAACGGGAATTGAACCCCGGGTCGACTGTACTGTAAAATATTGTGCTAACCACTATACAACATTGCCACCCCTGAAGGATAATATTTTCCGAATTCATATTCAGGGAGGATACTGGCTGTTATGAATACCAGAAGAATGTTGCTTACAATTAGCATCACGTGGACTTCTGTTTGTCTGAAGAGTTCACTCCTTGATACTATTGCTAGCTCCTAGCAACAAGTTACATTCAAGCAACTGCAGGAAGACATCCTTTAAACAAGCCACACCTTCCCTTTATCAGTCTGGAAGCATAAAATTGACAGGATTCCCAGGTCTTTCCATTTGTACCACTGTTTTGCAATTCAAACAGAAGATCAAGAGAAAGGGACACTAATGCATAAATGGCAGTTTCACAGAATTTTTACTTTGCACATTAATTCCCATGATCCCAGCTTTTATTATGTAACAGCCTACATTATTTGAAAGTCTCCAGAAAATGCACAAATGATGGTGGGTTATCAAGCTACCATGATCAGAAGTGCCTCGCACCTCTCCGCCATTGTAGATTAAATACACAACTGCTACTAGCAGTATGCCTTTGGAAATACTGTACATCATTGGAATGATAAAGCAACAGTTTTACTCAATCTATTTTAATTGCACAAACTATTTCTACGGATGTTGTTCCACCCCTGGGCCAAATTTTTTAAAGTAATTTTCTAGATCCTGCCAAATTGCAAGATGAGTAGACTGGTAAGGCTTCAGTTGCAGAGTACAAGACCGGGGTGATGTGAACATGATGTATTCAGAATACAGTCAAGTATGACTCATAATGACTGTCTCTACTTACTGAACTAAGTACAGTCTCGAAAGAATTCCAATACAACAGATGACCTGATAAAACACAAGAGATTCTGAAGATGCTGGAACTCTTAAGCAACTCACACAAAAGCTGGAGGAACTCAGCAAGTCAGTCAGAATCTATGAAGGGAAATACAACTAACGATTAAGACTGAGGCACTTCATCAGGATTCTTTCATATTGAATGGCCACCATTCAACACTGTCCCAAGAACTTACTGCTTTTCTTTTCATATCAGAGCCCATACAAATTAAGAATACCCCTTTCATATTTATCAGGTATGTCTGAGCCTTTAAATGAAAAGTACATGCTATACAAGTAGAATCAGCACACACAACTGTTGTGTATTCAATATTTCAGTAATAGCTGAGTAATATTGTAAATATATTGTTTGACTGAGCATTCTAACATCGAAACATAGAAAACCTACAGCAATACAGGCCCTTCAGCCCACAAAGCTGTGCCGAACATGACCTTACCTTAGAACTACCTAGGCTTTACTCATAGCCCTCTAGTTTTCTAAGCTCCATGTAGCCATCCAGGAGTCTCTTAAAAGACCCTATCGTTTCCACCTCCACCACCACCGCCGGGAGCCCTTTCCACACACTCACCACTCTCTGTGTAAAAAAACTTACCCCTGACGTCTCCTCTGTACCTTCTTCCAAGCACCTTAAAACTATGCCCTCTCGTGCTAGCCATTTCAGCTCTGGGGAAAAGCCTCTGACTATCCACACGATCAATGCCTCTCATCATCTTATACACCTCTATCAGGTCACCTCTCATCCTCCGTCGCTGCAAGAAGAAAAGGTTGAGTTCACTCAACCTATTCTCATAAGGCATGCTCCCCAACCCAGGCATCACCCTTGTAAATCTCTTCTGCACCCTTTCTACATCCTTCCTGTACTGAGGCGACCAAAATTGAACACATTCTCTGTTTAAATACTTCATTATGGGTTATACGTAAGAAAGCAGCTAGTAGTTTGTGTCATTATGCCACATCAGATGTAGAGTCTCACTAAAGAAAAGGAAAAGAAAAACTAAGTAGACAATATTCAAGGTCCTGGGTATTTTTGATTAGTTTCTAGAATTACGAACCATAACAACCAGAGGATGATGATTGCAAGTTTAAAGCCCTGCTGTGAAATTGACACTTTTGATACAGTGCTAAGGAATATCACTACTTCAGCTAGAATAATTCTGAATACTTGTCCCCTTTAAGGCACTTGCCTAAATTCTTGTCAAAAGCCAAATTCCAAATTCCGTTCAATGACAACCATATTACTGGATCCTTACCATGCTGCAGGTTCAGGGCCTGTTGTACCAGCTGCTTGAAAGCAGATTGCCAAGACACTCTGATGTAGCTAAAGTCCAGCATCAACTACTGTCTTCAGATCCTCTCTCGCTGTTAACAGACCGTGGATAGTGATTTTGGATGCCCAAAGTCTCAATGCCTGTCATCTCATTCTTGAGAAACGTAGCCCTCATTATTTTGTCAGCAACCTGACATGAAAGATGCAACCTATTTGCACTGTTCTGCAATTAGATAACTTTTTTCTCCTACATGAGTGCAAGTTGCTGCAACGAAAAAAGCCCTTTACTTTTACATTAAATTTAGGACAAAAGCACAGCCAGTATATTACTTCTTTCTAACCAATGCAGCAATCTTTTTACATCAGGCATTCCTTCATTAATTGCCCTTCCAATGCCAGTGCAATGTGGGATCCAACAAGAAGAAATCACGAGGGTAATGACACAATTGTAATGGGGGACTTCAATATGTAAGGGGATTGGGAAAATCAGGTTGGTGTTGGATCACAAGAGAGGGAATTTGTTGAATCCCTTCAGGATGGGTTTTTAGAGCAGCTTGTGCTTGAGCCTTCTCAGGCAAAAGGCTATCTTAGATTGTGTGTTGTGTAATAACCCAGATCTTACTAGGGATCTTAACGTAAAGGAGCCCTTAGGTCATAACCTGATTGAGTTCATACTCTAATTTGAGAGGGAGAAGCATTACTCACATGTATCTGTATCAGAATGGAATAAAGAGGCATGACAGAGGAGCTTGCCCAAGCAGATTGAAGGAGGATACTGGCAGGGATGCCAGCAGAGCAGAGCAGAAGAAAACTAAAAAAGCTATAAGAAGGGAAAAGATGAATATGAGGGTAAACCAGCCAATACTATAAAGCAGGATACCAAAATCTTTTTCAGTGATATAAAGAGTAAAAGGGAGGTGAGAGTTGATATTGTAACCACTGGAAAATGATGTTGGTGAGGTAGTAATGGGGGACAAAGAAACGGCAGATGAACTTGATGGGTACTTTGCATCTGTCTTCACTGTGGAGAACACTAGCAGTGTGGGAGAGGTCCATGAGTGTCAGGGAGCAGGATTGAGTGCCACTGCTATTATAAACGAAAAACTGCTAGGCAAACTCAAAAGTCTTAAGGTGATTGTCACCTGGGCAAGATGGACTACATCCCAGATGTTGGAATAATAGACTCCAACACTTTCCTAACCACTTAAGTCAGGCTTACTGGCCTATGAATTGCTTTCTTCTGCTTTCCTCCCTTCTTCAAGAGTGGAGTGACATTTGCAATCTTCTAGTCCTCCAGGACCATGCCAGAATCAAGTGATTCTTGAAAGATCACGGCCAATGATCCGTTATCTCTTCAGCAACCTCTCTCTCAGAACCTCTTCAGAAGAAAGGAAATTAGAGGCCAATTAGCCTGAAAGTGTTAGGAAAGTGTTGAAGTCTAATATTAAGGATGAGGTTTTGAGGTACTTGGAAACTAATGGAAAAGTGAGTCAAAGTCAGCATGGTTTCTGTAAAAGGAAATTTTTCCTGACAAATCTGTTAGAGTTCTTCGAGAAAGTAACAAGCAGGGTGGACAAAGGGGAGGCAGTAGATGTCATTTACTTGGATTTTTAGAAGGCGTTTGATAACATGCCACACTTGAGACTGCTTAGCAAAATGACATCCTATGGCGTTACAGGAACGATACTGGCATGGATAGCAGAATGGCTGACAGGCAGGAGGCAAGTGAGAATAAAAGGGGCCTTTTTTGGTTGGCTGCCAGTGACTAGTGATGTTCCTCAGGGGTCAGAACTGGAACTGCTGCTTATCACAGTGTTTGTCAATGATTTAAACAATGGAATTGATGGCTTTATGGCAAAGTTTGCAGATGATACAAAGACAGGTGGAGGGGTAGGGAGTGCTGAGGAAGCAATGTGATTGCAGCAGGACTTAGACAAACTGGAAGAATGGGCAAAAAAGTGGCAGATGGAATAGTGTTGGGAAATATATGATAATACATTTTGCTAAAAGGAACAATAGTGCAGACTATTATCTAAATGGGGAGAAAGTTCAAACATCAGAGGTGCAGAGGGACTTAGGGGTCCTTGTGCAAGACTGCCAGAAGATTGAGCCTGTGGTAAAGAAGGCAAATACAAAGTTGGCATTTATTTCAACAGGAAAAGAATATAAAAGCAAGGAGATAATGTTCAGCCTTTATAAGACACTAGTCAGGCTGCACTTGGAGTATTGTCAACAGTTTTGGGTCCCATATCTCAGAAAGGATGTTTTGTCATTGGAAAGAGTTGAGAAGAGGTTCACAAGGAAGATTCTGGGAATGAAGGGGTAACATATGAGGAGCATTTCGCAGCTTTTGGCCGGTACTCACTGGAATTTAGAAGAATGCTGGGGGGGGTGGCGGGGATATATGTCATTGAAACCTACCGAATGTTGGAAGGCCTAGATAGGGTGGATGTGGAGAGGATGTTTCCTATGGTGAGGTTATCCAGAACTTGAGGCCACAGCCTCTAAAGTGAGGGACGACCCTTTAGAACAGAGGTATAATCCACTTAACCTTCAGTTCCCATGCAGTCCACATTATCTTTCAGTCTTGAATGTAACTAACACAGCTCAGAGGTAGAAAATTCCAAAGATTCACAAATAAGCAGAAAGTGCTGAGGATATTTAGCAGAGCAGGCAATGTCTGTGAAGAGAAAGTAACAGAGTTAACTTTTCAGGTCAATAATCTTTGCCCTGAGTTGGAAAAGTGAGAAAATAAACAGATCTTGAGTTGCAGAGAAGTGGAGGAGTGAAAGGAATCAAGGGAGTGCCTATGGCAGGGCAGAAACCAGATTTGCCCACATGACATAATGGATTTCAGTGTTACCTAAAAGGACAAAATGAATGGCTTGTTAATCATAGCTGATCTGTCAGGAGGAACGTAAAAGGAGGAAGATTAATGAGAGCAATAAAGGAAAATAAACATGCTGGAATTGTGAAATGTGGAACACAGACTTCAAGACAGTCACAGCCATTTTAAAGATGAAATTCCTTCTAACCTCAGTCCGATGGCTAGCTCATCATGAGACTACAGCTGTAGTTTAGACTTACCCACCTGCTGTGCTGTCTTGGTGCATGCTTTTATGAATACAACCATATCCACTTTATCTACCCTCAAAAAGTTCCAATAAATCTGTTAAAGCACAACTTTCATAAAACCATGTCAACTTTACCAAATTACATCATGTTTGAAGTACTCTGTAATCACTGTCTTATTAGATTACAGCATTTTTCCAATGACATATATTAGGCTAAATGGCCTAAAGCCACATGCTTTCTTGAATAGCAATGTCACCTTTGCTGTCTTTATATCTGCTGGGATCTTAGCAGAATCTCGGAAATTTTGAAAGACTACGATAAAGGGCACCTTTTTGCCTAATTTTTTTTCCTTCCAAGGATATCAACCGATTTCCTAAATCTTCTCTGTCAATTTGCCGTATGTTATTTTGGCTACAGTTTTAGCATCTTCTAATGAAAAACTGTTAAAAGTTAACATTTTGACATTTCCTCAGTCTCTATTGTTAATTATACTTTCTCAAATTCTAAGTGTTCAGTGCCTGCTTTTGCTATTCCCTACCCTTTTACTTAAATGGAGAAGCTAACTTTATTCTTTAGGTATCTAGTTAAAATAATTTAAATTTAACAATTGATTTGTTAAACTTCACTGATGTTAAAAAATGGAATATTTAAGCAAACTTTATGAATTTTTTTTTAAATCTGAGACCCTCTTTAATTCTTCAGGGCCCAGTATTCTACATCCCAATGTACTAAAGGAAGTAGCCATGGAAAGAGTTAATATTTTGGTTTTCATCATCCAAGATTCTGTATATTATCAAATGGTTCCTAAAGATTGGAGGAAAGCTTATATGTCCCCACTAATTTTTTTAAAATAAGAAAAGAAAATAGATCTACAGAATAACATCTCCATTTAGCTAATACTCGTTAATTCAGGCAATACCTGCAGAACTACTTTTGCACCCCCTCCAAAGCCTCGACATCCTTCCTGTAATGCAACCACCATTGCACAGCACACAGTACTCCAATGTGGCCTAACCATAGCTTTATACAGCTGCAACTTTTATATTCAACAATGAAGGCAAGTATATCGTACACCTTTGATTATCACTCTCTCTATTTACTTCTGTTATCACTTTCAGGGAGCTACTGGCATACACATCAAGGTTCTATGCATCAATACTTCCAAGGTACTACAATTTACTATACAATTTCTTCTTACATTTGACCTCCCAAAGTGCAACACCTTACACTTCTCCACATTAAGGACCATTTGCCTGTTCTTTGCCTACATTTCCAACTGTTATAGTTCATCCATTTCTCAATTCCAAATGCATGCCTTGATTCTGCAACTTTTACTAATCTTACTTAAATATTGCTACCTCCACTGCTCCCCCTACCCTACCACTGCATCCCAGCTTGTTGCTGAAGCTCCCATCATTTCATTATCACCAGAATCATTGATGACAGCCCAATCCTTACCTTCCATTACTATGCATCTCTGAGCAACTCAGAAACACTTCTGGCTATAGCACTTTGACCTGGCTATAACTTGAAAACAATAGGAAAAAATGCAAACTTCTTAATGGGGCTCAACATTAGGACCCCTTTCAGCAGGATCACGTTTCATGGTTTAGAAATTTCTTCAACAAGAAACAAAACATAACATGCCGATGAGGAAAAAACTTTAAGCACAATACAGTGCAATATGTATTTGCTGTAACTTAAAATGCTGGAATTTGTAACATCTGCATTTCAGTAATTCAGAACAAGTACAGGCACCGAAACAAATATTTTCATATTGGATATAAAGAAATTGGTGCAGTGGAATATGAAGGCATAGGGTAGCAATCTGCAAAGCAGCATGAAAGCATATGAACCCTTCAGGAACTAATAGTTAGTTATTCAATAATAGACATGAGGTTGCTCTTGCAGACAAGGTGAAGAAGAATACAAGGGCTTCTACAGATACATTAAGAGTAAAAGAATAGCAAGAGACAAAATTGGCCCTCTTCCAAGATCAGAGTGGTAATCTATACATGGAGTCAAACTATTTAGGGGAGATCTTAAATGGATTTTTTGCATGTGCATTTACACAGGAGACGGACACAGTTTATAGATGTGAGGAAATGCAGCAGTGAGGTTGTGGACCCTATAGAGATTACTGAAGAGAAGGTGTTTGTGGTCATGAGGCAAATTGGGGTGGATAAATTCCCAAGCCCCGACAAGGTATTTCCTTGGACCCTGTGGCAGGCTACTGCAAGGGCCCTAGCAGAGATATTTAAAACATCTTTAGCCACAGTGAGATGGAGGATTAGAGAACAGCTAATGTTGTTCCGTTGTTTGAGAATAAGCCAGAAAGCTATAGGCCAGTGAGCCTGACATCAATAGTGGGAAAGTCATTGGAAGGGTATTCCAAGGAACCAGATACTTAAGTATTTGGATAGACAAGGGCTGATTAGGGATAGTCAACATGGCTTTGTGCCTGGTAAGTTGTGTCTAACCAATCTTACGAGTTTTTTGAGGAAGGTACCAGGAAAATGGATGAAGGCAAGGCAGTGGATGTTGTCTACATGGATTTACCAAGGCCTCTGACAAAGTGCCACATGGGAGGTTGGTCAAGGTGGTTCAATTGCTTGGCATTCAAGATGAGGTAGTTAATTGGATTAGACATTGGCTTCATGAGAGGAGGTAGAAAGTGGTAGTAGATGGTTGCCTATCCAACTGGAGCCCTATGACTACTGGTGTGCCGCAGGGATCAGTACTAGGTAGACCTGAGGAGAGCTAAGGTACCGGTGACCCCTGTTTCCATCCAAGGGGTCAGTGTGGACATGGTGGAGGATTACAAATACCTGGGGATACGAATAGATAATAAACTGGACTGGTCAAAGAACACTGAGGCTGTCTACAAGAAGGGTCAGAGCTGTCTCTATTTCCTGAGGAGACTGAGGTCCTTTAACATCTGCCGGACGATGCTGAGGATGTTCTACGAGTCTGTGGTGGCCAGTGCTATCATGTTTGCTGTTGTGTGCTGGGGCAGCAGGCTGAGGGTGGGAGACACCAACAGGATCAACAAATTCATTCGTAAGGCCAGTGATGTTGTGGGGATGGAACTGGACTCTCTCACCGTGGTGTCTGAAAAGAGGATGCTGTCTAAGTTGCATGCCATCTTGGTCAATGTCTCCCATCCACTACATAATGTACTGGGTGGGCACAGGAGTACATTCAGCTAGAGACTCATTCCACTGAGATGCAGCACTGAGTGTCATAGAAAGTCATTCCTGCCTGTGGCCATCAAACTTTACAACTTCTCCCTTGGAGGGTCAGACACTCTGAGCCAATAGGCTAGTCCTGGACTTATTTCATAATTTACTGGCATAAATTATGGTTCTATTACTATTTATTATTTATGGAGCAACTGTAACAAAAACCAATTTCCCCTGGGATTAATAAAGTATGACTATGACTATTATTGTTTGTCATCCATATCAATGATCTGGATGATAATGTCACAAACTGGATCAGCAAATTTGCGGATGACACCAAGATAGGGGGTGTAGTGGATAGCGAGGTAGACAATGAAAGCTTGCAGCAGGATCTGGACCAGCTGGAAAAGTGGACTGAAAAATGGCAGATGGAATTTAATAAAGATAATTGTGAGGTGTTGCACTTTGGAAGGACCAACCAGGATAGGACTTACACAGTGAGTGGCAGGGCACTGAAGAGTGCTGTAGAACCGAGGGATCTGGGAATGCAGGTCCATAATTGATTGAAAGTGGCATCACAAGTAGATAGGACGTAAAGAAAGCTTTCAGCACATTGGCCTTCATAAGTAAAGGTACTGAGCACAGGAATTGGGATGTTATGTTGAAAATGTATAAGAACTTGAGAAGGCCTAATTTGGAGTATTGAGGGGTACAGATAAGGTGAACGTAAGCAAGCTTTTCCCTCTGAGGTTGGGTGAGACTACAACTAGAGATCATGGGTTAAGAATGAAAGGTGAAAATTTTAAGGAGAACATGAGGGGAAATGTCTTCACTCAGGCAAGAGGAGAGAGAGCAGCACGCCGCGCATGCGCAGCCCTCCGGTGAAAAATGATATCGTATCCATTTAATAGGGGCCGTGGACAATTCTGATTTGATGGAGACAGACGTGAAAGCACAGAGGAACATCTGGAGAAATTTCTGAAATGCTCGTTACTGCTGTCGTTACTGCACGGTCGGGAATCTTCCGGAGGGAAGGTCTCAAAATCCCCAGCTTTGCCTGCTGCTGGCGACCGAGATTGAGGTCGAATCGTTCGGACAGAGGTGGCGCTCAGTACTCGGTGTCGGGAGAGCTGATTCAGAGGCTTGAAGTTTTCGGATGACTCAGAGACGGACTGTGGTTGGGCATGGCAGGGAGAGCTTTTCTTCCTTCTCCCGTCTGCGTGAGATGTGGGAAATTTGACAGACTTTGAACTTTTTACTGTGCTCATGGACTTCATCAAGTTATGATATTGTTGCACTGTTGTAACTATATGTTATAATTATGTGGTTTTGTCAGTTTTTTCAGTCTTGGTCTGTCCTGTGTTTTGTGATATCACACCGGAGGAAATATTGTATTATTTCTTAATGCATGCATTACTAAATGACAATAAAAGAGGACTGCGTGTCTTCATAATCTAATCTAAGTGTGAAGTAAGCTGCTAGTGCAAAGTGCTGGATGTGTGGTCGATTTCAACATTTAAGAGAAATTTGATATGGATGATATGGGGATGGAGGGCTATTGTCTGGGTGCAGGTTGATGGGACTAGGCAGATTAATGGTTTGGCACAGACTAGATGGGCCGAAGTGCTTGTTTCAGTGCTGTAGTGTTCTATGATTCTAATAGCATAGGCTAATAACACAAAGTACCACCTACAATACAGTTGCCCAGCAGTTCTGGTAACTCTCTGGTAACTCAGATCAGCCAATTGCAAAACATCAATTCATTTCAAACTGAAATTATAACAAAATAAATTATTGTATGTGAAGTACTTAGTGTTGGTTCTGACTGTTGTGATTAAGGACTGGATAACTAATGTACAGTAACAATTTTCTCTAAAGGTAATTTAATTTAATAAATTATTCTGAACACTGTGACGTTTTATTTGTTTCAAAGCATTTTTACAAAAGGTCTTCACTATCTTTTTGCTATTAACGATTTAATTCCTTACAACTGGGAGAACACCAAAGTATTTCAACAAACTAAACATGGACGGCTTTCTGATCACTAGCACTGCTACTGGACATATATAAAAAGCTATTCTTTGTCCAATTGCTTTGAAGCTTCCTGCAAATCACCCACGCGCAGAACAAAAATAAATCTTGTGTCTAACACAGGTGATTTTATCTTCTAGCCAAGAGCAGTGTGTGCCCAACAATCAGCACTTCTAAATAAAATAGTGAAAGCTAACAAAACATCCCTTCACAAACCTGCCAGTGTATTTCCATTTAAACCTTTTTCATTGTTCCAATGATTGCCTTCACTCTCCCGAGGCATACCAGAGGAAAACATACCACCTGTTGTGCACGACGGCCTTAACTAAATAACTCCACAACCTTCAAAACTCGAGGGAATGAAGTCAGCTTTGCTCTACTAATAATTATTATTTAACAGTGCATATTTTTCTACCGGATGTTAATATGCATCTTCAAATTTTATCACCGTTATCAATTTGTCTGGTACCACTGATTCTGGCACCACAGCCTCAGTTGATATTGAACAATTATTTAAAAAGAGCTTCAGAAATGCCCAAAGTTAGACACATTCTGCAGATTAGTTCCCACTCTTACAAGTTTTGATGCATGTCAATCTTCAGAATCAAAATGTTTTGTTAGCTGGAAAACCAATGAATTCCAATTGTGAAAAATTCTTCAAAATATGAAAAGGCTAAAACAATCATTCTGTTCAAAGCACTATCTCTACCTTTCGAGTATTGAGTTGATGGATCAGACTTATTTTATAACCACAAAATAATTTCCAACTGCATGTCCTAGCGATTATGTGATAACACTATTTTACAGCAGCTATGTCAGTAAAACAAATGAAAGATTAGCATTAAACTTTGTC
Organism: Mobula birostris; assembly: GCF_030028105.1. Taxonomy (NCBI): domain Eukaryota; kingdom Metazoa; phylum Chordata; class Chondrichthyes; order Myliobatiformes; family Myliobatidae; genus Mobula; species Mobula birostris. The sequence continues at coordinate 166,841,199 of NC_092375.1, forward strand.
TTTTTAACAAAAGGCTAGCAATTAAATGTGCAACACTTACCAAAATATAGGAACAATTATAGAACTTTACAATAACCAATACGTGGGAGTCAAACGTGAGAAACTTTTCCTGAGAAAATAAAATACTTATTCTACCAACCTGCATGTCTTGGGACATGGGAGATGACCAAACCACACAAAGGAAACCCAAGAGGTCACCGGGATTACATACAAACTCCACATAGACAGCATCTTTACTTTCTTAGGAGGTTTAGCTTGTCACCAAATACTCTAATAGACTTGTACAGACGTACTGTTGAATGTATCCTGGTTGGTTACATCATGGTCTGGTACAGCAATCCAAATGTGCAGCAACACAAGAAGTGACAATACACTTTCTTTGACTTCCTTGTTTTTTTTTTACCAAATGGCAACAAGACCTAGGAATTAACTGTGAACTTTAAGAAGTGGAAGTCAGGTAAACACACACCATTGAGGGGTCAACAATGGAAAGGGTGAGCAGCTTCAAGTTCCTGGGCATCAACATCGCAGAGGATCTATCCTGGGCCCAATATATTGATGCATTTAGAAAGAGGATAAGCCAGCAGTTACTCTCATTAGGAGTTTGAGGGGATTTGATATGTCAATAAATACTCTAGCAAATTTGTACAGATATACAATAGAGAGCATTCTGACTGGGTGCATCACTGCTTGGTATGGAGCCTCCAATGCACAAGATCAAAAGAGGCTACAGAGGATTGTAGACTCAGCCAGCTGCATCACAGGCACAAGCCTCTCCACCATCAGGGACATCTTCAAAAGCATTAGACAACAAAGATATGCTTCCTGAATACTTTTAGGTATATCGTATAGATTTTGGGCTGCTGATCATGAAAATCACCATGAAATTCAAGTCAATTCAAGTGTTGCCCACAACATACACAGAAAAGTTTTCTATCTTGTCCAGGCATGGTGACTGCTGCATGGCAGGAAAGGGTTTAGAAAAGCTATAAGTTTCCATTTTGGTCTTTGAGACAGATGTTTCCTGGAATAACTGAGGCCAAGATTAAGGAAGGCATTTTTGTCAGTCCACAAATCAAACAGGTCATCCATGACAGGCAATTCCAAGAACTTCTAGTGGGACCAGAGAAAATCACATGGAAGGCATTCAAGGATGCTGTTGAAAATTTTCTTGGCCACTACAGAGCACCAACATATGTGCAGCTGGTTGACAACATGCTTCAAGCACACAAAAACATTAAATGCAATATATCACTAAATATTCATTTTCTGCATTCCCATTTGGACTTCTTCCCTGCAAATCTTAGTGCTGTCAGTAACGAGCATGGTGAAAGGTTTCACCAAGACATTGCAGTCATGCAGAAATGGTATCAGGGCAACTGGAATCCATCAAAGCTGGCTGATTATTGTTAGACACTTAAGCACAAAGTCTCACACACTGAGCACAAACGAAAATCATCAAAATATTCTTAGCTTAGTTGAACTATTACAAAGTGACAATACTGTTATGCAATGAAATGCATTATATTTAATAAAAGTTAATTTCTTGTTTCTCCAAATTCCTACATGATACAAGTAGTCTGAAATTATATTTGTGTTCCACTTCAAGCAGTGTATCATAAACAAAAATAAAATTCTGAGAACACAACACTTTCAAAAAAATTGTTGTTCAGTGAAGTTGGTGCCTCAGGAGAGTGTCATCTGTTATTAAGGACCCTCATTGCATGAGACATACACTATTCTCATTGCATGAGGTACAGGAGGTTGAAGACCCATATTCAATGTTTCAGGAACAGTTTCTTTCCCACTGCCATCACATTTCTGAACAGTCCATGGCACTACTTCATTGTTCCTTTTTCACACTACTTATTTATTATTAATGTGACATAGTAATTTTTAAACCTTGCACTGTCTTGCTACCACCAAACAACTAATTACATGACATATATCAGTAACCCTGATTCTGATTGAACTTTGGTATCCAGAGGCACCAGTCCTACTAGTTGCATTATGGTGTCACCCACTTTCTGTAACAAGTCCTTCTGTACGTCAAAAAATTACAAGTGAAGAAGCACCATAACGTCACTGAAAGTTCCATCGCTACATCATGGAAGGTTATTTTCTAAATGATTCCCCCCTCCCTCCAAGTTCTTTTCTGTACCTTGACCAATCTGTAATTTAAAGGATTTACTATAAAGAACCCCCACAACATTTACTGGGAAGGACATTCGTTTGCATAAGTAAGACTCACAACGTTAGGATACCCTAAAATACTATTAGAGCAGAGTCACTACAGGAAAATAGAAAATGCATCTGATAAATATGAGAAAAAAAAAATCTCACAAATAACAATGATTTAAAAAGCATATAATGAATTTCATTGATGTTGACAGATCTAGCCCAGGTCACTACTCTATATTCCATCTGAAATATGGTACTTTTTACGTTCTACTAACAGGGTCTTGGTGCAATAATATAATGCCATGACTGAAAACTGGTTCCTCTGACAGTGCAACATTCTTCCATTAATGCACAATTTGTTAGCTTATGTACTCAAGTCTGTAATGAGAACAGAATTTTCAGCCTTCTGTAATAATCCACGGCTCACACTGAGACTTAAGAGCTGTTTTAAAGTACTGTGTATTGTTATGTTGCTCTATTATTTCAATTTACATTGAACTGATTTAGATATTTACCCATGCATTATTTATTACTTTACATATCTCAACACGACTGTTTCTGCATAATTTTGAAGGAAATCTCAACAACCAATTATGTCTCCAAGTTGTTCCCTAAACATTCAATTTTCTTACAGAAGCCATGCCCATGGTTTTAATTTCAGGGTTTTAGTTTTCTTTCTGTACCGTAGCGACCAAAAGTAAACATAGTATTTTGGGTACAACCCAAGTGATACACTATAATCTCTCAACATAACATCCTCTAATTTGTGACTGTCACTGCTGCCCACCATACCACGATTCACCCCAACTTCTGAAGCTTCTGACTGTATTCGTAGATAATTACATTGTTTATTTACAGATGACACTAATTTGACAGACAATTATAGTTAAGGTTAATGAGCAACTGAGGAATAAGAAATGCCCCAGAGGAAATGTAATTCAGCATAACCCTAGTACATAAAGTAGTGAAGGATACAGTACTATGTATTTTTAAATAAAGGGTGACAGGCATACTCTATAAATGCCATTGAACTGGCTACAATTAGACCTGGAAGATCAAGAGAAACACCTGCATGCCCTGTATTATTGGGAAACAATAACAAACTATAGAAATGCTGAAGAAAATTTCTGAGTCTGTAGATCACAGGTTAAAGGATGGCACACTGAAACCATAAAGTGATGACTAATATTGTGCAGATCATATTACACAGTTAAGTAATAAATTGTCAGAAGTGTGGAAGGCAATAAACAGTTTCACAGTAGATTAGCAGCCAGGGCCACAGGCTATAGTGTTTAATCAAAGTGCAAGACCAGTTTATAACCGTACACTTTATAAAGTCAAAAGCATGAGGGAATTTAAAATTGCAATGGCAAATTTGCTAAAAATATATTTATGTTATATGACTAACTGCACCAATATAATGCTAAGTGTAAAATCAGAATTTTTGATTCTGTTGTGTATTTGTAAATACAGAAGCAAGTTTACCTTAGTCAATTGTAGAGTTTGGAGTTGTAAGTGACCAACATAACTTACTCTAGTATTTTCATTTTTATATTCACTGGTGTTAAAATGTTTTGAAATTATATTGAAGGCAGCTATATTTTTATTTATACGGAATATTATACATAAATCATTCAAAAATAGGCACTAGGCAAAGAGGTATTCAGGAGGGTAACTAGACACTAGGTCAAAAAGGTAAGTTTTAAGATGATTAAACATAAATGGAGATTGGAAAAGGAACTGTAGAATATAAATTAAAAGTACTTTTATTCAGCAATGTTAAACAGAAATGCATATTTTCAAATATATATTTCTGTTCTTTGCAAATCAACATTTAAAAATGCAATACAATACACATTTGCATCATGACTAACCTGTTTAAAAGTTTTCCCAGCCCATCCAATTGCTTTCATCTTGCGCCTTACTTCCCATTGCTTCTGATAGGCCAGAATATGATTTAGAGGCCAAGGATAAGGTGACCCGTATCTAGAACGAGTTATCTTAAAAGATCAAAAGGTTCAGATCATTATTTTTTTAAACTTGTAAATACTCATGATTCATAAAACTGCAGTTAGCATTTTATTTAAAAGCAACAGTACAATTAACAACAATTGGGAAGATTTTAAAATATTATAATACAGCATGCTTAATTAACATGAGCATTCTTGGCTTACTGATCCTCTCAGCAAAATTATATCATAATCTTTACTTTGCTGTCATTTTTATTACCATAAATTTTATATTCCCACTTACCTGACAACCTTAAAGCCTATGACTGATATTAATACAAGCATGTTATATGAAGAAACATGGAATATGAATCTCAGGAATAAAATTCAAGTTTCTAGCTTAACTTAGTTAACTATAAATTTCTTGAGATGGCATAGTGGTTACTTTCTGAAGTTAGGTTTATAGAAGATTAATGATATGCTGCAATCTCACTCCCTTGATCTCCACAAAATGCATTCAGTAGTATTCTGAATACTGAATAAATTATTCTCCATTAAAATATAGGTAACCTCTGCATTATCAGGAGTTGCAATCCTAGAAAATGGTCTATATGGCAATTTTCAATAACACAAACCATGTCATCTGTGCATACAGAACGAAGAAAGAAAGTTTTAAAAGTTATATTTATTTACTGTACTCCCCCAACATAAATTCTGTAAGAGCAAATTTTATTCTATTTCTCAAATTTCTGGGTTGCTATCTTCAAATTCTGTCGGGTGAATTTCTGTTATCCAAACAGCCATAAAATGTAGGTGCCCTGCACTTGTGTCAAAGGCTGCTTTTACAATGGAAATAGAATTTGTTGGGATGACTGTTGGATGAACTAAGCCATCAAAAATGCTGCACTTGCAAATTAACGGCTCATCTCATTTTTTTAATAATTACAAATGCTGAGGAATTTCTCACCTGCGCTGAAGTGCTGTCATCACACCATTGTATGTAAAGCTATTGGACAAAACATATTTTCAAATTCAGTCAAAAATTAATCACACATGACTGCAAATTGACATATAAATATATATACAACATGACAGTTTTAGATGCAATCGTTAATCACAAAAAATAGGCAAGACCAACAGGGCTGTTTGTCATTCCTTTACAATTCTAAGCAATGCAAAGCAATATAATAATCCTTTGATCTGACATACCTCTGCTGTCAACAGCATATTATTCACCAGTTCTGTGTAAGCTTTCATCTCAGCCTTCTGAATTTCATCCAGTCCATCAGTGAGTGAATGACCCTAAGGAGATATGGTATGCAGATGTAAGTGCTTACAGCAAGTCAATTCACAATTAAGTCATAATTGATCATCTTTTAAATGCTCTTATTACCAACTTTATATAAGTCAAAGCAGTTTCAACACCTGTAAATTGTGCTAGATACCATAAAAAGGCACAACAAAAACCTTCTGTTCACAAAACTATTCCTTGAATACATAACACCATTATTAAACTAAAAAGAGTATAAACATGGCAAATTAAAATGGCAAGTTTCCAATTAATTTGAAACTTTTATAGCATAGTTTCATAAAAGCACATAATTTTGAAGAACGACAAATATGAAACACTTAATATTATAATAAATGTAAGCATTCTATCGAATCATAACTCTACAGATATCTGAAACAATACATGCTTTGCAGTTAACAGGTATACTAACAGCTGGAAGTTTTCTTACCTTGGCTTTTGCAAATTGCACAATAGGGCCAAGTTCTGAGACAACATGATTACCCACATGAATAAAAGGTGCTTTGCCTAATAATAAAAAACAAAATCACATGGATTATTACATCAATTTTATAAATGGAAATGCATATGTTTTTCATGAATAATGATAATAAACTAATTCAAAGAGCCAGAATTACACTGTAAGAATGAAAGTAATCAAGCAGACTTAACTTGAATATACATGACAGTTTCTGAAAATGCTACAGAAATTATGCTATATTTAACATGTGCTTTATGTAATGCTTTTGAAAGTATCCAGTCAAGATCACTCAAACAATTCTAATAACAAGAAACATTGTCCTTTCTGTGTCGGTATCCTTCTGCTAGTAACTGAGCTAATGCAAGTTCTAGTGGGAGATTACAGATTCGTTAGAAACGCTTTATTTTTTTTTCCCATTTAGCATGTATCTATAAGTTCCACATCGTAATTTTATAAAGTTTACAATCACATTCATATGTTTAAATATTTACTATTATTGTTAGGAGTCGTCCACATACTTTATTTTCAATTAAACATTAGCAATATTAACACAATAACAAAGAAATGGTGGTGTTTGTGCTATTAAGATTCTAAAAATATGCTCAGAAGACATTATTGCATCTGTTCCTATTTACAAAATTCAGAGCTGGCTAGAAACCTCAAGAGCTTAAAAAATGATCATACACAAATAATACAACAATAAACAAAACTTAAAACATATTATCAAGGTCACTGGTACCATAATAATTTACATCTTCAAGAGGCTGGTCACAGCACACAACTCCAGCCTCTGGGCAACCTCTACTGACTGAAACAAGCCTACATTGAAACAGGTCTACAGTGGACATCATCTCTCTGGCTTTACACTCATCACTGGAGCATCTTGATCAAAAAGACATCTGTATCAGACTGCTATTTATTGACCAACAGCTCTATCCTTAGCACCATAATTCCAAACAAACTCATCTTAAGACTTCTTAGTCCAGGACTCAACACCTCCCTTTGCAACTGGATCCTTGACTTCCTAACCAACAGACCACAATCAGTAAGAAAAGGCAGCGACACCTCCACCACAATTACCCTCAACATTAGTGCCCGACGAGGTTGTGACCTCAGCCCCGTTATACTTCCTGTACACTCACAACTGTGTGGCCGGATTTTAATCCAACTCCACGTACAAGTTTTCAGATGCTACTACTGTAGTGGGCCAAATCTCATATAGAAATGAAAGGGGCTACAGGAAGGACACAGAGCATCTAGCGGCATGGTGACATGACAACAAACTTCCTCTCAATGTTAGCAAAACTAAAGAGCTGGTTGCACCCATCAAGAAAAGGAGCAGAGCACTTGCTTGTGTTTACCTCAATGGTGCCAAGTTCCTAGGAGTGAACATCTTGAATAGCTACATAGACAACATGGCCAAGAAAGCTTGCCAGCACCTCTACTTGCTCAGGATAAAAATTACTTGGCATGCTCCTGGTGACCTTCACCAATTTCATTTGATGCACCATTGCTTTGTATAGCAACTGCTCTGCCTGAGGCCACAAGAAACTACACTGGGTTGTGGAGACAGCTCAGTACATCACAGAAATTAGCCAACCCTCCCCTTGCTGCCTCAGAAAAGCAACCAACATAATCAAAGACCGCACTCATTTCCACTGGTGAAATGAAGTAAAGGCCTGCAAACACTTACCACCAGGCTGAAGAACAGTTAAAAGACTATTGAACAGTGCCCTTGTGTGACAAGGTTGACTCTTAATCTCATAATCTACCTCCTTGCACCTTCCGGTCTGCCTGCATGGCACCTGTAAAACTACTGTTACAACCACTGAGGAGATTAACCTGAAGACCCACCCTCTATAACTCAGAAACAGGTACTCCCCCTCCGTGATCAGATTTCTGAATGGTCCATGAATACTACTCTGTTATTCCTTTTGGTTTGCACTATTTATTTTTGTAATTTACAGTAATTTTGTGTGTTTGTAGTTTACTGTGGCTGAAAAGCAATAAGTTTCACGTCATACAAGAGAGTGATGATAAACCAGATTCCGGTTATTGCTTTTTCCTTGAACTACCTCAATATATTGATATGATGGAATGATCCTTATGGATTGCATGCAAAACAGTGTTATCCACTCTACCTTGGTATATTCAACAACAATAAGCAAATTTATTAAACCAAGTAAATTTTGTTTTCAGCAAAAATTCAATCCTTTCCTTCAGGATACCTTAACAAAAATTAATGTTTTCAATGTATCAACGTTTTAAAGCCATAGTCTATACATGATGCTCAAAAAAATAAAGTTGTGATTGCTATTGTAGGCTTCCCTGTACCTGACACATGCCAGATTCACCCCATAAATCAGTAATTTCATTACTAGAACAGACATGCAAAATAATTAAGAACCATAAAACTATGTCCAATTTCTAACAAAGTTAAACACAACAAGGCTTTGAACAGCAAATATAAGTGGAAAATACTTTTGATCCCTTTAAGTCATGACTATTAGGGTGAGATCCTAAAGAATAAACAGTCTGTGGAGGCTTTTGGCATTGAGATATTTAAACTATATTATGCTGAGGAAAAAAATTCAAACACATTTCAATACCCAAGGACAAGATAACAATGTCTGCAATAGTAAGTTATTATTCTGAAGTGAAAAGGATACCCCAAATACATGATTATCAAACACGGGTGCATGTATTTAGTAAGTACTTTGCATTGGTCTCTTACCAAGGAGATTAAAGGGAAGGTGAATTGCTGAGTGGTTCAGAAAGTTATGATGACTAAACCAATTTATTTCAGATAACTTAATAAAAGTAAAGGAACACAATGTACCAATGACTAATGGAATACATCTTAAGATCCAGAGGAATGTGAGGAAAGGAATAATAAGCCCCTAAATTCAAGGCTCATTTTCCAAAGGTCTTGTGTACTTCAGGCACCATAATGGAATGGACCCTTGAAAAGGGCATATAATAATGATAGCATACTGTTAATTGTGATGTATCATATATTATTTAGATAGTTTGACCTGCATTATTTTTGCCAATAATATATATGGCATTTATTGACGCTTCATTAAAGTCAACAGAGTTTACAATTTTGCTGCAATTATGTCCACTTTCAACATCTTTATGACTTGGACATTAAAAGATTGTGCAAGTTGCTTATCAGTGGGATAACCTATTGCACAAAGAGAAGACTTAAACTGTCATTTCTTGAAAATAGATAACCGGTATGAAGATTAAACTAGTATCTTCAAGTGTCCTTTACCAGTACTCAGGAATTGCAATTTGAAAGTTGCTTGAGGATAGGGCTGAAGCCCACTCAATTTAAGAGATTTCTTGCAGAATGACTACGTTACATGCCCAGACCACATTTCAGGAAATCTGATCACTTGGCTGTTGTTCTCCTACCTGCAAATAGGTAGAAGTTAAAGAGCAAGGCTCCAGAAATTAGGACAACAAAGAGGTGGTCATGAAAGGCAGAAGAGTGCTTCAAGTCGGTAGACAGGGCCATATTCAAGGACATCTGTGGATCTGAAAGAATACACCATGGTTGTCACCAACCTTGTAAAAAATAGTAGTAGACGAGTGTGCCCCCACAAATTCACTCACAGTCTTCCCCAACAAGAAGCCCTGAATGAACCATAAGATCCTCAATTGGCTGAGGGCTAAATCAGAGGCAATCAAGTCAGGTGACCAAGAAAGTTACAAGAGGTTCAGGTATGATGTCTGGAAAGCTATCTCACAGGCAAAGTGGCAATCCTAGGCTAAACTTGAATCAATGAAGGATGCTTGATAGTTGTCCTCAATGCCTTCTATACTCACTTTGACTGTCAAAATATGGAGGAACCATCACAAACTCCCACAGCCCCCGATGATCCTGTGATTTCAGTCTCTGAAGCTGATGTGCCAACATTCTTCAGGAGGGCAAAACTATGAAAAACATCCGGCCCAGACAGGGTACCTGGCCAAGCACTAAAGACCTGTGCTGATCAACTGGCTGGAGTTTTCACTGAGAACTTTAACCTCTCTCTTCGGCAATCTGAGGTACCCACCTGCTTCAAGCAGGCTTCACTTAATTGGTGCCTGAGAAGAACATGGTAATTTGCCTCAATAACTATCATCTAGTAGCACATACTTATATCCACAGTGATGAGGTGTTTTGAGAAGTTCATGGTGAAACACATCATATCCTGCCTGAGAATTGAATTGACTTTATTACTTACATCCTTCATATACATGAGGAGTAAAAATCTTCACGTTACATCTCCGATTAAATGTGCAATGTGTGATTTATAATAAATAGTATGTACAACAGGATAGTCAATATAACATAGAAATACAGCTGGGTCATCATGAGTTAAGCAATCTGATGGGCTGGTGGAAGAAGTTGTCCCGGAGCTTGCTGGTCCTGGTTTTTACGCTGCGGTACCATTTCCAGGATGGTAGCAGCTGGAACAGTTTGTGGTTGAGGTGATTTGGGTCCCCATTGATCCTTCGGGCCCTTTTTACACACCTGTCCTTGTAAATGTCCTGAATAGTGGGAAGATGCGCTGGGCTGTCCGCACACTCTCTGCAGAGTCCCACCCATACCAGGCAGTGAAGCAGCCAGTCAGGATACTCTCAACTGTGCCCCTGTAGAAAGTTCTTAGGATTTCAGGGCCCATAACAACTCCTTCCACCATCTGAGGTGAAAGAGGCACTGTTGTGCCTTTTTCACCACACAGCTGGTATGTATAGACCAGGTGAGATCTTCGGTGATGTTTATGCCGAGGAACTTATAGCTGTTCACCCTCTCGACCCCAGATCCATTCATGTCAATAGGGGCTAGCTTGTCTCCATTGCTCCTCTAGTCCACAACCAGCTCCTTTGTTTTGCGACATTGAGGGACAGGTTGTTTTCTTGACACCACTGGATCAGGGTGGGGACTTCTTCTCAGTAGGCTGCCTCATTATTATTTGAAATTAGGCCAAATCAATGTAGCGTCGTCAGCAAATTTAATTAGCAGATTGGAGCTATGGGTGGCGACGGAGTCATGGGTACAGAGAATAAAGGAGGGGCTTAGTACACAGCTCTGAGGGGCACCTGTGTTGAAGGTCAGAGGGGTAGAGGTGAGGGAGCCCACTCTTGCCACCTGCCAGCAATCTGACAGGAAGTCCAGGATCCAGCTACACAAGGCAGGGTGAAGGCTGAGTCTCTGAGCTTCTTGTTGCACCTGGAGGGAATTATGGTGTTCAATGCTGTAGTCCAAGAACAGCATTCTCACGTAAGCATTTGTCTTCTCCAGATGTGTAAGTACGGTGTAAGAAGTGACTTGGATCTGCTCCAATTTGCCTCGCGATGCATAGAAACATAGAAAATAGGTGCAGGAGTAGGCCATTCGGCCCTTCGAGCCTGCACCGCCACTTATTATGATCATGGCTGATCATCCAACTCAGAACCCTGCACCAGCCTTCCCTCCATACCCCCTGATCCCCCTAGCCACAAGGGCCATATCTAACTCCCTCTTAAATATAGCCAGTGAACTGGCCTCAACTGTTTCCTGTGACAGAGAATTCCACAGATTCACCACTCTCTGTGTGAAGAAGTTTTTCCTAATCTCAGTCCTAAAAGGCTTCCCCCTTATCCTCAAACTGTGACCCCTCGCTCTGGACTTCCCCAACTTCGGGAACAATCTTCCTGCATCTAGCCTGTCCAATCCCTTTAGGATTTTATACGTTTCAATCAGATCCCCCCCTCAATCTTCTAAATTCCAACGAGTACAAGCCTAGTTCATCCAGTCTTTCTTCATATGAAAGTCCTGCCATCCCAGGAATCAATCTGGTGAACCTTCTTTGTACTCCCTCTATGGCAAGGATGTCTTTCCTCAGATTAGGGGACCAAAACTGCACACAATACTCCAGGTGTGGTCTCACCAAGGCCTTGTACAACTGCAGTAGTACCTCCCTGCTCTTGTACTCGAATCCTCTCGCTATAAATGCCAGCATACCATTCGCCTTTTTCACCGCCTGCTGTACCTGCATGCCCACTTTCAATGACTGGTGTATAATGACACCCAGGTCTCGTTGCACCTCCCCTTTTCCTAATCGGCCACCATTCAGATAATAATCTGTTTTCCTATTTTTGCCACCAAAGTGGATAACTTCACATTTATCCACATTAAATTGCATCTGCCATGAATTTGCCCACTCACCCAACCTATCCAAGTCACTCTGCATCCTCTTAGCATCCTCCTCACAGCTAACACTGCCACCCAGCTTCCTGTCATCCGCAAACTTGGAGATGCTACATTTAAAAGGTTTAAGCAAAAGGTTTATGCAAAAAGTTTACAGCAGATGCCATCTCATTGCCTCTTCACTCAACCCTGAAACATCTGGACAGCAAAATACGTACATCAGAATGCTCTTTATCAACTGCAGCTCAACACTCAATACCATCATCCCCTCAAACCTAATCAATAAACTTCAAGACCTTGGTCTCAATACCTCCTTATGCAATTGGATTCTCGATTTCCTCACTTGCAGACCCCATTAGTTTAGATTGGCAACATCTCATCCACAAATTCCATCAGCACAGGTGCCCCACAAAGCTGTGTGTGTGTAGCCTCCTGCTTTACTCACTTTACACTTATGTCAGTGTGGATCAGCATAGTTCCTTTGCCAGATTCATGATTGCCGACGACACCACTGTCACGGGCTGAATCACAAGTGGTGATGAATCAGCAGATAGGAGGGAGATGGAAAATCTCGCTGAGTGGTGCCACAACAAAAAATTCTAACTCTACGTCAGCAAGACAAAGGAACTGATTATTGGGTTCAGGAGGAGGAAACCAGATGTCCATGAACCAGTCCTCATCAGGGGATCAGATATGGAGAGGGTCAGCAACTTTAAATTCCTCAGTGTAAACATTTCAGAGGAGCTACCCTGACCCCAGCATCTAAGTGCAATTCCAAAGAAAGCACAGCAGTGACCCTACTTCCTTATGAGTTTGCCAAGATTTGACGTATCATCTAAAACTTTGACAAATATATACATGTGGTAAAGAGTATATAGACAGCCTGCTATTGAAACACCAATGCCCTTGAACAGAAAGTCCCACAAGAAGTAGTGAATATGGCCTAGTCCATCATGGGTAAAGTCCTCCCCACCATTGAGCGCATCTACATTTGTCGCAGGAAAGCAACATCCATCACCAGGGACCCCTACCACCTAGGTCATACTCTCTTTTCGCTGCTGCCATCAGGAAGGACCAGCAGCCTCAGGACTCACACCACCAGGTTCAGGAACAGTTATTATCCCTCAACCATCAGGCTCTTGAACCAAAGGGGATAACTTCACTTACTCCATCACTGAAGTGTTCCCACAATCCAAGGACTTACATTTAAGGACTCTTCTTCTCAAGTTCTCAATACTTATTATTTATTTTCTTTTTGTATTGACATAGTTTGTTGTCTTTTACACTGGTTGAATGCCCAGTTAGTGTGGTCTTACATTATTATGGTTATTCTATTATGGATTTATTGAGTATGCTTGCTAGAAAATGAATCTCAAGGTTGTAGATGGTGTTATTTGTACTTTGATAATAAATTTACTTTGAACTCGTGACCATATTAAAGATTAGCTTTATTTGTTACATGTACATTGAAGCATACAGTGAAATGCATTGTTTTACATCAAATCAGCAAAGATTGTGCTACACAGCCTACATGTGTTCCAATGCTTCTGCCGCCAGCTCCGGAACCTGGGCCTTAGCACTCAGATCTGCAGCTGGATCTTCAACCTCCTCACAGACAGGACCCAGGCTGTAAAAATAGGGGACAAGCTCTCCTCTACAATCACTCTGAGCACCGGTGCCCCACAAGGCTATGTACTCAGCCCCCTGCTGTACTCACTGTACACCCATGATTGTGTAGCCAAGCTTCCATCAAACTCAATATATAAGTTTGCTGATGACACAACAATTGTAGGCCATATCTCGGGTAATGATGAGTTTGAGTACAGACAGGAAATTAAGAACCTGGTGGCATGGCGTGAAGGCAATAACCTATCCCTCAAAGTCAGCAAGACGAAGGAATTAGTTGTTGACTTCAGAAGGAGTAGCAGACCGCACGACCCAATTTACATCGGTGGTGCACAAGTGGAACAGGTCAAAAGCTTTAAGTTCCTCGGGGTCAATATCACAAATGATCTGACTTGGTCCAACCAAGCTGAGTTCACTGCTGAGAAGGCCCACCAACGCCTTTACTTCCTGAGAAAACTAGAGAAATTTGGCCTGTCCCCTAAAACCCTCACTAATTTTTATAGATGCACCGTAGAAAGCATTCTTCTAGGGTGCATCACAACCTGGTATGGAGGTTGTCCTGTCCAAGACTGAAAGAAGCTACAGAAGATCATGAACACGGCACAGCACATCACACAAACCAATCTTCTGTCTGTGGACTCACGTTACACCGCACGCTGTCGGAGGAGTGCTGCCAGGATAATCAAGGACACGACCCACCCAGCCAACAGACTTTTCGTCCCCCTTCCCTCCGGGAGAAGGTTCAGGAGCTTGAAGCCTCGTACGGCCAGATTTGGGAACAGCTTCTTTCCAACTGTGATAAAGTATAAAGTACTATTTCCTCTAACATGGCACAACTCTGTAACTGTACATTGTTGGAATGTGGGAGAAAACCAGGGCATCCAGAAGAAACCAACGCAGTCATGGAGAGAACATACAAGCTCCTTATAGACAGCAGCAGGAATCACACCCCAATTTTAGAGCCAACGCTGTAAAGCATTGTGCTAACCACTATGCTACCATGCTTAATGATTAGAGCAATTAAAAACAAACTTAAACCTCTAATTTAAGACTGTAATTTTGTTAGCAAGTACTATTCTTACCCCATATCAGTTATGAAAAAATAGTATACGTACAGATAGCTCTAAAACATTGTATGACTTTCAATAAAACATGAAATGTATATATAAAACAGAGCACAGAGGTGCTCCATTTTGGTCCAAACAGCTATTTCTTCTGCACTTGAGTTCCTTAGGAAAAGAAATCAATGCTGCAGATCTTAGAAATATTTTGACACTTTATTTTTTTCTTCCACCTTTCTCCTTTAATCTATCATGGCTAAATCTTCATTATGTGAGTCTCCAGGCAATTATTTTTGAGGTAAAGAGCAGAAATCGTTTCTTCACTGCTAAGAACATATTTGGGCAAGAATGTGGTCTTTTCGCCAAAAAAATTAAATAATGAAATTTGAGGTGACAGCTTTGATTTGCTTCGCTCAAATAGTTGCTGAATATTTTCCATCATTTATTCTGTACTTAAAAAAATCCAATTTCAAAACAGAAACAAAACTACAAATCTCTCAATTATGAATACACAATCAGGCAATAGGAAAAACTGTAATATTTATGGAAGAGATTGACAATTTATGCAAGCACAGAAAACTTATGAGCATTGTGAAGCACTCTCATCATATTTGTGTACTGCTTCTAGGGACGTCACACTTGCATGAAAGTCTGAATACACACATAATAAAGCTGTCAAAACATTCTGTGTGACTCAGAATACATTGCTGGAGGCAATGAAAATCTAGATTTTCATTAGCAGATGCTAATAGACAAAAGTTCCTCAGAAGTATTTCCTGTCAGAATGAAACATCAATAGGTTGGAATATACTCAGCTTGGCACTTCAACATTCTTTTACAGCAGTATTGCTGATTGAGCAGTACTTCTGACATTGCTAACTTACTTTAGCAGTCCATTGCCCAGCTCATCCAAATTAAAATTTATATCCCCTTCAAACCTACTAATTGCCTCATCTCTTATTGTCTGAAAATCCTACCCCAGCTGTTCAACAACTGTAGTAGCCTGCCTCCTACTAACTTTGTTCTTATGTTCCACCTTTTTTCCTCCATTCATCTGTGATAATTATGCCTTCAGTTTTCTATGTCCCAAGAGCAGTGATACCCCTTCTAAACTCTTTGGTGCTCTCTTGCTAAGGCTCTTAAAACACGCCCTCGATCATATATTTGACCTCCGCTCCAATCTACGTGACAAATAAAGCAAATCTTTAAATTTATAGCTGATGAAATATGCAGATTCATAGTTGCTTTATTGTGATTTTATCAGCCACACTGACATTTTGCTGCTATAAAAACTAGCAACTTAAGCGGTATAGGAGTAATGATTATAATATTCATCAGCACAACTTTTGGAACATTGTAGGACAAATTGGTACAGATATTGAAAAGTATTGCAATCTCATTGTTTAGAGACAAAGAACACAAAAATAAAGAAATATTGGTAAATCAACATTTGGGTCTTAGGGTGGAATAACATGTCCAATTCTGGGTACCATACTTCAGAGAAAATTTATTGAAATGGGTAAGGGTGCGATAGGTATTCATTTAACGGCTTATGTTTGCCATAAATCTTGTTTTCCAAATGCAGCATCTGCCACCTGTAAGATGAAACAGCTGGAAGTAAACTTCCAACTGACAGTTTTTTAACCTTCTGAACATAAATTGCAGTCAACCCTCTATTCTTAAAAAGGAAATGGAAAGCAATAGTCAGTTTGAAATTTAAAAAAACTTTCTATAGAACAAGTTTGCAAACAAGCTCTATATTTTGAAGATGCTCTGTCTGTGAGGAGCAGATGTTAGTCACTACACCTGCTTTACAGCTTGAGATGTAGTATAAGACAATGGGTTGTTTAATTCAGGTTGTTTCAAATAGATAAGCTCACTCTTAAATTGCTTGGTTCAAGGAAGCTCGTAGAATAGATAGATAGTATAATTTAGCACAGGGGTCCCCAAACTTTTTTGCACCACGAACCGGTTTAATATCGACAATATTCTTGCAGACCAGCTGATTGGAGGGGGGGGAAGGTGTGTTCAAGTAGGGTTGCCAACTTTCTCACTCCCAAATAAGGGACAAAGGTAGCAGTCAAATACAGGACACTTGTGTTTACCCCAAGAAAGACTACCATGACCATGAAGCCTTGCGTGGGCACCTGTGTGCACATGCATAATGTGCGCATACATGACGTGCGCATGCGTGTACGTGCGATTTTTTCTCTACAAATCAGTTTTGGCTTAATCTTCCCGATTCTGTTAAGTGAAACTACACTGTACATACATTATTTCTACTTAATATCGGCTGTGTATTTATCATATCATCAAAGTTGTTGGTGAACACAGCAAGCCAGGCAGCAACTCTAGGAAGAGGTACAGTCAAAGTTTCGGGCCGAGACCCTTCGTCAACTGTCCCTCTTCCTAAAGATGCTGCCTGGCCTGCTGCATTCACCAGCAACTTTGATGTGTGTTGCTTGAATTTCCAGCATCTGCAGATATCCTCGTGTTTGCATTTATCATATCATTCCTGCTTTTACTATATGTTAGTGTTATTTTAGGTTTTACGTGTTATTTGGTATGATTTGGTAGGTTATTTCAAGTTCAACAGCGCGTGACAGGGAATGAGGAAAGGTGCAGCTGACTCATATCGTTTCATATCGTCAAATCATATTGTTTCCTCACGGCCCGGTAGCATATGCTTTGCAGCCCGGTACCGGTCCACAGCCCGATGGCTGGGGATCACTGATTTAGTATACCAATATGAGGGATGATTGATAAGTTTGTGGCCTAAGGTAGAAGGAGTCAATTTTAGAAAACCTAACACATTTATTTTTCTTACATTTACACACTCAGTCCAGCGGTCGTGAAGCATACGTATCCCTTCTTTGTAGAAGTCAGCGTCTTGGACCTCCAGAAGTGGTCCAAGGCCTAAAGTAGAAGGAGATGAGGAGAAACTTCAAACTTTCTGCATTTACACTCAAAGAGTTGAACTGCACGTGCATGTAACAAGAGCTGTACAACTCATCTCCTTCTACATTAGACCACAAACTTAGACCACCCCTGCTGTGGACCATTTCTACAAAGCAGGGATCCGTATGCTCCATGACCACTGGACTAAGAGTGTACATGTAGGAGGGGACTATGTTGAACAATAAATGTGCTAGGTTTTCTAAAATTGACTCCTTCTACCTTAGGCCACGAACCTATCAATCACCCCTCGTAACTGATGTGTTTTAGTTAGAAAGGTTTATGTACTCAAAGGTTAGCTTTTACAGCATTAATGGTAGCCTGCTGGGGTCTTTGTCCCCAAAAATACTTTTAGAACATTTGTGCTGAAAGGATATCTGAGGAAATATCATATGCTTATGAAGTCATCCAAGTAGGAGAAGATGGGTATAAATGTAGGGCGCAGTTCAGGCTTATTAGGAATAGGGTAAGGAACATCAAGAAACATGAAAGAAACATGGGGTGAATCCATTCTTCTAGCTTCCGTTTCTGCGACAGATGACTTGTTCATTTGCAACTTGTTGGTATGTCTTTTTAGTTTATAGGAATGGTACCTGTGTTTTGGAAATCCTTTGTGTTTTAGAAATGCTTTACACTTAGGGCATGGTTTGTTCTTAGTCTTTTGTGCTTTACAGCTTCTGTTTTAGAAACTGTTTGTGATTTGGAAATGTTTAAGATAGAAATCCACTGAGCCTTAAATGTGTTTTAAGTGTTGTTTGGATTTAAACATGTATCAATGAAAATAAATGAACTGTTATAAACTACTTTGTTAGCTGGAAGTATCTTCTTGGTAGGAAGAGGGGACTCACCACTTGAATAGTGGGTATTGGGAGCTAAACTCACCATGGAGAATAAACAGGGAGTAAACTAGTCTTTGAAGATTGGGTAGTGACAATATACTCTCCCTTTAGTGAGAGTACTTATGGCTATTTATATCTGAAAGGGTTTAAGGTCTTTGAGTTTAGAACATTGCAGTCAGCAAACCCAATGCAATCACAAAGATACAGGGATTTTTATAGTCATTGAAGAGATGAGAAAGCTTTGTTACTCTTAAAACAGAGGAGGTTATGCAGTTTAAGAGTTGCTCAAAAGTATGAGGGACATTTTTGACGGATGGTTTTGGTTTCAGGTGATTTGCAAATTGAAAGCACAGGTAGGGAAAAAGGTATCAAATTTAAAAAGAAGTCATAATAAGTTGGCCAAAAGGGTGTTACAAACATAAACATTGGTAACTTACAAAAGGGGAATCAATGTATACTCAAGAAGAAAAACTTGCAGGTTCTGGGAAAGTGCACAATAATTAATCAGTTAGATATCCTTTTTTAAAATAATTGTTTCAGGTATAGACACAGCATGCATCCATAATGCCATGGATCTCCATTATGCAAGGCACACAGCATTATGGAAAATGATGCAAGAGGGGTAGGAATATTGGTATTCCATAAAGAAGAGTAACAGTAGCCTCCAACTCTGAAGCAAAAGCAGCAAATGCTGGAGCCTCCACCAAAAGTGGAACTTCTCAGTGGCCCAACTTTTTAGTTCTGATCTCCATTCCTGTTCCAATATGCAAGTCTATGGCTTCATTTTGTGCCACAATGAGATCACCCTCAGGGTGGAAGAGCAACATCTTGTATTCTTCTGGGTAGCCTCCAACCCGATGGCATAAATCCTGATTTCTCCCTTCAGTTTAAAAAAAATACCCCTCCCCTCTTCATCTATTCATACTCTCACCTCCTACCTCTTCTCACCTGCCCATCAACTCCCCTAGTGCCAGTCCTCCTTCCCTTTCTCCTATGGTCCACTCTCCTATCCTATTAGATTCCTTCATCTCCACCCATTTACCATTCCCACACAACTGGCTTCACCCATTACCTTCTAGGTATCCTTCATCCCCTCTCTCCTTCCTTTTCAGAAGGAAAAGGGTCTTGAACTGAAGTGACTTTATTACTTACATCATATACATGAGGAGTAAAAATCTTCACATTACATCTCCGTTCAAATATGCAAAGTGCAATTACAGCAATTTATAATAGGTATTATGTACAACAGGATAGTCAATATAACAGAAATACAGCTGGGTCAACATGAGTTAAGCAGTCTGATGGCCTAGTGGAAGAAGCTGTCCCAGAGCTTATTGGTCCAGGTTTTTATGCTGTGGTACCATTTCCCGGATGGTAGCAGCTGGAACAGTTTGTGGTTGGAGTGACTCGGGTCCCCAAAGATCCTTCGGGCCCTTTTTGCACACTTGCCTTTGCAAGTGTCTTGAATAGTGGGAAGTTCTCCGCAGAGATGGTGCTCAGTGTCGGAGGGCTGGTCAGAGGCTCTAAGTTTTCAGACGGACTCAAGAGTCGGCTGTAGTCAGGTGCTTCCAGGGTGCTGCATTGGCAAGTTTGCGGCGCTGGAAGCTCATCGCAAAGAGAGTTTCTCCCTTCTACCATCTGCGTGAGATGGTGGAGAGACTTTTTTTTTTAACCATGCCCATGGTCTGTTCTTTATCAAATTACGGTATTGCTTTGCACTGTTGTAACTATATGTTATAATTATGTGGTTTTTGTCAGGTTTTTTTAGTCTTGGTTTGCCTTGTGTTTCTGTGATATCATTCTGGAGGAACATTGTATCATTTCTTAATGCATGCATTACTAAATGACAATAAAAGAGGACTGCGTGTCCTCATAATCTAAATCTAATCTAAAGTTCACATCTACAGATGCGCTGGGCTGTCCGCACTGCAATCTGCAGAGTCCTGCGTTTGAGATAAGTTCCCATACCAGGCAGTAATGCAGCCAGTCAGGATGCTCTCAATCGTACCCCTATAGAAGGTTCTTAGAATTTGGGGGCCATACCAAACCTCTTCAACCATCTGAGGTGAAAGAGGCGCTGTTGTGCCATTTTCACTACACAGCCGGTATGTACAGACCACGTGAGATCCTCGGTGATGTGTATGCCGAGGAATGTTCACCCTCTCAACCCCATATTTATTGATGTCAATAGGGGCTATTCCATCTCATTCCTCGTAGTCCACAACCAGCTCCTTTGTTTTTGCGGCATTGAGGGAGAGGTTGTTTTCTTGACATCACTGTGTCAGGGTGATGACTTCCTCTCTGTCGGCTGCCTCATTATTATTTGAGATTAGGCCAATCAGTGTATTGTTGTCAGCAAATTTAATTAGCAGATTGGAGCTGCGGTGGGGGGGGAATACAGTCACAGGTATACAGAGAGTAAAGAAGGGGGCTTAGTAGACAGCCGAGGGGCACCTGTGTTGAGGGTCAGAAGGGCAGACGTAAGGGAGCCGACTCCTACCACCTGCCGGTAACCTGACAGGGAGTCCAGGATCCAGCTACACAAGGCAGGGTGAAGGCCAAGGTCTCTGAGCTTCTTGTCGAGCCTGGAGGGAATTATAGTGTTGAATGCTGAACTGTGGTCCAAGAGAGGCATTCTCACATAAGCATCCCTCTTCTCCAGATGTGCAAGGACAGTGTGTACAGCTGTGGCTACTGCGTGGTCTGTCAATTGGTTGTGTCAGTAGGCGAACTGTATGGGGTCCAGAGTGGATGGCAGCATGCTGCAGATGAAGTCCTTGACCAGCTTCTCAAAGCATTTGTTTATTATTGAGGTGAGTGTGACAGGACACCAGTCGCCTTGGTCTTTTTAGGTACAGGGACAAAGGTGGATGTTTTGAAGCAGGAGGGCACTCTACACTTGGGCCAAACATCGACTGTTCGTTCTCTTCCATAAATGCTGCCGGTCCTGCACAGTTCCTCTAGCATTTTCTGTAAAATGCTGGAAATACTCAGCAGATCAGGCAGTATTGTAGAAAGAGTTCATGTTTCAGGTCAAAAGCTCATCAGTATTTTAGTCTGAAAAGTTAGTATTATTTCTTTCTCCAGATGCATTCCCATCTGCTGAATATTTCAAGCATTTATTGTTTTTGTTAGATTTCCAGGATCAGCATTTTGTTTTATTTTCATCTTCAACTTTGAATTAACTGTGAGCTTTTTGGGCTTACTTAAGCATTCTTGTCATGGTTTACTTTTCATTGCAAAGATAGACATACTTAATTTCTATTTCATACTTACAGAAAATCACTGAACAGATTAGACAAGTTGTGAGAAATAACCATCACTACTATTGAATGTGCTATATAGTAACTTTATCACATTTAACTCTGTCTCCAATATTCACTCCACTGACCGCAATAGAATTGAATTTCAGAGGCAGCGTAGAATGTGATGAAGTTACTATATAGCATGTTTAGCATGACAAACAGACTTAAATTTCTTGGCAATTATTTCTTTATAATTTAAAAAATAGCAGTTATACTTTTCAGTGTAGACTAATACCACCTACCTCTTCATGGACACACTGGACACCAAGACAAAAAAATGGTCATTTTGGCAAGATGGCACCAGTGAACCATGGCAATATTCTGCAGGCTACACACAATACTTCTAAATATACATACGCCTTTTGAATTATGCTCACTACAATCTGCAGCATACAATTTCCTTTTAAGCAATGTACTTTTAAATTGATTTAATGAACTACAGATTACATGATCTTCTCAAGGACTCAGCAGACTTGAATCTCAAGCAAGCAGGTATAGCACCTTTAAGTGGACTAAAGCTCATCACCATTACTGGAAGGGGAGGCTCTAAGCCACGCTGAAACACTGAGGAATCAGACCCCTTTACCCAGAATCTTGTTAGCAACTGTGACATTGTTGGAGAACAGTACCAAGGACCTGAGGGCAAGCTTGCTGTATTGGAGGGAAATAAGAGATTGTGGTGTTTGATGCTTAACTGAGACATGGCAGATACAATGATCAGACCCAAACGCTTCTCAATTCACAGGATGTACTGAACTGCTGATTTGGAAGTGTATGTTTCATGGTAAACTCGTGGTGGTGCTCAGATGTGGCAGTTTTGTCAAACTCATGTTTCCCCCGATCTTGAACAGATAACGATGAAATGCTGTCCGTTCTATTTACCTGGGGAGTTTGCATCTGTGATCCTCAGTGGAGTTTACATACTACCAGTGGCTGACTATAATCAAGTGCTTCAGATACTGTCTCCAAACAAGAAACAGTCCAACCTGATGCAATTCACATCATAGTCAGGTACTTCATCCAGGCTTGTTTGAAGAAATCCCTGCCCAATTACTATCAGCATATAACATGTATCACCAGAGGTCCCAACGCATAAGACCACTTTATTACTAAGATATGGAATGCCTACCGTTCCATGCCCAGAATGCATTTTGGTAAAAATGATTACTTGGCTGTCCTTCTACCTGCACACAGGCAGAGGCTAAAAAGCAAGACTCCAGAGACAAGGACAACAAAGAGATGGTCGCAGAAGGGAGAGGAACTGCTACAGGATTGTTTCCAGTTAATTGACTGAGCCATATTCAAGGACTCATGTGTGGATCTGAATGAATACACCATGGTTGTCACAGACAATAAAAACAGTTGTAGACATCTGTGTCCTCACAAAATCATTCAGTCTTCCCCAACCAGACCATGGATGAACCATGAGATCCGCAGTGTGCTGAAGGTCAGATAAGAGGCATTCAAGTCTGGTGACAAAGAAAGTTACAAAATGTCCAGGTACGATCTCGGGAAAGCCATTACATGGGCAAAGTGACAATTGCCGACTAAACGTGAGTCAACAAAAGATACTCAACAGTTGTGGCAGGGTTTGAATGCTATCACTTCTTATAAAGTAAAATCAAGCAACATAGGCAACAACAGCGCTTCACTTCCAGAAGAGCTCAATGCTCGCTTTGCCCATCAAAATATGAAGGAACCATCACAACCTCCGAAAGCACCCAAAGATCCTGTGATTTCAGTCTCTGAGGATGACGTGCAGCCAGCCTTTAGAGGAGTGAACCCATAAAAAGTATCCAGCCCAAATAGGGTAGCTGGCCGAGTACTAAAGACCTGTGCTGATCAACTGGCTGGAGTGTTCACTAAGATCTTCAACCTCTCTGCTTCAAGCAGGCTTCAATAATACTGGTGCCTGAGAAGAACATGGTAACCTGCCTCAATAGCTGTTCTCCAACAGCACTTCCATTCACAGTGATGAAGTCCAGTGTTTTGAGACGTTGGTGATGAAACATATCAATTCCTGCCTGAGAAGTGAATTGGGTCTGCTCCTTGCCTACTGGCACAACAGGTCCACAGCAGATGCTGTTGCATTGGCTCTTCATTCAACCCTGGAATATCTCAACAGCAAAGATGCATACATCAGGATGCTCTTTACCGACTACAGCTCGGCATTCAATACCATTATTCTCTCAAAACTAATCAATAAGCTTCAAGACCTTGGCCTCAATAACTCCTTGCACAATTGGATTTTTGATTTCCTCACCTGCAGACCCCAGTCAGTTCGAATTGGCAACATCTTCTCCACAATCACCATCAGCACAGGTGCACCACAAGGCTGTATACTTAACCCCCTGTTCTACTCACTTTACAATTATGACTGTAATTAAGCACAGGACCAATGCCATATTCAACTTTGCTGAATCAAAGATGGTCATGAATCAGCATATAGGGAGGAGGTTGAAAATCTGGCTAAGCGGTGTCACAACTTGCATCATATATCGGGATGCTCTCTTCTGTTAACAGTTGTTGTATGTGCAGTCTCTCCCATCTCAGCCACTGAAGCTTGTATCCCCTCCTTGGTGGCCTCCTTCACTGGCCCCTTCTTGCACTGTCACTCAGTTTTTGAGGGCGGCCTGCTTTAGCAGATTTACAGCTGTGTCATATTATTTCCATTTCTTGATGACTGACTTAATTGTACTCTCCAGGGATATTCAGTGACTTAGAAATTTTCTTGTATCCATCTCCTGACTTGTGCTTTTCAATAACCTTTTTTGTGGAGTTGCTTGGAGTGTTCTTTTGTCCTTATGGTGTAGCTTTTGCCAGGATACTGACTCACCAGCAGTTGGACTAGCCACAGGTGCATCTTTACTACAATCAAATGAAACACTGATGATCTCTATTTAACTAATTATGTGACTTCTAAAACCAACTGGCTGCATCAATGATGATTTGATGTGCCATATTAAAGGGAGTGAATACTTATGCAATCAATTACTTCGTGTTTTGAATTTGTAATTAATTTAGATCACTTTGTAGATATCTGTTTTCACTTTAACACAAATCTTTTTCTGTTGATCAGTGTTGGAAAACCAAATTATACTGTGATTCAATGCTGTAAAACAATAAAACATGAAAACTTTCGGGGGTGGGGGGGAGTACTTTTTATGGGCACTGTATATGTACATTGATAATAAATTTACTTTGAACTTATCACCTTCCAAAACATACCAATGGATTGTGATCAAGAGAAAAATCCTCAATCTGTAGCATTCTGATCTATTGCTACACCACACTGTCCCCTAGCTAAAATCAACTAGCTGCACACCAAAAACTCCCACCTTAGGCACCTCCATCAGTCAATAAAAATCCATCCATGGAAAGGTATAATAAAATGACTATACACTGTAACTCCCCAAATTATAACCTTTATAACATGTTTTCACAAATTATTTGTCTGAAGTGCTGATATTAATGGACAAGATGACTCTTACTGTCACTGACAAAAGTGTGCATTAAAATATAGTATAACCTCAGCCATTCAAGCAAGCAAGGGGAATGGGTAATGCCAGTGGAAAAATATGCTAACTACATGACAATTGCTAAATACATTACTGTACATAACACACATTACTCTATGCACAAACCATTAAATAAATTCCCAAAATTTATCTTAACATTTTATGTTCAGGAACAACTCCAAGCTTTGCTTTTTAATTTTAGACCATAAGATAGAGGAGTAGAATTAGGCCATGAGTCTGCTCGGCCATTTCATCAGAGCTGATTTATTTTGTTTCTCTCAGGCCCAATCTCTTGCCTCCTCCCTGCAACCATTCCTGTACTGACCACTCAACCTCTGCCTTAAATATACATACAGACTTGGCCTCCACAGCTACCTGTGGCAACAAATTCCACAGGCTAAAGAAATACCTCCTCATCTCCGTTCTAAAAGGACACCTCTCTATTCCGAGGCTGTCCTCTCGTCTTAGACATTCCCAGCATAGGAAACATCATCTCCACATCCACTCTGTCAAGGCCTTTCACCATTCGATAGGCTTCCATTAGGTCGCCCCTCATTATTCTGAATTCCAGTGAATACAGAGTATTGATACGAGGGGTGATTGATAAGTTCGTGGCCTAAGGCAGAAGGAGATGAGATATACTGCTTACATGCATGTGCAGTTCAACTCTGAGTGAACCATCTACCTTAGGCCACGAACTTATCAATCACCCCTCGTAACTCTGCCAAAAATTCCTGGAACTACTGACTGCGAAAATTATAGAACAATCAGTCTTATGAGTCACATAATAAAGATTTTGTTGAGAATTGTTCTGAGTCAAATTAAAAACTTCTAAACTGCAATATGGGTTTATTGTGGATAGAGGAACTAGGAACAAAATTTTCATACTACGAATGCTTTCAGAAAGGGCAACTGAATATCAAAATGATGTCTTTTTATATTTTATTGATTTCACTAAAGCATTAGACAAAGTGCAACATGAAAAATTATTTCAAATTCTCGCTAAACTAAATATTGACGGAAGGGACCAACAGCTGCTTCAAAATTTATATTGGAATCAATTGGCGGCAATAAAAATTGATGATAATATATGCAGTTGGACTAAAATTCAAAGAGGAGTTAGACAGGGATGTGTTGCCTCACCGGAATTATTTAATATCTATAGTGAAATGATTCTCAGAGAAATAGAAGACCTAGATGGGATAAAAATTGGAGGTGTTAACATCAACAATACAAGATATGCTGACGATACCACCCTAATAGCAAGTGCTGCAGGATTTGTCTACAAATCCTCCTAGACAAAGTAGTACAAACAAGTGCAGATTTTGGTCTAACCATCAACTGTAAAAAAAACCAAATGTACAGTAATATCAAAACAGCAGAATACTCTCAACTGCCAATTGTACATTGGTAACCAAGAGATTGAACAAAACACCACCTTTAATTACCTTGGTAGCTTTATATCACAAGATGCTAGAAGTAGAAATAAAATGAAGAATTGCCATTGCCAAAACCAACTTCCAAAAAATGAAACCCATTTTTACCAACAGACACATTTCTACTACAACAAGGCTTAGGCTACTAAAATGTTACATCT
Source organism: Mobula birostris (assembly GCF_030028105.1). NCBI lineage: Eukaryota > Metazoa > Chordata > Chondrichthyes > Myliobatiformes > Myliobatidae > Mobula > Mobula birostris. The sequence goes on from NC_092375.1 coordinate 166,868,183, forward strand.
GGTCAATTTTGTTGTATGCTTCCGAAACATGGACTATAGCACCAGAACTCCAAAGAAACTTAGAAGCAACAGAAATGTGATTTCTTAGAAGAATGCTGAAAATATCATATAGAGATAGGGTAACTAATGAGACAGTACTCCAACATGCCCATACAAAAAGATCTTTAATGAGAACATTAAATGAGAGGAAACTTAAATTCCTGGGCCATGTCATCAGAAAGGGAGAAATAGAATGCCTTACGCTACAAGGCCGTATGCCTGGGAAACACGGAAGAGGAAGGCAAAGAAGAAAATATATGGACACGGTGAAAGAACTAACAGATCTAAGTGTGTGAGGTATCATTGACGCTGTGAGGGATCGTTTGATGTGGAGAGCCATGATCACCCAAGCGTGTAACGCACAAGGCACATGAAGAAGAAGAAGAAGAAGAAGAAAAAGACAGGCCCAGAGCCATCAAACATACTTTATATGACAAGCCATTGAATCCTGGAATCAATTTTGTGAACCTCCTTTGAACTCTCTCCAATTTCAGCACATCCTTTCTAAGAGGCCCAAAACTGCTCACAATACTCTAAGTGATTTATCGACATAAATTATTGAGGAACCAATGTCTAATTCTTTCATATGAAAATTCTTCACCATTTCAGACACAGAATAAGGTTTATTATCACTGGCATGTGTCGTGAAGGATTTTCTTGCTAGTAAGAAAGTGCACTGAGGCTTCACCCAGATTATTATTGTATGGCAACACTGATACATTGAGAGAGACTGGGACAATTGACCTTGTATACACTGAATCCAAGAAGAATAAGAGCAGACCTCACTGAAACTTATAAAATCAGATGGATCTGGACAGATTAGACACAGGTAGGGAAGTACAAAGTCACAATTCACAGCTCAAGGATACAGAGGCAAGGGTAAATTTTGATAGAATTTTCTAGCACAGAACACAGTCCAGTGAAATCATCAGATATATTGAAGGTGCAGTTAAATATGGTGCTAGCAGCCAATGCCAAACGACTTGGACAGAAAGCCCTTTGGAAAGAATAGGGTATTGAATTTGAATGGTCAACCATGATTATATTCAATGGGAGGATCAAAATCACAATTAGGTTTATTATCACCGGCATGTATAATGAAATTTGTTAACTTAGCAGCAGCAGTTCAATGCAATACACAATAAAAAAGAAAAAACATAATAATATTAATAAGTACATCAATTACAGTATACATACATTGAATAGATTAAAAATCGTGCAAAATAATGGAAATTATATATATTTAAAAAAGTGAGGTAGTGTTCACAGTTTCAATGTCCATTTAAGAATCCGATTGCAGAGGGGAAGAAGCTGTTCCTGAATCGCTGAGTGTGTGCCTTCAGGCTTCTGTACCTCTTACTTGAGGGTAACAGTGAGAAAAGGGTATGCCCTGGGTGCTGGAGGTCCTTTATAATGGATGTTGCCTTTCTGAGACACCGTTCCTTGAAGATGCCCTGGGTACTTTGTAGGCTAGTACCCAAGATTAGATTTACAACCCTCTGCAGCTTCTTTCAGTCCTGTGCAGTACCCCCCCACCTCCCAATACCAGACAGTGATGCAGCCTGTCAGAATGCTCTCCACGGTACATCGCAACAGTGCACATTTCCATTTTTGTTTCAATACTCGAACAAGACACCTGTATTTTGTACCTTTGCCAGTACTATTCTTATCCAACACAATGGACAGGTGAGTGAAATACAGTACATTTTAGGAAACTCAAGTGGAACTAACCATTACTAGTAAACACAATGGACTGTGGGTGAGTAGCTGTGCTATAGGTTGATGAGAGACAATGCAGGAACAAAGTTGCAACAGGACCTGGGTTCAGGTCCAGGTACAACCGCCGGAAAGCTATCTCACGTGCAAAGTGACAATTCCAGACCAAACCTGAAACACTGAAGGATGCTCAACAGCTGTGGCAGAGTTTGAATGCTATCAGCTCCTATAAAGTGAAACTACCAGACAGAAGTGACAACAGGGGTTTGCTTCTAGATGAATTCAATGCTTTCTGTGCTCACTTTGACCATCAAAACACGGAGAAACCTTCACAGCTACCAACAGCCTGCAATGACCTTGTGATTTCAGCCTCTGAGGCCACATGAGGGTGAACCCACAGAAAGCATCCAGCCCATACGGGGTACCTATCCTAGTACTGTGCTGATCAACCGGCTGGAGTGTTCACTGATATCTTTAACCTCTCACTTCAGCAGTCTGAGATGCTTCAAGTAGGCTTTAATTATACTAGTGCCTCAGAACATGGTAACCTGGCTCAATGACTATCTCCCAATAGCACTTACATCCACTATGATAAAGTGCTTTGACAAGTTAGTGATGCAACACATCAACTCTTGCCTAAGGAGGAACTTGGATTAGCTCCAATTTGCCTACTGTCACAACAGGTCAGAGCAGATGCTATTTCAATGGCTCTTCACTCAATCCTGGAACATCTGGACAGTGAAGATGCATCCATCAGGATGCATCTTCACTGACTACAGTTGGCATTCAATACTATCATCCTCTCAAAACTAATCTACAAGCTCCAAGACCTCAACCTCCTTGTGCAAATGGATCCTCGATTTCCTCACTTGCAGATCCCAGTCAGTTCAGATTGGCAACAAAATCTCCTCCACAATCACCATCAGCACAGCTACACCACAAGGCTGTGTGTGTAATCCCCTGCTCTACTCACTTTATACTCATGAATGTGAGGCTAAGCACAGCTTGAATAACATATTCTGGTTTTCTCACAACACCACTGTTGTTGGCCAAATCAAAAGATGGTGACAAATCAGCACTAAGGAGGGAGACCGAAAATCTAACTGAATGGTGTCACAACAACTCTCACTTAATGTCAGCAGGACCTAATAGGAGCTAATATTAACTACAGGACAAGCAAACCGGAGATCCATAAGCCAGTCCTCATCAGTGGATTGGAGGTGGAAGGGGTCAGCAACTTTAAATTCTTTGGTATTATCAGTTCAGAGGTTTTATCCTGGGCCAGCAAGCAAGTGCCCTTACAAAGGGAGGACAGCACCTCTACTTTCTTAGAAGTTAGTGTAGATTCAGCATGTCATCTAAAACTTCAATAAGCTTCTATAGATGTGTGGAGAGTATATAGACTGGTTGTATCACGGCCTGGTATGGAATCATCAATGCTCTTGAATGGAAAAGCCTCCAAAAAGTAGTGAATACTGCCCAATCCATAATGGGTAAAGCCATCACCACCAATGAGCACATCTACATGAAGTGCTCTAAGTGCAGGAAAGCAGCATCCACCATCCAGGCCATGCTCTGTTCTCACTGCTGCCATCAGGAAGGTGGTAAAGGGGCCTCAGGACCCACACCACTAAGTTCAGGAACAATTATTACTCCTTAGCTATCTATTACCCCTTAGCTATCAGGTTTTTGAACCAGAGGGGATAACTTCACTTGGCCCAATACTGAACTGTTCCAACAACCTAAGGGCTCACTTTCAAGGACTCTTCATCTCATGTTCTTGTTATTTATTGCTTATTTATTATATATTTTTTTTCATTTTGTATTTGCACAGTTTGTTGTCTTTTGAACATTGCACAAAACAAGACTGACAAACAACCAGTTTTTCATTGATTAATTTATTATTTTTAATATATCTGCACATTGGTTATTTGTCTTTGTGAGTAGTTTTTCACTGATTCTACTGTATTTCTTTGTATTTATTGTGAATGCCTGCAAGAAAACCAATCTCAGGTTGTATATGGTGACATATATGTACTTTAATAAAAAAATTACTATGAACTTTGGCCTTCAAATTCACATTTGTTTTTGTAAAACATCTGTGAATTTTTTTAATATTGTTAAAAATGCAATATCACAACATAAAAATATTTTCAAAGAACAAAATATCTTTGGCCTAACATTCAGCTCCTCTTTTACAGCCCTCTCTATAATTTAGTATTTCCTTGTGAAAGTAGGTAGGCATCTGATTTACTTTCAGATCTCTTTACTTGCTAGTCAGTAATCAAGTGCTCAGAGGTACATGTACGGTTAGAATGATTTCATCCTCCAATTTTTTCTTCTTGTTTTGAACAATGGCTGTTGTTGGATAAAATGGACATTCTGGTAAATTTCTATTTTTCCGTTCTTTGATTTAGATAAATCGTATTTATTAGAACTAAATCTTAAAAATACCAGTTAAGCTTTCACACAAACGTATGTAAATTATATTGTGTTTCATACCTTGGAAAGAAAAAGATAAGGAATAGTGCTTTACCCAAATGCATGAAACCTGCTGTTAAGGCCAGTTCATATACAGTTCACACTAACAGCAGGCTCCGTCATGGTTCTTTTGAATAGATTCATTCTTCATTGCCTTTGCAGGCAGCCTTAGGGTAATAGATGAGGTGAAATGTATGAACAAAAGCCTCATCTGCATCCATACGATAAGTGTTTCACAAAAGAATTGCAGGTCTCTTTGAACATAGTGATCTCTGAGCTTTTATTCATATCTGTTCAGGCACAAAGGAAACCTCAATAAAGACCAAGAGCATCACATAGACATCACTAAGATCCAAATGCCAGTCTTAGGAATTCTGAACGAATCAACCACACAATCTTCTCTCTCATTTAGAGCAGTAAGGATAGCAATCAGCTGTGAACTCCGCTAATAAAACAAGTATAGGAGGTGTACATAAGAGTTTATGGTCAGCTATTTAAACAAATTGTTAACAGTAGGACAATCTATTGGAATATGCCACAAAATGTATAAGTCAAATCAGTTCACACAAATATCAGAAAGAAAACTCCCAAACAGCTGTAACCTTTATAGTCATGTATTCCTCAAATAAGTAAGGCTGAAAATAAAGACTGCGTTAAAAGGGAAATAAAACCTATGACAGAACAGTGCTTTTTACAGGCTACGGGATTAGATATGTTGCCATGGCATTACACAAAACAATCCCTCCAGGAATTTAAGTCAGTTTTAGACTTACCAGATGGGGACATGTACTCTGCATTTGCCCTACAAATCACCTGGACCGGCAGATTGCACATCCGTAGAAATGCCTGAAATACATTTATAAAAGAGATCTTAACAATTTTTTTTCAAAATCACAGTATAAAAATAGTCAAAGAAAAAGAGCCGACTTACTTATGGCGAACAGAGGTAGGATTTAAACAACTGAAAAAGATCCAGTTATCATAAGATTTGTCCCTTGTCCACCATAACAATATAAATAACTCTATAAAATACCTAATTTACGAGCATCAAGTTCATTGTGCGCCAGTATTTTTATGACATGAATGGATTAACTATAAATTTACAAATAATAATTAAAATGAGCAGATTAATTAATGAATAATCCTTTGACAGCTCTGAAATAAAACCTTTGCACTTTCAATGATGGTATTTTTACCATTAATGTACAATAAAAATAGAACCACATATTTCATTATGTTATCAATGGCAGATTTTACTCAAAACATTGCCTTGCATTTAATTAGACTTATAATCAGAGATTATATTTTCTATTAAAGCTACAGAGAATTCCACTTAATTGCTGGGACTATAAACAGTGCATCCTAATATAGTTTTTCATAATACAATCCTAAATAATTTCAGGTTTGAAAAAGGAAAATCTGACAGTAAAAGTAACAAAATTTATAGGCTTGACATACAGATTTATCATTATTTTGTTTGGCATGCATGTTGTGTGTGCTCCCCAAAGGCTCACAGGAGCATAATGTTAGAGACAAACAATTTGTTGGCACTTTGCTTCAGCATGAATGCTGCCAACCTTGAACCGTGTCTCAATTTTTCCACCAACCAGTCTATGAAATCAAACTGTATTCAAGACTACTTGCCTGAGGTAAACTTACAAAATTATGTCATCAGGTTGCTTGCCACGGGTATGAGGAGCACTGTTTCAGCATTGGTGTATTTATGCTGCCAGCCAGCCAGCTGACTGCATTGGCCCTGTGTGGCACACTTGAGGATGGGAAAATGTGCTAAACTGCCAACAAGGAATTCTCAGGATATTTATATTATTACAAGATAAATGCATTGTCAATTTGCTGTCTCCAAGGACTAGAACACATTTTTTTCTTCTGCAATACAGTAAATGAAACTCCTCTGTATTAGTTCACATACTTGCAAGAAAAAAAATTAGAAAATGGGCTATATGACTTCTCTTATATTTCTACCTGGAATATTTGCCTACTGGCAGGTCAAGGTTTTTAAATAAGGAAGTAATGGAATGTTCAATATCAGCACTTAGGCTGTGATAATTAGCTTGAAGAATCTACTGTAAACAAAGCAGATGCTTCATGACAAACAGCAAAAAAGTGGGATGGGCAGAAAACATGCTACAAAACATTTTGCAAAGGTATAAGGCAGTACAATTCTCATTGATACTTGGAAATTCCTGAGAACTGACTTTTTTTCCCACTGAGTGTTATCCAATTTGCTGAGTATTGTCAGTTTTTACTTTTTTTGTTATTATCTGACCAGAAACGGAGTTTTATGCTCAATTTAACAAAACTTGTTGTTCTAACTTCTTGATCGCAATTTTTGTTATTACCTTTGATAAATAAATGGATAGAGTATAGCTGGCAGAATGATTATTCTTCGTGAGAGGTCCTATCATTTACAGCAACAAAATTACAATAATGATGTTTGACCTGGGGCAGTTCTATATTTCTTAATGCTGGACATACAAGCACCGGTTTTTCCCCAAGGATTGAACAGGGATAACCTTTCATGGAAAATAAACCCCTAAAGTATGGGCAACATGAATTTGATAGAACCTTGGGACATTTTATTTTGTGTCCCATCCACAAGAAGCCATCTGAAACCGGCTGGCTATCAGGCAGAAACGCCTGCAAAGACCCCACGGAGGATGGGAAGTGAGAAACCACCCTGAGCACCAGAGCATCTACCATCAGATCAGGAAGAATCAGGGTGAGGCAGATCACATGAATTAGCTTAGCAGAGTGCAGTAGGAAAATACACCTTCTTTGGTCACTGACACCCAAACTAGATAAAGTGCTTATGAGTGAATCTAACTGGTCCTGCTGCCCATTAGTTGCAGGACTAAAAAGAGCTGTGGGAAACTACCTTCAAAACTACTAAGTGAAAATAGCAGTTAAAACCTGAAGCATGCAGACTTGTTTAATAATTAACATCCCATTTATTAAAAGTAAGACTGGTTACTGGTGTGAGAAATTGAGGATGGAGCCAACAAATGTGGTGGGCTGGGAGACCAGGAATGTAAAGATGAACACAAAAATCAAAATAAAAAAGGGCATAACTTAAACTACAGAAAGAATAATTTCCCAGATTATGCTTACACTATATATTATTAGTGGCAAGTTTAAAAGAAAGCAGTAAATGAATATGGTTTGCCAATCTCCAGTGAACTTATTTCTATAACCTCAGTTAAACACATAGTAATTAATCTCACATTATCAGCCATTCTAAAATAGAGTCATTCCTATAATGCCGTTTCTTGTTTACTGCTAGACCCCACAATATTTCTCTGAGGAAAAAAATGCATTTATATTAACAAACTCACGTTTACTTCAACTACAAGATATGTAATTTTTAAATGTCCAATACAAAATTCACAAAAATGCCTCTTAAATCAAGTATGTTATTAAAATCCTTGCTTGAGGCACACCAAATATGTCTGTCACTTCAACTTTGCCAATAACAGAATCAGAATCAGGTTTATTAACATTGCCTTACATGATATGAAATTTGTAGTTTTGTGGCAGCGGTATAGTGCAAAGGCATAAAATCACTATAAATTGCAAAATAAGTAAAGAGTGCAAATATACAACATTTATTCTTATTAGCTCAATTGTGTAGATATATTCAAGATAGTTAGAACAAATATCAAATCAGGAACTCTCACTTTATGGTAACTAATCCACTCATGAAACTTGGCAAAAGTGAATGAACTACCAATCAGTCAATGCCAGAAAGAACTTTCCTCTCTCCCCCCTACCAAGCGCTCAGGGTGACTACCTGACTTCTTTACAACTACTTCTCTATTCACACACTTTAGAAATGCTTCCTTCTGAATGGAGCCTTGGGCTTCAAAACTGTTGAACTGTACACCCCAGATGGAGAAACTGCACCTAGCAGGACGCTCCCAAAATTCATTCAGTCCATTTTTCATACCTCTAATCCAGGCTTATACTTCTACTGAGTTAATCATTGAATACGAAGGAGTGCCACAATGACATTTTGATGTCAGGCAAAAACAATTTTAGCTATAATTAAAAACCTAATTTACTGCTTTTCTCAAATCAACAAAAATTTTGTGGAGCACTGCAGCTTATTAATACCGAATTGTGTGAAGATAACCTTGTCTTTATGTCGCCACTGTAGTATCAAGCAGTAAATAGTATTGGTGATTGTGTGAAATCAGTGTAACCAAACTTAATAAATGACAAATTATTGGAGTTGAATTGAAGCTAATTGTTGTCAGAAGACACATTTAGAACAACTACCCAAAGTAAAAAAAATTATTTCAATTTTAGAATTTCAGACCACATTCTCTAAAATTCACTTCCTTTTCCCTGTATTAGTTCTTACTGCAGCCACCTCTCCCTCAATTAGTGCAGTCCTGCATTAGACATCAGAAACTAAACAAATCTTGCATCTAATTCATACACAGTCCAACAGGTAAAAATGTGCATGTGATCCAATATATTATATACATAGCCCTCTCTATTAGAACAAAGCATCTCACTGAACTATTCAAAAAGTACTAGATATACGTTCATCAGTAAAAAAAAGTTTTCCAACTCCAACCTTTTAGTTATCCTGAAAATTCCACTGCCTAGTTTTAAAAAATGTACCACCTTGATGGAAAAATTGAGAAACTGAGTAACAGCAGAATGATTTCAACACTTTGACTGTCCTCGAAAAATGTTGGATATACATTCTGATCCTTTTCCACAACCAACAAGGCTTTTATTGAATCTTGTCCAATGTAATAATATAATTATTAATGCTCTGCTAATTTGCCCACCTGCAAATGTGTCTTATTGTCATGCAGCAAAGCCTGGCCTCCAGTCACCTTGGCCAGTGTCTCAAGACCTCACTCCATTAGGTCAGAGCATCAGATGGTATGTCATAACCATTCCACATTTTCCAGAAAATCATACAGAACCAATTTCCACTTACAATATGAAGTTCAGGGCCCAGAGTAACAAGATTATCATAGATAGCCCAACAGAAACAGACCTGCAAGGCAGTCCTTTACCACACTGACAGCTCAAGTTGTTTTTAGTGATCTCACAGACACATAATGGCAACCGCAAAGTTGTAGGTACACTTGCTCAGCGAAAAAGAAAAAGTCTAGCATCTCAGCAGCTGCCCTGGTGCGATATGTGAACAGCTCACAACCCTCTGACTCATTCTGACATGGAAGCATCAGACTACAATAATCTGTGGCCTGGAGGGATTATGTTTCAATCTTAAATAAAACCCTCACCTGTATCTCAGGAGACAAACTGAGAAACTAATTAACCATAAATGCAAGGTATTAATGTTACATCAATGTATTCTTGGAGGGAAATTTCATCACACCACAAGGGAAAAGAAACAGTTCTAGAGACATCTTCAGGCTAAAGTCCAACAGAAAAGCCATGATCCAAAGAACATCAAATGAGTGGTATGAGCACAGCAAGTCAAGTTACTCTGTATGAACTATGACCTGCACAAATGTTTCAGCAATGGACCAAATACCTAAGGGTCTACACTCATTAGAGCCAAGAACAGAGGTTAGCTATTCGAGGATAGAGAAGCCATCAATACCTGCTGGAGGGAACACATCATTAAATCCTTGATGATAACTCTGTGCTTGAAATGTGCATTCTTTATTCCACAGCAAATAATTCAGACCAACCTTGTAGCCAGCCCTGACCAACAAATTACCCAAAAGGCTGTATGCCTACTTTACAACAAACTCTCAGGAGCAAGTTGTATTTCTGATGAACTTCTAAATCTTGCATGCACAAATACACAACTTCAACTCCCATATCTGGGAAGAGTAAGATACAGAGATGCAGTAACTGCAACAATCAAAGCAACAACTAATTAGCTTATCAGGGTGCTTGGTAAGGCACAATAATGAACTACTTCTTGGAGATGCTCGAGGGAAGGAAATAGCAATCATATAAATGGCATATTAGCTGGAATCAGCATGAACATGAGAAAATTACTAAGATTTTCACCTCCTATTGCATGCAAACCTAGCTTTGAGGTCATTTGTGCAATGGACAACCACAGGCAATGCAATCAAGCAACACTAATAGCTCTTTTGCACCAGATTTAAAAGTATGATACATGGAAGGTTATGTCTTGAGTGGCAACGTATCCCAATTTAAAATAGCTCCTTCCTTCCTTGCAAAGACTGCCAGCCTTCTTTCAGGTAATTTACGCATGACAAGTTCGCAATGATTTCCCACCTGCTCCCCAAAGTTGACTTAAATCATTAAAGCCCAAATGAAATTACACTGAAAAATTGCAACTTATTCCTTGATGGAATTATTTTGTTCTTGAATAAAAGTCTTATGCAGCAATACTATTGATCTTGATGTGGCTAATGGTTTGGGGTTTGCACTGAATGGATGCGACTGCAACACAAGGAAGAAACGTACAGCAGTATCATTAATACTGACCACTAAACTACTGGATTGTTATCAGGTTAACTAATAACATTTAGGGAAGAAAACCTTACCTTCTCCATCATATATGTGACTCAAGTGTCACAGCAATATATTTGATTCTTCACAGTCTAGTAAGGCACAATTTTCACCACAGAACAGTAAAGGTTCAAGCAGGCAGCTTCACGTGGAATTAGAAGTGGATAATAAATGTTGACTAGTTTTGCCAGTTAATCCCAGATTCTAGTAACAAATCTAGTAAATACTCCAGAAATGAATTCAGATATAGTAAAAAACCTTAACTAATAATTTGCTAGAAAATATGTGATTTAATTTCCATATGCCTGGAAATTAAACCTGATAGAAACACACTTATGTGCAATAAATTTAGCAAAATACTTGCTGCTCAGAGAAAAAAATGGAAATGTCCACTAATTTGAAAGCTCAATAGTGTCACAATTTGACAACACAGTAACGACAGCATAGTTTAAATGAGTTTCTGACGCTACCTGTGCTGTTGACAAAATCTAGCCAACAACTCCATTTGAAGAAAATAAAGGGAATAGAAGAGGATAAAAGATCATTAGCCTGGAATGTTCACAGGGTGGTTCTGAACATTGCCTGCAAGGCTACAAGCAGCGCAGTGGAATGAAACAAAACAAGCAAAGAAAATTTAGAAGAAACTCAAAGCAAATTCAAATGAGGTCAATTTCATAGAGACAGAGAAAGAGAGAGAGAGAGAGAGACAGAGAGAGACAGAGAGAGACAGAGAGACAGAGAGACAGAGAGAGACAGAGAGACAGAGAGACAGAGAGACAGAGAGACAGAGAGACAGAGAGACAGAGAGACAGAGAGAGAGAGAGAGAGAGAGAGAGAGAGAGAGACACACACTCAAAATCATCCCCTCAGTACTAATAAACAAGCTTCAAAACCTGGACCTCTGTCCTTCCTTGTGCAACTGGATCCTTGATTTCCTCATCGGGAGACTGCAGTTAGTGCAGATCACAAATAATACCTCCTCCTCGCTGACAATCAACACAGTCGCACTTCAAGGGCATATGCCTAGCCCACTGCTCTACTCTCTCTATACCCTCATGAAGGTGTGGCTCGGCACAGCTCACACACCATCTATAAATTCAGCGATGACACCACTGTTGGGAGAATTTCAGATGGTGACGAGGGGCATACAGGAGCAAAATAGATTGGCTGGTTGAGTGGCGTTGCAACAACCTTGCTCACAATATCACCAAAATAGAGGAATTGATTGCAAACTTCAGGAAGAGGAAGTTGGGAGAAAATGCGCCAGTCCTTATTGAGGGGTTGCATTGGAAAGGCTGAGCCGCTTCATGTTCCTGGGAGTCTACATCTCAGGGAATTTACCCTGGGCTCAATATATTGATGCAATCACAAAGAAGGCACATCAGCAGCTATACTTCATTAGGAGCTTGAGGAGATTTGGTACCCCACCAAAGACTCTAAAAAAATGTTTACATGCATGTCAGGTAGCATTCCGGCTGGTTGCATTACTACCTGGTATAAAGGCTCCAATGTGCAGAATTGAAAGAGGCTGCAGATGGCTGTAGACTCAGCCAGCTCCATCACAGGCACAACGCTCCCCATCATCGAAGATAACTGCAAACGGCAGTGCCTTGAGAAGGTGGCATCCATCATAAAGGACCCTCATCATCGGGGGCATGACCTCTTCTCATTACTATCAGCGGGGAAGAGGTACAGGAGCCTGAAGTCCCACATTCAATGTTTTAAAAACAGCTCCTTCCCCTCTGCCATTAAATTGCTTAATAGTCCAGCAAACCATACTAACTTGCTATTCCTCTTTTTCACTATTTATTTTCATAATTTATATTAACTTTTTTTAAGTCTGCACTGCATTGCTGCCATGAAACAACAAATCTTATGACACATGTCAGTGATAATAAACCTGTGCAACACACACAAAATGCTGGAGGAACTCAGCAGGCCAGGCAGCATCTATGGAAAAGAGTACAGTTGACATTTCAGGCCGAGATCTTTCATTAGGACTGGGGAAAGGTCAGAATTAAAAGGTGGGGACGGGAGGGGATGGAGAAACATAAGGTGATAGCTGAAATCGGGAGGAGGAGGAGTGGAGTAAAGAGCAGGAAAGTTGATTGGTGAAGAGATGTAGGACTGGAGAAGGGGGAATCTAATAAATGAGGACAGGAGGCCATGGAAGAAAGAAAAAGGGGGAGGAACACCAGATGGGTCGGCAAGGGAATAAAGTGAGAGAGGGGGAAAAGGGGATGGGGAATGGGATAGGGAGGGACATTACTGGAAGATCGAGAAATCGATGTTCATGCTTTCTGGTTGGAGGCTACCCAGACAGAATACAAGGTGTTGTTCATCCAACCTGAGTGTGGCCTCATCACATCAGTAGAGGAGGTCATGGATTGACATGTCAGAATGGGAATGGAAAGTGGAAGTAAAATGGGTGGCTACTAGGAGATCCCGCTTTTTCTGGCAAATGGAGAGTAGGTGCTGGGTGAAGCAGACTTCCAATCTACATCAGGTCACACCAATATACAGGGGGACACACTGGGAGCACTGGACACAGTATATGACCCCAACAGACTCACAGGTGAAATGTCGCCTCACCTGGAAGGACTGTCTGAGCCCCTGAATGGTAGTGAGGGAGGTGTAGGGGCAGATGTCGCACCGGTTGCAAGGATAACTGCCAGGAGGAAGATCACTAGAGAGGGACAAATGGACAAGGAAGTCGCATAGGGAGCGATCCTTGCGGAAAGCAGAAAGTGGGGGTGAGAGAAAGATGTGCTTAGTGGTAGGATCCCACTGGAGATGGTGGAAGTTATGGAGAATTATGTGCTGGATATGGAGGCTGGTGTGATGGTAGGTGAGGACAAGAGGAACTCTATCCCTGGTAGGGCGGCAGCAGGATGAGGTAAGAGCAGACGAGTGCGAAATGGAAGAGATGCAGTTGAGGGCAACGTTGATCGTTGATTCTGATTAGGATCCATTCTGTTGTGAAGTGTAAAATGTATTTGAATATTGGATGTACAAATATAACAAGAAATCAAACTCAATTCTGAAACTATTTTCCCTTAGAGCTTGAGCTTACAAGTAATCCTCTCCAAAACTTATTTCAGGTTTACCATTATATGCACAATAATGACACTAATATGTTTATGCTTACAAATGAAAACCACATTGCATCATTCTTCATTTCTGAGTCAGAATAAATTCCTAATCTGGTTACTCTAATGGCTTTATTTGCAGTTTAACACAAATTAAGATGCTAATTACATTAAGTGCTATTTTAAACAATGTTACAAATTTCCTCAATGTGTGAATGCAATTTACCATCAAGCTACAATCATGTTTGAAATCAATCTAGCTTATGTTGTTATGAACTGTACAAATAGTATAATGCAATCTTTATGCTGTTCTGTATTAGTGCAAATGAAGCTTTGAAATGATAAATGGAAACACTGTACATTCACCAGTAATTTTAGGATTGCTCTGTTTCATTTCTCATCTGTTGCAGTACACATGTACAGATTATCATTCCATAAGTAAAGAAATTGCAAGTTAGTCAAGATTTTTAAATCTGTATTAATTCCTGCAATTAGCACTACATGGAATGCAACCTATAATGCACGTTCTTCTTTTTTGAGACTTCTGTTGGGCAACCATATATACACAATTTAATAAAGACCCTCTGAATGGCAATCAAACAATTCTGTCTAGATGTCAAAAGCCATCTTAGCCCATCACCTCTCCAGTATGAACCCCACCCCTCCTCTGCCCAATACTTCACTAGTTATACATTTACAGAACCTGAAGTGTACTAATATGATTAACCAAAAACAGAGCTTCCTTCCTCCACATTTGTGTTCAAGTGTCTTCCCTGGCATTTCCAAAACTATAATCTACATCACAATCATTCGAAGGAGCAACATTTCTCATATTTTCACAACATGATGCTCCAGACATCTCAAGTGCCTGAATATTATATTCAAAACACTATTGCCATGTTCCAGGATACAAAATGAAATACTGTCAGTATCCTGCCCTGGACAACTGCAGGTAAATTTCAATATAATCCACTGGTTTGTTTAATCTCCATCTCTTTCTGCTGCAGCCACTGCCAGCATGGCTGTCCATTATTTTCATCTACATGCTACACTAGTGTAATGGTTAGCACAATGCTTTTATATTTTGGGGCATTCTAGAGCTCAGAGTTCAATTTTAGCACCTTCTGTAAGTAATTTGTACATTCGCCCTGTGGGATTCCTCCAAGTGCTACTGTTTCCTCCCACAGTCCAAAGACATACTGATTAATAGGTTAATTGGTCACTATAAAGTGTACTGTGATTAGGCTAGTGTTAAATAGATAGGTTGCTGGGTGGTGCGGCTTGTTGGGCCAGAAAGGCCTATTCCATGTTGTATCTCTAAATAAAATTTTAAAAATCTGCTGCCTGGTCTTTGCTTCTGCTTTTCCTCCACAAATCCCTCTGGCCTCTTGTCCCCTTCCAATTCAAGGTTTTTAGCTGTGGATGTGCAATATTTCTCCATTGTTTTTCCTCTTAAATGCTTTTGAGAATGAGAGACGAGTCAATACATGCATTAAAAAAATTCTTTCAAAGCAAATTACTGCATTTACTAAATAAATGTCTGCCCAAATTGTTGTTTTATTCATACCTCACCTTCTCTCTCTTACTCTCTCTTATTCATGAGTAATCATGAATAGCCTATGAATATAAAGAACCACCACACATGTGCACAGATAAAAGATGCTGACGCAGTCCTGATGTGGGTTCCTCGGCCCAAACCATCAACTTGCATCATTTGCCTCCACAAAGCAAGCTGGCTGATTTGCTGAGTTATTTTAGCATTGTTTTTATAAATTAATTTCTATTGGCCAAAGATAAATAACTTGCGAACACGGGGAAATCTGCAGAGGAATTTCAAGCAACACACATTTGTGCAGTCTTTCACAGTCTCAAGATATTACCAAAGTTCTTTACATCCAAATATTATTAACTTTTGCTAGTTCCTGCACTTCTACAACATAGCTACTACTCTAACTCATTCTTTCAAATACATGGCACCAATTCAAGCTAACACCCCCTCCCCCTGACCCAAATGAACGTAACAGTGGAGGATGAGAGCACAAGGAGATGCAGTCTGTAATGAGAGTTAGCATTAAGAAATCACCAGGGAAATAATATTGTGGATTCCAGCAATATGAAGATGAGAATTTTGGTAATTTGAATGTCAGTTTTCTCATGAGGTATTCACAGCCTAACATAGCAACAGAATGGAAGGGAAAGCCTGGATGATCAAGGTAGCTTTGGGAAAGCCATAGGTCCCAGCCATGAGCACCATTGAACTCAACACTGCAAGAGCTGCAGTAGACACAGTTACAACAAGGTTGTATTTTTGAAACAGAAAAGGAAATGATTAATTATTGGAAGAATGGATAATGCAAAATGCTTACAAACTAAAATTACAACATTATTTCTGAATGATATTTAACCACTATTTTACATAAAATTCACTTTAATTTACTAGGGTGTGGGAGAAACAGAATAGTAAATCTAAAATCTTAAATTGAAAATACTGTAGACATCCAAAAATACAACATCAGTCCTTTTGTATTCTCCTTTCCCACCTAGTAGAGCACTAGACACACATTCCAGATGAATCAGTCATTCAACTGTTTCTTTTAGCTGAGTACACCATTAAGATCACACATTGCTTGGGTGGCCACTTTGCAAAACACCCTTGTTCAATTTACATGGATAGCCCTAAACTTCAGATTCATGACACTTGCAAAAGAATTACACAAGTAATTACTCAATATGATCTGTATGGGTTAGAGACAATGAATTGCGAAAGTGCTGAACTGGGTCCATGGCTGTCACCTGTAGCCGGCTTCACTTGCCTCAGTGCTGAACTGGCTTGGTGGCTGGGGACTCTGCAGCTTATGTTACTCTTTTATTGTTTGCATGATTTGTTCTTTTTTTCCCACACACTGCATGTTGGTCTTCGTTCAGTGCATTTTTTTTGTGGATACCATTGTGCTTCTTTATTAGATGACTGCCTGCAAGAAGATGAATCTCAAGGTTGTATATGGTATATATGTACCGGCTGATTTGGAAAGGGCAGGTACGGGCTGAAACGTGGCGGCAGGGTACGGGCTGAAACGTGGCGGCAGGGTCCAGGCCCAGAGACTTAGAGCGAGGAATAACTCAGTGTTAGGACCATTTAAATACTGGGCCAGATGGATTGAAAAGGCAACCAGAGGGGAGGGTCGAGCCGGTCCTGCTCGCTACTCCACAATGTTTACTCCGCTCTTCGCTGCACTGAGGCTGAGGGTCTGCTCCGAGCTTCATGTCAGAGGACTCAAATTCATTCTAAATGATTTTGCTTACTTTTTCACTCTGCACATTGAGTGCTTGTTGATTTTTTTTTTAAATGGGTTCTTTTGGCCTTCTTGTTTTGTGGCTGCCTGTAAGGAGAAAAATTTTAAGGTTGTACGATGTATACATACTTTGATAAATAATGTACTTTGAAGTTCGAACTTTGTATACATACCTTGATAATAAATTCACTTGAAACTGTAATTAGAATCATGCAGAGAGAATGTCATTTGGAACATGGTGCTGGTTTTTCAAAAGAGCTTTCCAATTAGTTAATTTCTGATTTTTCCTGACAACCCTGAAAATGACTTAATTTCCAGGATATATCCAATTGCCTTTTCAAAGTTCCCACACTGATGAAACTGCCATAAGCCTCCAAGCCTGTGCCAACAAATCTCAACAGAAGCTATTGGAACAGCACCACATCTTCTAACCAGGCACATTTCAGCCTTCTAGATTCAACATGCATTTCAATAATTGTGGCTATCAGGCATTACCAGCACGCTTACCTTCATTTTTCAGATTTTGAGTAAAGACAGATAACACTACTTCTCTCCATGTTCTATCATTTCTAATTATCCTACACAGCAATATGCTTTACCACAAGCCTTCCCTCTTTTGTCTAATCTCCCTTCAACAGCTTTTTAAAATGCATCCAATGCATCTCATTCAATGGCCTTGTGCTTCCTGGCTCATGTTAACTATGTTTCCCCTTCCATATCCAATATATGAGCTGCTGAATACATAATATGTCCTTTTTTCTAAATTTCTCATTAACAGGCAGTTTATAACACCTTTTAACAGTTATTATATTTTTTGTGTTTTTTTTAACTTCCATTTACATTCTCTGCGGTCTATAGACAATCAATTATGGAGGATGCTTAATGAAGATCAAGGGATAAGCAATTTAGTTAGGGAAGTATATATGATAGAGGATTGATTAGCCGTGATCATACAGTTTCCAAAAAGTCATCTCATCTGCTCCAAATTCTATCTTTTATTACCTTAGCACAAAAGGATTTAATAAGTTTTAGAAGATCTAGTATCATCCTAAAATTGAGGATTTCTATTCAATAAGATCTCAGCAGAAAGGGAAGTTTTTCCAGAAGCCTAGACTGTACAAAGTTTTCTCTTTTTTTTGCCTGAAAGGAATATTAAAAATGTCAACAGTCTACCTAAGGAATGATATTTGAGGATCTTTTATTCTGGGATTGAACTTAAAACCACAATCTTTTCTAGATCAAAAAGATCATTTGCTTAGAGAACAAAAGCAATGGACATTCAGGTCCACGCTTTAATAAAATAACAAAAAATGTATATTTGAAATTTATGAATTAAAAACAATTTACATTAGAAAATAAATCAAAACAGTTGATTTGCCAGAGCAGAAAACTCAACAAAAGAAATACACCATTACATAAATAACTGCATGATATAAACTGTATGACATTTATAAATAAGCAATGATTGCAAAATACACTCAGGTATATTTAGAATCATGCAGCAAGGGTGCTATTTAGACCACTATGCTGTGCTGGCTGTTGAAAAGAACTTTTCAGTAAGTAAACTTCTCTGCTACTTCCAGAAAATTGTGCAAATATTTCCATTTTGTGCATAGAAGTAATTTCCTTGAAAACTGCTAATGAAATCTGTTTCTATCAATCTATCAGGTACTGAAATCCAGATCCTACTAATATATGACAGAAAATGTTCTCACCTTCCTTTAAGACAATGTGGGGGAAAAATGGCAAAATTTCTAGAATGATAACTTCATCTTGGGCTGAATGACCCAACTAAGAAAACATCCTGAAGGATTTACCATAATTTATATTCCAAATACTTCACTATTATCCAGAAATGAATGCCCCTTTTCATAAATGTAAAACTACACCTGGGATATTGTATACAACGTTCAAATCAGAGACCACCTTTCTTTCTTATTATACCCCACATCACCACTAATTGCTGTGCTTTGTTTTTTTAAACCATTGAAAATTAAACACTATTTTGTATTCAAGCAAGATTTAATGGGTTTCCTCAAATTTATCTTACTCCAATGCATTTTGGTTTTCCTTCCATCTTGTTTTCATGCAATACAGCATAGAGTTTGCATCAGATCCGGTTAATTGACCTTTAATAACAAGAACACCATCTTATTTTCCTACCTGAACAGCAAGGCACGAAGCATTGTCTGACAGCAAAATCTGTTCCCCTGCATAATAATGAGAAGACAAAAGTCATTTGGAAGGTAATTTTATCACCTGTATCTCCTCATTAATACGCCACAATCTATTTTACACTGCTTGAAGCAGGAAAAGTCTCTCATATTGTTCTTGAAATCTGTGTGAAGCTAATATTATAAAACATTTCAGTCTGTCAGAAGAAAGAAAGATGACAAGTTCACTGCAATAAAAATTCCTTGGTTTAGAGGACTGGGGCAGCAACCTATTAGTCTTCATTACTTTGCAGTCTTCTGACAACTGGAGCAGGCTGCGTGCCCCAAATGGGGGCCATAATATGAGCTGATGATATATGAAGAGCTGCTAAAGGGAACCTGAACTGCCTCTGCCAATGTGAAGCATTTAAGTTTTTTTTTAAATGAGAGCCATGTTTGCCATAACATTTAAATATCTGATATATCCACAAATCACTTCTCAACTGTTGGGAAACCCAACAATAGGATCCTTATCACATCATTTTACACCCTGCTACTTATACCAGCTGATATAATACCTCAATAATGAATTATGAAAGCCAAATTTCATGAATATATTGTCTACGTTGACAGAATGATGTCACTAAAACTTCAGAGCAAGATGAAATGATACCATACATTAAAACTTACCACAAAGTTCTGAATCTTATACTTAAGTCATAATTACAAAGGAAAGTAACAGCCACTTACTGCTCTTGTATTGCAATATTAAATTACATAATCTGATTACAAAGCACAATACCTACCTTTTAATGGTTGATAGAGTGTCGCATTTTCAGGCCAAGGTTCTGCAGCTGCAAAAATACAAAGGTGCTTAGTTAATACAGCAAATAAGAAGTGCAGGTACAAAACACATATCTGAATTTAAAACAGTTTGACCTAATTTCTGAGGATATTTCTGTATCTTTTTAAAAGAAACAGCATAGAATAAGCTCACAGATCTGAATTTTATACTACATCCACGATTTCAGTCATTGAAAAGGCCAACTGATAAAGCTAAATAATGAAACAAAGATGACTTTGTAACCAATTTTTTTATGATAATACTTTATTTATTTGACTTTTTAAAGAACTGAGTTAATTACATCAGAAAACAAATCAACTTACAAACTAAAAAAAATGACATTTAACTTATTGAACACCTACCATTTTTAAACCATCTCTTTTATGCCTTAATGGATTCGTTACAAAAAGAAATAATCAGAATTCGTTATAGAAGGATCAAGGAGGGTCTTCAATGATACATGGATTAAACAGTTTTAGTCATACGATATATGGATTACAGATTTGCTAATGACATTTAGGTAGAAGTGCAAGTAATGAAGATGGCAACAAAAGGTTGCAAACTGTTATCAACAGCTAATTCAACAATAGAAACAAAGGCCACTATGAATTCAGAACATGTTCCACAAAGCTAGTTCAGAAGTATGAGCGATTTACCCTTCCCTCTCCATCAATAGACTTTGAGTCACCAGAAATACTAGCCTTTAGACCTAGACGCAGCCGTAATTGTTACATGTTGAGTATCCCTTATCCAAAAATCTAAAATCCTTAAACTCTGATATATTTTTGAGCA
Source organism: Mobula birostris (assembly GCF_030028105.1). Classification (NCBI taxonomy): domain Eukaryota; kingdom Metazoa; phylum Chordata; class Chondrichthyes; order Myliobatiformes; family Myliobatidae; genus Mobula; species Mobula birostris. The sequence goes on from NC_092375.1 coordinate 166,889,088, forward strand.
CTGACATGACGTCACAAATGAAAAATTCCACAAGGTGCTGGGCAGGTACCCAGGTGATACACATATCTCTACATACCACAGACAGTTCCGAGAAATGACCTCACATAAGTAATAAGCAGAAGTTAATGAAAAATAGAAAAACCACTGCATAAAGTGAAAACTGAAGATCTCAATTATGTATTGAAAGAGTGAATTCATTCACATCAGAGTGAACATGTGCGAATAACAGTATGCTGACCATGAAACAAGCAAATATCTATCACAACAAACTAAAAATTGAAAGTAATTGTGAATCTTCAGCAGGCTGGTTGCAGAAAATTAAGAAAAGGCACAATGCAGATTTTTTTCATAAAACCTAAAAAGAAAATGTAAAATACTGTAACCTTTTAATCAAAACACTGTATTATAGCTGAAGACTGAAAACCTGCCATTGCTTGTTGTTGTTCAATAGCTGATTCAGGTAATCTCCCGATGGTGCTGTGCTGCACCTGAAACCCTGCACACACACTATATATTCATTATATTAATGGTATGGAATAATTTTTTTTACTGTTAATGACTGAACAAGCGTGACACAAAGACTGCTTACTGGTAGCACATAAATTCAAAGGCAGAAATGATGGCGATCCCAGGCCATCTTGTAATATACAGGTGTCCCCCGCTTTTCGAACGTTCGCTTTACGAAACCTCACTGTTACGAAAGACCTACATTAGTACCCTGTTTTCGCTTTCAGAAGCTGTTTTCACTGTTACGGAAAAAAAAATTCAGCGCGCGATAAAAAATCAGCACGTGATAAAGGCAGCGCGCCCCGAGCAGCCGCTCTCCCCCGGATTCAGAACTGCTTTGCTTTAACACGTGCCTGTGAGCAGCCGTTTGCAAGATGAGTTTTATGGTATCGGAAAAGCCTGAAAGAGCTCGTAAGGGTGTTATACTTATGGTAAAACTAGACATAATTAAGCCTTTTGATCGTGGTGAACGAAGTAAGGATAATGTGAGTTTGGCTTGTGGAAGCTGACAAACATGATGTTGAAGAGGTTTTGGCATCCCATCACCAAGAACTGACAAATGAAGAGCTGATGCAATTGGAAGAGGAAAGGATAACAATCGAAACCGAACGAGTAATGATACACTACGACTTTAATTTTGAAAGGGTACGTCGGTTTAGGGGATATTTGCAGGATGGTTTAAGTCCTTATTAAAAAATTGTGTGATAGAAAAATGCGCGAGGCTCAGCAGTCAAGCAAGCCTTCCACATCAGCCACAGCAGACGACGAACCTCAACCTTCGACATCGAGGTGGGCAGAGATAGAAGAAGATGAGCTGCCTGCTCTAATGGAAACAGGCAACGAGATGACACCCCAAACCCCAGGCCACGGACAGATACCGATTTGCGGAGAATGCAAAGGTAGCCAGGAGGCGCACAGCACATCTTTAAGAAAAAAGCCAAAATAAACATGCTAATTAATTAGGTGCCACCGACACGTAATTGTCGGCCCAGATCAGAGACGACGCAATCGGAAATCGGCACTGATCTGGGCCGGCAATTACGGGCGGCACCTAATTAATTAACATGTTTGTTTTGGCTTTTTTCTTAAAGATATGCTGTGTACCCCCCAGCTACCGCAGGACCCCTGCGTTCTTCGCGGCAATGTATCGCTCAGCGGCCTGGAGGGTGGGGGCCACTGCACCACCCAACCTGCAACGACTCAGTCTAACACACCATCATCAGAGTGCTCGCTGTCTTCACGATTCCCATAAGCGATACTACACTGTACATACATTATTTCTACTTTATATAGACTGTGTATTTTTACGTGTTATTTGGTATGATTTGGCAGCTTCATAGCTTAAAGGTTACTGGAGAGAGTGTTCTTGCCAACAGTGCTTACGTGAGATTTTCTCCCGACGGCGCTTGCGCGAGATTTTCACTACGGAGAACAGTTCAGTAATGATTGTGGAAAAGTATTTCTACTTTATATAGGCTGTGTATTTATCATATCATTCCTGCTTTTACTAAATGTTACTGTTATTTTAGGTTTTGTGTGTTATTTGGCATGATTTGGTAGGTTATTTTTGGGTCTGCGAATGCTCACAGAATTTTCCCATATAAATAAACGGTAATTGCTTCTTTGCTTTGCAACATTTCAGCTTACGAACTGTTTCATAGGAACACTCTACCTTCGGATGGCGGGAGGTACCTGCATTCCAAAACCCAAAAAGGTCCGAAATCCAAAACACTTCCAGCCCCACACACTTCAGTTGAAGGGTACTCAACCTGTACTGTGATGATTGCAAATGTCTTAATGATGGCTGCACTGATTCATGAATCATTAATTCTGAGTTTTCTCCATATCTATAGTGCAGATAAAAAATTTCATGCTGTTGGGTCCAAAAAGGTAGTGGTATAAAAAGCATTAATCCATCTTGAGAATGCCCAATCATTGTTCTAGATAAACATTGTTATAATATATTAAATGGACTAATTAAACAAAATATTTTATTTAGTATACAAGTATGAAATGACTTATCTGAAAATAAAATGTCCTTCATTTAGATCAAAATTAGCCCAAATATTCATTCGGACCAAACATTATAATAATCACTTGTCCTGGCAGCTCTGCTTCTTTCAGGTACGGCTGCAATCTGGAAAAATGTCCACAAAAGAAGGGGCTAAGGATGAATCTTAACTTCCTGATAACAGACAAGATACTCAAGCTCTACATTATCACAGGAAATCTTCAAGGGACCAGATGATATGTACTGAGCTACTCAACTCAGATCATTCTACTGAGACAACAGCCTCAAGAACCCTCAAACTACAGTAAAAATCTGCTAGAATGCAGCTACTGCTCCATGTTGGCTACAGCAATATCTGGTGCCATTCCTCTCCTTGCATTGGAGCCCTCTTTGGACCCCAACCCATGTCTCTTTAGAAGTAGAAACTTACTTCATCAGTGCGTGTTTCTCGTAGCTGATGAAGAAGTGTACATCATAGCCTGAGTACATTATAATACTTCTGGTCTGCTGAACCTTCTTCAAAACATGAGAAATTATTATTTCTGCACTCCTATTCATTCTGCACACTCAGTCTGAGGGATCAGACAACATTCTCAGTGCTTCACTATGCATTCCCAATAGCCCTCTCCCTAGTATTTCTTTCTCATGGTTCACAACAGATCCCTCAGAGTCAGTCTTACAGCATGCAGTCATTCAGTAATGCCTCCAAAATGCACTGGAGGCTTATGAGTCTCAATGCCCCAGAGAGCTATGTTGGCTGGAGTCAGAGTTTTATGCTTTGGCTCTTGGTAGGGTCACCCTTGCCAAACAGGTTAAAGGGTAGAGGAGCGACTAAGAGCGACATCAGTCTTCCGGGCTCAGGGTTCAGCTCAGGGCTAACAACCCTGACTGGAAAAACTGCAATGGAAACAGCAATGAAGAATCCTTCTACATCTGAGTAAGATGGTATTCCTGAGACTCCACCCAGGACTTGCATAACTGACAGTAGTGAAAACCGACAGGAAGCTACTAACATGATGAAGGAAGCTCCGAACCCGACCATAGATGGAGAACCTTCATTGCTGCCCTAAATGGCAGCAATGTAACAGGCAGTAAATATTCACCAATAGGAGGATAGTCAATTTCTTTCCCCTTACTTGAGTGCAGCCCACTCATGCCAGGTACCTCTGCACGATGCTTCAATCTAAGAGGTGCTACTATATTGGCTGGTGCTAGCTGTGATAACTGCAACAGCCAGAGTACTGTCCACAGCTACACCAACCACAAGGGACATCAACTTCACAGCACTCCTCCATTATTATCTATTCCATGTCACAGACATCTAGGGTATTTGAACCGACAATTATAAAAAGAAACAGGAGAGTAAAACTGTACGTTTTGTCCCTTTCTGAAAAAAAAGTCCTGTTCAGATTTTTTCAGACAGAAGAGTGAGGATCACCCAGAATACAGTAGCCTACTTAATGAATGTGTGTCATTAGATGCTAGAAAATCTTGGTGTTCTGCAGGGATCTGTTCAGGGACTCAGCTCTGTGATTTTTATAAATGACTTCAATGAGGAAGTTGAAGAGTGGGTTAGTAAGTTTGCAGAAGTCAAAAAGGGTGGCAGTTTTGTGGATAGTGTAGAAGGTTGTTGTAGATCACAGTGGGCATTGATAGGATGCAGAGCTACGCTGAGAAATGGCAGATGGAATTCAATCCAGAAAAGTGTGAAGTGATACACTTTGGAAGGCCGAACATGAAGGCAGAGTACAAGATTAATGACAGGATTCTTAACAGTGTGGAGGAACAGAGGAATCTTGGGGTCAACATTCATAGATCCCTTAAAGTTGCCACACAAGTTGATAGCATATTAAGAAGGTATATGTCAGCCTTCATTAGTTGGGGGATCAAATTCAAGAGCCATGAGGTAATGTTGCAGCTCCATAAAACTGGTTAGACAACATTTAGAGTATTGTGTTCAGTTCTAGTCTCCTCATTATAGAAAGGATGAGGAAGCTTTGGAGGGTGTGCCTGGATCAGACAGCATGTCGTATGAGGAAGGAAGATGAGAGGCAACTTGGTAGCAATGTACAAGATCAGCAGCATAGATAGAGTGCGACTGCCAGAGTCTTTACCCGACTAATGAGTGGGCATAATTTTAAGGTGAAAAGAGGAAGTATTTTTTTTCTGTATACACAGAGTGGTGAATGCAGAGAACATGCTGCCATGCATGCTGATAGAGGCAGAGCTATTAGGGACATTTAAGAGACTCTTAGAAAGGCACATGTATGAAAGAAAAATGGAAGGCCTTGTAGGAGGGAAGGGTTAGATTGATCTCAGAATAGGTTAAAAGGTTAGCACAACATCATGGGTGAAGGGCTGTGTTCGATGTTCTAAATTTGAAAGCAAATAAAATTTTAGGCTGCTGTGATCACAATGGCCTTTCAGTTGAAAGGTTGGTAAATATCAAAAGTAAAATGCTTAATAAAAAAACTTGAAATACATATGTGATGTATGGATAAGAGCATGATAGCTTCTACATTTTTAAATTGCTTTTTAAGTGTAATGTCTCAAAGAGGGGTTATTGTACCTTTTGTCATACATCAGCAGACTATCCATTTATTTTGTCTACAACACGCCCATTAGAAAGCAGTTGGAACTTCTACATTACAGCATAAAATCATGCCCAAATCTCGACAATGAGAAGATATTTTTATGATAAGGATAAATTAGTGTGGAAACTAAGGGAAGAATATACCCATGATGCATTTAAGGTATACAATCAAAAAAAAAAGTACAAGCCTTAGAAAAAATAAGCAAAGGAGAAATGGTGCAAAGAGCTGTGGAGACAACCTGAGAGAAGGAAGAAGATACACGAAACAGAGCAAACAACAGCAGAGCAAAATGGAAAAAAATATAATACCAGCAGAGCAAAAGTTGCCAGTGTTGGTGGAGCAGAGGTTCCTGGAGGTTAATTATGAAAGTGAAAATAGCTTTTAAAATAGAAATTAAGCGTAAAGATCCTGAAACTCATTCCGAAGTGCCAATATATCCTGATTGGCATCATAGCATTAAGCAACAAAATTCTGGAGGAAATACAATTTATAGAGAATGGAAGATGTGAGGTCACGTGTCAAATATCTGATCTACTAAGCCATGTACAAAAGCTTGTGACAACATGATCACAGCATCACTGTCGTGGCACACACCTACAGATTATATTAAGACTCACATGTATCAGCTCTTTCAGGATAAGCAGCAGCAATTAAAGATAAAGAAATTCTCCTAGTAGACTGGCCAACCTTTTTCCCTTTATTAACATCACCAGTGTCATAAGCAATTTGTCTAGCCATTTGTCTGACTGGGACCTATTTTGTTCAAAATGGCACATTTCTGTCTATTAATGAAATAACTAACCTATTATATGGTTCATTGTAGCCAATGTGGGAGGAGATAAGAAACACATTTTTGTGGTCTTTAGTTTGATGTTAAAGCAAATCTAAAATAAGAATAGATGACAAATATTTTGCAATGGGCAGGGAGTAAGGAATTTAACATCTAAAGGCAAGGAAACTTCCTTGATTTTCTTCGCTTTTGTTTTACCAGCAGTCATTTAATTCATCACATTCGAAGTTGGCAAGGATGTAGATCCAAATGATTTTGCTACACATGAAAGAGACATCTTACCAATACCACTGACTAAAGCAACATTTTAAATAGCATTTTTTCCTGCTAGCTTGAAGAAATGGCTGGTATTTCCCAAGTCATTAAATTGTATTTAAGCAAGAGTTGTCAGAAAAGGTACTCGGTGATAACTAGCTTGTGAGCACCAAGTGCTCACAAAAACATTGCTTTTTAATGCTTCAGTGTCGGCTCTTCCTATTGTGAAGCAGAATTTAAAAAACGTTGAACTGTTCACCCACTATTATTTGGGAATCGGCTCAAAGATGCGTGGGGCAAGACTACCCCCCCCCCCCGAGAATGGCTAGGTGCCTCAAATATGCTGCCAAGGGTGGGGGTGATAGGAGACTAATACTTTGTACAAGGCACTTAACAAGCATATGAACATGTAGGAAATGGAAGAATTTGGACATTGTGTAGTAGAAGGGATTAGTTTGGTTTGGAATTTGATTATTAAATGCTCGGAAAAATGTCACTGGCAGAAGTGTGTTCACATGCTGTAATGTTCTATTTTCTATGTATTTGTAGTTTTTTCTACATTAGTGGGTAAATATTTAAATCTAAAACATTCTGATAGCTTAAACATAACAGAACACAAAAATAAGAATTTCGCTCAACAGATTACAGATGGCATGATAAATTCCCCGCCACCCTTACAACAGAAAATAAAATATGAAGCAATGGTTTCCACAAAGGATTCAAAAGGCAGAATTTACTGGTATAATTGCATTGTAGATTTAGAAAATAATTCTGAAACTGGCATCAGTTGTTTAAGCATCAGCTATATGCAAATTCTTCATTACCTTTCAGATAGAGGATAAAGCAAAACAATGCTTCTATTTATTATAAAATCTTGACTTGCACTTGCAGAACTGCATAATATTTTTAAATAGCATAAGTAGAGATTTAATTTGAAAATAGTTCCATGCTTTAACATTAACCAACAGCCTTATGACTAACAGACTGTTCAAGGCCAATAAATAATAAAGTAGTAACTATTACAGTTGACAGCTATAGCTGTATTCTTGTTTTCCAGCAAAAATAACTGCCTTATTCAAAACATGTATAGTGGACTCCAGTTAATTGGGACACATTGGGACCAGTAATTTTGGCCCAGTTAAGCAGCTCCTCCAATTAGCCGAAATTTCATGGAAAAAATTAAAAGTATAAAAAAGACAAACTAAGTAACAAATTATGTATTTAAATGAAATACAGAACAAATTAGAACATTAACAATAGTACTACAGTACTTTAAAACTGTGTATTAGTGGCTAATAATTATTGACAAAGGAATTCATCCAATGTATGCAATGAACTAAATGAACCCAGGCACTTAGTGCAGATAATGAACTGCCTTTATACAATGCTGTCGATGCCTGCATTCTCCAAATCTTCATTTTCATTGTAATATTCAAGATGACCATCGATAACTTCAAATTTTTTGTAGTTCCTAACTTGAAGTTTCTCACATCTCCAGGCCTGAATGCTTGAAACTGCAGTGAGCAAAACAGTTCCAAATTGTCTTCCTGCTTACATCTCATCAACTATCAGTGACAAAATTCACTGTTTTAGTTTTAAACACAAACACATACCACTGACTCTATTTAAAAACTGTTCGCTCTAAGCACAGTGTAGCATCTAACAGCTACACAAGTATGCGCGACTGATGCTACTTTACTTTATTGTCACCAAACAATTGATACTAGAGCATACAATCATCACAGCAGTATTTGATTCTGCGCTTCGCGCTCCCTGGAGTACAAATTGATAGTAAATAGTAAAAATGTAAATTATAAATCATAAATAGAAAATAGAAAAGGGAAAGTAAGGTAGTGCAAAAAGAAACCGAGGCTGGTCCGGATATTTGGAGGGTACAGCCCAGATCTGGGTCAGGATCCGTTCAGCAGTCTTATCACAGTTGGAAAGAAGCTGTTCCCAAATCTGGCCGTATGAGTTTTCAAGCTCCTGAGCCTTCTCCTGGAGGGAAGAGAGACGAAAAGTGTGTTGGCTGGGTGGGTCGTGTCCTTGATTATCCTGGCAGCACTGCTCCGATAGCGTGTGGTGTAAAGTGAGTCCAAGAACAGAAGATTGGTTTGTGTGATGTGCTGGGCTGTGTTCATGATCTTCTGCAGCTTCTTCCGGTCTTGGACAGGACAACTTCCATACCAGGTTGTGATGCAAAATAGAAGAATGCTTCCAGTCTCCTGCTGAAATTAAACGTTATTGTGTCCCAAATAAACAAAAGGAATCCTGGCTATTTTGTCAATTAGTTTTTGTTCTATAAGTGTTGCCCCAAAACAATTAACCAGAATCCAATGCATTTAAAAATACTGAACATGTGCAACATTTCTTACATCATCAAACATTAAAATTATATGTAGCTTAACCACTCAAGCTTGTTTTCATCAATCACAGTGATTTATGATGCAAAAATCTCCAGTAGAATCAAACCTAGTTTATTCTTGGGGTTCACATTTCCGCAGCATATGGTATGCAGTTTGTAGCTCACCACATCTACCATAAGAACATAAAAGGTGATTTCCCTCAGGTCTGCTGATCACCAACAGAGGTCTCTGTAGCATTTCAAAATCTGATTTTGTAATTTATAATTTAAAGTATTTGCCATTGCCCAATGCACTTCTCTTTAAAAATAGTTGATTTTTCTTTAAATCTTCCATGCTGTGCAGAGTGTCATTTTGCACTGGATATTCCCACATATACAGAGTGAGCCCTTCATTATGCCACCAAGGTACTTATTACTCACATGCAAGCTCAGACTGCAATTTCCAATTAGCTAATCAAATACAAAGGGAAATAGAAAATGTGCATACCATTCACAATTAAAGTCATCACATAACATGTTCAAAATAAATTATCAAAGTACATACACAATATGTTACCATATATTACCTTGAGATTCATTTTCTTGCAGGCATTTACAGGAAAAAGAAATGCAATAGAATTTTACAAAAACCTATACAGGTACATAAACAGGCAAAGATTGACAAACACTAATGTGCAAAAGTAGACAAACTGCAAATAAAAATAATACTGAGAACATGAGTTGTAAGGAGCCCTAGAAAGTGAATCTGTAGATCATAGTATCTGCTCAGAGCAGTGGTGGGTAAAGTTATCCATGCCAGTTCGGGACCCTGACGGCCGTAGGGTAATAACTATTCCTGAACAGGGTGGTGTGGGACTTAAGGCTTCCGTACCTTCTACCTGTTGGTAGTAGCGAGAGGAGGGCATGGCCCAGATGGTGGTATCTTTAATGATAAATGCTGCTTTCTTGTGACTGTGCTCCATGTAAATATACTCAATGGTGGGAAGGGCTTTGTCTTTGATAAACTAGACTGTACCCATCACTTTCTGTCACCTTCTCCATGCCAGATGTAACAAGTTAGGATATTCTTCGCTGTGCATCTATCCAAGTTTGTTAAAGTGTTGGTGACATGCTGAATCCACGCAAACTTCTAAGAAAGTAGAGGCTCTTTTGTGCCTTCTTTTTGATGACACATTTGTGCTGGTGCCAGGACAGATCCTTTAATATGATGACGCCAAGGAATTTAAAGCTAGTGACTATCTCCACTTCCATTCCCCTAATGAGAACTGGCTCATGGACCTCCAGCTTCTTCCCCTGTACTCAATAACCAGCTCTTTCGTTTTGCTGATATTGCACAAAAGGTTGTTTGGGCACCTCACTCAAACAGATTCAAGCTGATTTGTTTTCTATTCATATGAATGGCAAAAATATTCAGTAAGCTAAGTAAGTGTAGTACAGGACATGTTACAATTCTTCCAGTACCCTCGGTCGGTAATGGGAGTAAAAAAAAAATTCATTTTAGTTTATCCACACCTAATGAACTGGGTGTACAGATATTAACAATGGACAAGAATGAAGTGGCCAATTTCCCTAGTGATGGCCATTCAATGTGTTGATTCAGACATATACAGCACCTAACTGTGATGACAAAGAGCAGCCAAAGCCAATGTGCAAACAAGCAAGAACTGCCATTTTAACACAAAAATCATGAAATAAAAATGTCTGGAATAGGGGAAAATACAGTTCACTATTATTCCTTACTAACAACAGATTTTATGCAAATCATTACAACCTTACAATCATTGTGTAAAGTTACACAGCCTTGCCAACTGTCAATCACAGATTCATTAAATAGTGCACTTACTAGGTAAAAGAGTTGCTCAAAATACAAGACACATAGTGCAGTGGATCAACTTATTCCTTTTAAATGGAGTTTGAAAACACCTTGAAATTAGCCCAGTCTTCAAAAGTACACAAAGGAAAAGAAAAAAAGTAGAGAATTACAGCTCCTTCAAAACACTTCAGTAAGCCAAAGGTGCTGCTGCAACAACTGCTAACTTCAAGCATACAAAAGGCCATCAGTACAATGCTTCCACAGGAAATAGATTGTATAACTTCACGTTAGATAGAAACGCTGCAATGAGCAAGTTGACACCATCAACTGATGACATTTGTGAATTGTGAAAAGTTATTTACAAACTAGTGAAAAGCTGAGGTCCTAAGCATTTGTGATACCTTTCAGCCAATTTCAAAATGTTATTGAATATGCATTAGAGAGAAAATAGTTGCAGAGTGTCCAAGAGGAATGGAATCATCCACATTGCTCTACAAAATTTTGCCATAAATGTTATGGACCAAGGGGCTTCCTTATGTGCATCATTCTATGATTCTGGTTTTATGATTCTATTATGATAGGGGACAGCACTTTAGCATAGCGGTTAGCCTAACACAGGGTTCCCCAACCGTTTTTGCACCGCGGACCGGTTTAATATTGACGATATTCTTGCGGACTGGCCCACCGGGGGTGGGGGGGGGGGGGGGAGGGGGGCGTTAATCACGACGGGAATATAGGTGATAAGTCAACTATAAGTCAGTTATCAGTGGCTAATACATTCAATTTTGTTTCTAATAAGGTCTATCTAATGAATTTAATATTAAACAGCGCATATTTTCCTCGCATGAATATAGTGATGTCAATTATAAGTCATAAGGGGTTTCCTTATGTCCAGTCTATTCCGCAATTTAGTTTTCGTTGCATTCATTGCAGAAAACTCTGCTTCGCAGAGATATGATGTTGGAAATGGAAGTAACGTTTTCAGTGCTTTCGTGGCTACCTCAGGATATTCAGCCTGGACTTTGATCCAGAATGCCGGCACAGATCTAATGTCAAACATACTTTTCAGGCCGCCGTCATTTGCAAGCTTGAGGAGTTGATGTTCTTCCCGCGCTGACATGGATGATTCACCGGGGACATTCACAAATGGGTCATGGACCCATTCCTTTGCACATCTTGGGTCATTTGTAGTTGGGAAGTAACACTCGAGTTCTGTCGACAGCGAAGACAGGTGATCGCGCACCAGCTGTGAGCCTCAGTCTCTCCCAAGCTCCCAGCTAATGTTGAGAACATGTCAAATAAGCCCCTGTCCACTCACCGTCCCCACAGTTCCAGTTTGGCTTTGCAAGTAAACACTTTATTTGCCAACTTGAAGACAGTTGTCATTCTCCCCTGAAGTGACAAATTGAGTTCACTGAACAGGTTGAAGATGTCACACAGATAAGCGAGTTTGCTATCCACTCCTCGTCACTGAAGTGTGCTGCCAGTGGTGACTTTTTTCCTGAAAGAAATTGCTGTAGCTGCTCTCTTAACTCAAAAACCCTGGGCAGGGCTCTCCCCCTTGATAGCCACCTGACTTCAGTGTGTACCGTTTGTGCTCTGCATCCATTTCCTTGCAAAGCTGCTCAAACAGACGTGAGTTAAGGGTTTTTGCTTTGACGTGATTGATAACTTCAACAATGTCATTCAATACTGTCACGAACCCCGCGACGGGTTGAAAAGGACCAGCAGAAATGAAACACACCTGGAGTCTGGTTTACTATAAATTAAGACTATATTTATTACTACTATGAATTAATATCATTAAACCAGATAATACGATACAGGTTATAAACTATTTTTTATATATATATATATATATATATATAAAAATAATGTGTGTGTGGATACAAAAATAAATAATAGTCCAGGAGATAGATAATCAATCTTACGGTGTCAGGTAACTTTGTGACTAGTTCAGTTCACTTTGTGTTGTGTCGAGTTGAATTGATGAAGAGAGAGAGAGGGGGAGTTAATTGAGATGATGTTCAAGTTGGTAGTTTTAGTTGTTCTTGCTTCCGAAGTCTTCAGAGTCACTTGGTGTGACTCCCACACAGACAAAGATGGACAGAGCCCCTTTTAGGGAACAGTCTACTAACCCACGGCACGGGTTCGCTAACAGCAGACCCCCACAGGCAAGCTCTTACCCGCATTGGTAATCACGGGCTGAAATTAATCGGTCCGTCGCCTCCACCCTTGTGGTGGTCTTAAACTCCACCAGTGGTTTCTCGGGTAGCTTCCACAGTTCTCTCGTGTCGTGTTTCCTCTGCCGTTATCAGACCAAAGGATCAACTTTTTATAATCCATCCAAAATTCCAGCCTCCGTTAGCTCAATTGATCTGAGCTGTTACCATGGTGACTTCCCAGCTCGTGTCTCAGCTCGCGCCGTACTGTCTCTCTCTCAAGGCTAGGATTAAAAGTGTTATCAAAACAAAGTCATAGTCCTCTCTCTCTTTTAATTGCCTCCTTGTTCATTAGACTGCTGAATTTTCTAGCAGTTTCTCACCTGCGTAACAATATACTGTTAAGATCAGGTGACATTTTTCGGTTAGCCAGCATTTCCCTGGGTGTGACACGGTTTGTAGACTGGCATTCAGAAGCAACCTCTTTGACTTGGGTAGCAAAACCAGGCCCATTAAGCCGTTCCAACAACTGTGCTTCGATGTCCTCCGCTATGTCATCGATTCTCCTTGAAACTGTGGTAGCTGAAAGAGAGACCTGTGCCACCTTGTTACCTGCAGCTTTTCCCAACAGTTCACGGCACATGTCCTTGGCAGCAGGCAGAATCAATTCTTCACCAACAGTGAAAGGCCTCTTAGCCTTTGCAATACAGCTAGCCACTAAGTACAACGCTCTCAGAGCAGCAGCATCGTGGAGGTGGTGGCTCTCAGCACTTGCTTCTGTCCCGCTTGCTCACGTTTTTTCCGCTCAAAAAACTCAACGGGTTTGTCTTTAAGTGCAGGGTGCTTGGACTCAAGGGGCCGAAGCAGTTTTGAGGGCTTCATTGCCTCATTAGACAGCTTGTCTCCACATATCACACACAGGGAGCGTGCAAGTCACCAGTCGCAATAAAGCCATATTTTATGTACGGCTCCTCGTATTTTCTGTTGAAGGAAGCTTTCTTTTTTTTGCAGTCTCGGCCTCAGCTGTCTCTGTGTTATCATCATCGTTAGGCCTTTTATGTCCTCCACCATCTCTTCCAAAGAAACTCGCAAGCGACGTTTGTTTTTTACTCATCGAGTAGTTGTAGGTTAATGACCGACTGATGTCCTCGTGTGGGTAATGATCTCGCATGCGTTCTAGTTCAACAGTGGGCATGACAGGGAATGAGCAAAGGTGCAGTTGACTCATACCGGTTCCTCGCGGCCCGGTAGCACATGCTTTGCGGCCCGATGATTGGGGACAACTGGCCTAACACCATCACAGTGCCAGTGATCCACGTTCAATTTTGCCACTATCTATAATGAGTTTGTACGTTCTCTCTATGACTACACGGCTTCCCTCTGGTTGCCCCAGCTTTATCCCACACTCGAAAGACACACGGGTCTAACTGGGCAGAGCGGGCTCATTGGGCTGGAAGGGCCTGTTACCGTGCTGATTATCAAAATTATAAAAAATTAACACACTTTATGCAGGACCAGTTTATAATCCATTAGCTGAGAACAGGAAACGATCTCTGGACCAGGTCAATGCTTTGCCATCCTGATCTTTAAATTTTAGCCAGCATTTGCTTTATCAAACGTCTTCTGGATGTCCATACTAAAACATGCAAAGACATTCCCCTCTTTAAAATTTGTGTCACCAATTCAAAAACTGAATCAGGTCTGTCAGGCATGACCTACCCTTTTTAAACTCATGGCAAGTTTCACTGAGCAGTTGAAAGTTTTCAGGGCATTCTGTCGATTTATCCTAATGTGATATTCAATAATTCCCCAACAATTGCTGAGCTATCCCATTTTTCATTAATGGTTCTACTCTCTCACTCTTCTTCAATAGCAGAGTAACATATAAAATGTTCCTGTATATACAGTGGTGCTAGAAAGAGTTTGTGAACCCTGTAGAATTTTCTCTAAGGCATCTGTTAGTCTTGCGAGACCATAGATCTGCACCTGGAAATCTTCACTCTCCAGGGTGCAAGCCTGGGCAAGGTTGTACGGAAGACCAGCAGTTGCCCATGCTGCAAGTCTCCCCTCTCCACGACACCAATGTTGTCCAAGGGAAGGGCATTAGGACCCACACAGCTTGATACCAGTGTCAGCAATGTGTGATTAAGTGCCTTGCTCGAGGACACAACACACGTTGCTTCGGCTGGGGTTCGAACTCACGACCTTCAGGTCACTAGTCCAGTGCCTTAACCACTTGGCCACGTGCCCACACCAGAATTTTCTCTATTTCTGTATAAATATGACCTAAAATGTGATGAACTTCATGCAAGTCCTAAAACAAAATAAAGAAACCCAATTAAATAACACAAAAAACATTATACTTCATTTATTTATTGAATGATCCAATATTGTATGTAACACAAACAAAATGCTGGAGGATCTCACCAGGCCAGTCATCATCTATGGAGAAAAGTAGAATCGATGTTTTGGGCCAAAACGTCGACTGTTGAGTCCTGCGATAGGTGTCATCCAAAACGTCAACTGTACTTTTTTCCCCTAGATGCTGCCTGGCCTTCTGAGATCCTCCAGCATTTTGTGTGTGTTGCTTGATTTCCAGCAACTGCAGATTCTCTCTTGTTGTGATCCAATATTTCATGTACATGTTGGAAAATGTATGTGAACCTTTGCTCTCATTAACTAGTGTGTCCCCTTGTACAGCAATAGCTTTAACCAAATGTTTCTGGTTACTGTTAATCAGTCCTACACGTCAGCTTGGAGGAATTTTCGGCCATTCCTCCTTACAAAACTGCTTCCTTGCATGAACTCCTTGCTTCAGGCCCTTCCACAACATTCCTATAGGACTAAGTTCAGGACTTTGACTCGGCCATTCCAAAACACAACTTGGCTTCTTTTTAAATCATTCTGTTGTTGATTTACTCTTGTCTTTCAGATCAATATCTTGTTGCATATCCAACTTTTATTAAGCTTCAGGTAACGGACTGCTACTCCTGTAAAATGCCTTGACAAAATTTTGGATTCATTGTTCCCGCAACGATTGCAACCTGTCCAGACCCTGAAACAGCAAAGCAGCCCCAACCCATGATGATCCTTCCACCGTGCTTCACAGTTGGAATGAGGTTTTGGTGTTGGTGTGCAGTGCCCTTTTCCCACCAAACATAGAAATGTGCATTTCTGCCAAAAAGTTCAATGTTTTATTTTTGGAGAGCTGTGGTTTCCTCCATGGTGTTCTTCCATGAATATCATTCTTGTTCCGTGTTTTTCTTACAATGCACACAGAAACAGAAACTTTAGCAAGTTCTAGAGATTTCTGCAGGACTTTTGGTATTACCCTTTTGCAGAATAGCAACAGTACCGAGTTTCCTCCATTTGTAAACAATTTCTCTTACTGTGGACTGATGAACACTCAGGTCTTTAGAAATGCTTTTGTAGCTTTTTCCAGCTTCATGCATCGCTACAATTCTTCTAAGGTCCTCTGACAGCTGTTTTGATCGAGGTATGGTGCACATAAACAGTTCTTTCTTAAGAAGTGCAGGCTCCGTCAGTAACCTGACTGTGTGTCTTTTTTTTTTAAAAAAGAGCAGGGCACCTCTACAACCTACACCTCCAGTCTCATCTCAGTGATTGGAACACCTGACTCCAAATAACTTTTGTAGAAGGCATTAGCCTAGAGGTTCACATACTTTTTCCAACAAATACATGTAATACTGGATCATTTTTCTCAATAAATAAATGAACAAGTATAATGTTTTTGTGCTATTTATTTTTCTTTATCTAGTTTTAGGGCTTACGTGAAGATCTGGGTTCACAAACTTTCTAGCACCACTGGAAGAATGATTCCTGACCTTTGGAACATTAGAAACAGGATATTTATATTAGTCATAATTAATTCCTGTAAAACATAAGAATCAAAACTATTTGGTGTTGGGCAGAGGTAGTGAACCTGTTCAAAAATAATTAATATCAATCTTTTTAAAAGACAATTGAAAAATAACATTTCTATATAGTATTGTTACTGCATCTCACGTATAACATAAGAAACATGAACGTGAAATTATAAGCTGATGCATATTCATAAAAGATGAAGGAAAATAAATGCACTTTACTCTCATTGAGGATTTGGATGTTTAGAGAAATATGCATGTAGCACTAATATCTTTAGTAAGTCTATTCTGTCCATCCAAATACTGATGCTTACACCAGTACCACAAGGATTTCATGGTGGCAGATGCAGTGTCTGGAAATTAAAATTGAACACCTCAGAGCAAGATTGCTACACCAGAGGGACATTAGGGACTGCTGTGTACTTTGTTTCACTGAAACATATCTATCCCTCGCCATTTCGGATGCAAAGCCGCAGGTCGAAGGCTTCAAAATTCTCAAAGACAAGACAGCGGAGTCTTTTAAAGGCAGAGGAAGTGGAATATGATTTATAATTAACTCATCATGGTGCACAAACGTGGCAGTTCTGTCTCATTCCTGCTCACCTAGCAGTCAAATGTCATCCATTTTATCTGCCAATGGAATTTTCTGACATGATCCTAATAAGGGTGCACATTCAACCTCAGGTAGGCACCGGAGGAGCTGAGCAACATAATCAGCAGGCATGAAACTGCCCACCCTGATGCCTTCCCTATCATTGCAGGCGGTTTCAACCAGGACAGCTTGAAGAAGTCTCTGAACAACTACCACTTTTAGAACCAGAGGAGCCAGCACACTTGACCAGAGTATACCACCATCAAGAACACTTAATGTACCATCTCACGCCCACACTTTGGAAAGTCCAATCACCTGACTCTATTTCTACTCCCAGCGTACAGGAAGAGACAACACCACAACATCAGTGGTGAGGGCCAAGAAAGTATTGTCAAGGTAAACAGTGGAGTGCTTACAGGACTGCTTTGAGTCCATGGGCTGGGCAATATTCAAAGCTTTATCTTCGAGTTGGAATGAATATACCACAGTTGTCACCAACTTGATCAAGATCCAAATACCACAGATGAACCAGAAAATTCAGTGTCTGCAAGAGAGCTAGATCTGTGGCATTCAAGAAGAGTGATCCAGAACTGTATAATAAGTCTACGTGCAACCTATGGAAGGCTATTTTAAGGGGGAAGAAACTATTCCAATTCCTCGGCATACACATCACCGAGGATCTCATGTGGTCTGTACATACTGGCTGTGTGGTGAGAAAAAGCACAACTGCACGTCTTTCACCTCAGATGGTTGAAGTAGCTTGGTGTGGTTCCCCAAATCCTAAGGACTTCCTACAGGGGCACAATTGAGAGCATCTTGACTGGCTGCATCACTGCCTGGTAGGGGAACTGTACTTCCCTCAATCGCAGGACTCTGCAGAGAGTGGTGCAGACAGCCCAGCTCATCTGTGGATGTGAACTTCCCACTATTCAGGACATTTAGAGACAGGTGCATAAAAAGAAGCATTGGGAACCTGAGTCAACCCAACCATAAACTGTTCCAGTTGCTGCCATGTGGGAAACGGTACCACAGCATAAAAGCCAGGATCAACAGGCTCCAGGACAGCTTCTTCCACCAGCCATCAGACTGAATAATTCACGCTGATACAATCGTATTTTCCATGCTATATTGACTGTCCTATTGTACATACTTTTTATTACAAATTACTGTAAATTGCATAGTTAGACAGAGACATAACAAAGATTTTTACTCATGTATGTGAAGGATTTAAGTAATAAAGTCAATTCACTTCCATAGAAGTGTTGCAAGGACATCGTCAATCTCTCATTGCTGCAATCAGAAGTTCCCACCTGCTCCAAAAGGGCGACAATCATACCAGTGCCTATTAAGAGCAGGGTAAGCTGCCTCAATGAATATCGCACAATGGCACTCACACCTACTGTGATGAAGTGCTTTGAAAGGTTGGTCATGGCTAAAATCAACTCCTGCCTGAGGACCTGACCGCTACAATTTGCCAATAACCAATATATAACTAATGAAAGACTCCATTGCTCAGTGTGCAAAAGACAACAAACTGTGCAAATACAAAACGAAAAAAGAAATAATAATAAATAAGCAATAAATTTCAAGAACATGAGATGAAGAATCTTTGAAAGCGAGTCCGTAGTTTGTGGGTATGGAGTGGCCACTGCACAGGATCGGAAAAGGCTGCAGAAAGTTGTTAACACTGCCAGCTCCATCATGGGCTCTAGTCTCCCCATTCAGGACACCTACAAACAGCAATGCCTCAAAAAGGCAGGATACATCACTAATGATCTCCATCACTGAGGACATGCCCGCTTCTCATTGCTACCATCAAGGAGGTGGTATAGGAGCTTGAAGACTCACACTCAACATTGCAGGAACAGCTTCTTCCCTTCTGTCACCAGATTTATGAATGGAGAATGAACCAATGAACACAAACCTCAGTATGTTTTTCTCTGTTTGCACTAATTCAACTTTTTCTAAGTATATAACTTGTTATTGTAATTTATAGTTCGCATTATATATTGAAATGTATCTCTGCAGCAATACAAATTTCATGACATATGCCAGAGATATTACACCTGATTCTGATTTCAAAACATATCATCCATTGTCACATGCTCTTGCAAACATCCAACTGATGGCAAGCTCGCCTGAAATGTTTTCTGTGAAAACATTTCCCTACTCTCAAGTTGTTAAAAAAAAAATCACTTGTTACTTCATTTAGCAGTAAAGATAATCATTCTGTATCTTTATGGGTGGAGTTTAAAGAATCGTGGGGTGGCACTGCATGTAGTGTGCCATCAAAATTTTGGCACATGCCATCTTGTGCACAAATGCCATAGGTTTGCAAAACTTGATTTTTCCACTCTTTAGTGCCATTATACCTTTTTGGAGCCAGAACATGGTGACTCGTTGCAAACTGCTCCCTGCACTTCCTCTCAATACTTCTATATGTAATCCTCTGCCATTCTCAATCTAAACTCCCTGCCCCTAAGAATTGCTAATAATGACAATAAGGTGGACTCTAAGCCTCAAAATCTACCTCGTTATAATCTTCCACTTTATAGTTTTCCTGTACTGCACTTTCTCTGTAACTTCCACGCTTTACTCTACGTTGTTACTGTTTTACCTTGTTCTACCCCAATGCACTGTGTAATGATTTGATCTGTATGAACTGTGTGAAAGACAAGCTTTTCACTGTATCTTTGTACATGTGACATTAACAAAACAAAACATTTTCACTAAAATCAAAACGAACTTAAGGTTCCATTTAAAAAGTTATATCAACATTACTGGTTTTATTTTTCTGAAGGGAGCTAAAAGGGAACATCAGATAACTTTGGCTAGAAAATTTGAGGAAAATCCAAAAGAGATGAGCACACCAAGAAAAACTGCAACCATGTAGAAAATAGGGCCCTCAAAGGGGATACCTTTGTGTGTAGCCACAGCAGATGGTCCTGAATGAATATATATCCTTTAGTTATACCATGGAGAAAGACAATGAAAACTTCAGAACTAAGACAAGTAAATTAGGGAGGTCTTGAGGATAGTCTGTCTTGCAGGCATGGAGATGCTAGATGTTTTAGAAGATATGAAGGCAAAAAAATCTCTAGGGCCTAACTAGGTATATCCAAGAGCATTATGGAAAGTTACAGAATAAATTGTGGAAGCCCTGGCTAAAACATTTGCATCATTGTTAGCCACAGGTGAGGTGCCAAAAGATGGGAGGATAGTGAATGGTGTGTCTTTATTTAAGAAGGGCAGCAAAGAAAATTTGACCTGGCAGTGAAGGAGGCTGTGGACAGACGTGTGAGTGTGGGAAAGGGGAGTGGAATTAAAATGACTAGCCATCAGGAGATCCTGGTTAGTACAGCAGATGGAATGAAAGTGCTCAAGGAAGTGGTGTCCCATACTGCGTCTGTTCTCACCAATGTAAAGCACAACGCAACAGGAGCCCCAGTTGCAATAAATAACACCACATAATTCACATGTGAAAGAAAGACTCATCTGGAAGGGACTTTGAAGTCACAGTAGTAAGGGAAGAGGTGCAGGGACAGCTGTATCTTTTGCACATTTACAGGGTAGAGTGCTTAGGAAGGGAGATTTGTCAGTAGGGATGAGTAGACATGAATAGAGTGATCCCTGCAGAAAGTGGAGGCAGAGGAAAAGATATGATTGGTAATAGCATCCCAGAGTATTAGGCAGAAGTTCCATAGAATATGTTGGATGCATAGGTTGGTGGGATCCAGGTGAGGACCAGGGCAACTGTATCCCTGTTATGTCACGGGGGTGGGTGAGGGGGGCATGGTGAAAGGATCGGGTAATAACAGGGTGAAGACAGAAGTATGCAAAACAACAATGGGGAAAGACCCCATTTTCTGAAAAAGGAGGATATCTTGGATACAAAATACTCTGCAGATGCTGGGGTCAAAGCAACACTCACAACACGCTGGAGGAACTCAGCAGGTCGGGCAGCGTCCGTGGAAACCATCAGTCAATGTTGACTGATCGTTTCCACGGATGCTGCCCGACCTGCTGAGTTCCTCCAGCGCGTTGTCAGGGTATCTTGGATGTCCTGTAGTGGAACACATGCAGCAGAGATGGATGAGCTGAGAAAAAGGAATGTTATCCATGCAAGTGACAGGGTGGGAGCAGGTGTGGTCAAGGTAATTGTAGAAGTCAGTGCATTTACAGTGTATATTACTGAATAAACAGTCTCGAGATGGAGACAAACTTCATCTTTCCAGACCTGAAACATCAACCATCCTCTTCCCTCCATAGACAGCACCTAACCCGCAAAGTTCCTCCAGCACTTTATGTGTTTATCCAGATTCCAGCGCCTGCAGAATTCTGTCTCTCAGATGTCTTTCGACTGTTTCAAAAGGTTTCTGCGGACACAGCAACAAGGCTGCTCACAGGGCCATTATTAAGAAAAATGCAATCGTGGGCATCCTTCGAGAAGCAAAAACAGGGAATGGGCAGGGTCTACCATCCAATGCCACAGAAAACTAAGCACAAGAAAATGTATATAAAAAAAATCAGGTTGCCTGCTTATCCTAAACTAAGTGAACATTAAAGTTGCTTTTAAAACAACTGTACCTTTACTACTTGTTCATCTAATTTCTGAGTTGATATATTTTGCTATTTCAGGGGTGCTGTCGTAAGGGATCAAACATTGCTTTTACTAGTTTTAAGTTCTTTTCTATTTCATTATTTTCTGATACCCTGTTTACCTTTGGCAAAATCATCTCTCAATATAGAAGAAATTGGATCATTACATTGTTTTGCACACATGCCCAACAAGTAAAATTACTTTAGCACCCTCGAGATTGTACATGAAGGAAAACAAAAGGTGGGAATTTTCTTACAACAGCTTCCCCTCTACTGTTGGAATATTACAATAGCAAGGAAACCTTATTAATGTGTAGAGCTAGAACAGCTCCAAGGAATTCCTGGACAATAAAAACAAACTGCCTTTCATCTCTATTTAGTAATCCCTGCTGGAACTATCGATTTACAGTTGACAAGTGCCAACTAAATCTGAGTTTGCAGCAATCCCTACTGTTCCACCGCTGCCTTTCTGACAATTATTGCTTAGCTTACACCATACTGGTCCCAGGAAGATGACTGTCACTCACTGTATTGTGAATGACTTTTACATCACTTGTCACTTCCTCTGCATTCTGCAGGTCCTCTCAGATAGGTCCACATAAATTCCCTACCTAACTCTTCAGAATCAGATTTATTATCACCCGCATGTGACGTGAGATTTGCTAACTTAGCAGCAGTTGTTCAATGAAATACATAATGTAGCAGAGAGAAAAAATAATAAATAAAATGAAACATAATAATAAACAAGTAAATCAATTACATATATTGAATACATTTTTAAAAAGTGCAAAAACAGAAATACTGTATACAGTATTTAAAAAAAAGTGAGGTAGTGTCCAAAGCATCAATGTCCATTTAGGAATTGGATGGCAGAGGGGAAGAAGCTGTTCCTGAATCGCTGAGTGTGTGCCTTGAGTCTTCTGTACCTCCTACCTGAAGGTAACAGTGAGAAAAGGGCATGCCCTGGGCGCTGGACGTCCTTAATAACGGACGCTGCCTTTCTGAGACACCGCTTCCTAAAGATGTCCTGGGTGCTTTGTAGGCTAGTACCCAAGATGGAACTGACTAGATTTACAACCTTCTGCAGTTTCTTTCGGTCCTGTGCACTAGCCCCTCCATACCAGACAGTGATGCAGCCTGTCAGAATGCTCTCCACAGTACAACTATAGAAGTTTTTGAGTGTATTTGTTGACATGCCAAATCTCTTTAAACTCCTAATAAAGTATAGCCGCTGTCTTACCTTCTTTATGACTACATCGGTATGTTGGGACCAGGTTAGATCCTCAGAGATCTTAACACCCAGGAACTTGAAACTGCTCATTCTCTCCATTTCTGATCCCTCTATGAGGACTGGTATGTGTTCCTTCGTCTTACCCTTCCAGAAGTCCACAATCAACTCTTACGTCTTACTGCCATCGAGTACTACATTGTTGCTGCAACACCACTCCACTAGCTGGCATATCTCACTCCTGTACGCCCTCTCGTCACCACCTGAGATTCTACCAACAATGGTTGTATCATCAGCAAATTTATAGATGATACTTGAGCTATGCCTAGCAACACAGTCATGGGTATATAGAGATTAGAGCAGTGGGCTAAGCACACATCCCTGAGGTGCACCAGTGCTGATCGTCAGCGAGGATCAAAGGACCAAATAGCTTAGAACTACTCCCATTTTCTATAAAACACAGACAACTTGTGTTGATGTGATCAGTTACATCTTTACACAAGGTCTTTGAGTTTGGATAAATGATACTACTTGACAACCAGAAATTTGTTGACAATTTGTGGCATTTTTTTTATTAGATGTTAGTATATTTACCAAACAGTATAATTTTTATCCACAAGTTCAATTTCCACCATGGCAACTATGAATTTTGAATTCAGCTAATAATTTGGATGAAAAACATTAATGTTGGCGATGGCAATTATGAAAAGCTAACAGACTACTGTAAAATATTATTTGGTAATATCCTACATCATGCATTTCCTAAATCCACCATCCCTACTCCATCTGGCCCAAATGCAATTCCAGATTAACCCCATGTGATTGACTCTTAAATGCCATCTAAAGTGGCTTAGCAAATCAACTAGTTGAACCAATACTTTTACACAGAGAAGAAATATCATGGGACATTGCCCCAGTCACTGAGTTTGAACAAGGCAAAGTTGCTGGCAGCCTAATCATCTTTGCAAACATGTAAGAGAGCCAAATTAGGACAGCTGTTCCACAGACAAGTCAAACAATAACCACACATAGTCATGCACATAAAATGATGACTTAGAATAACAATATTGCAAATTCTTCCATCACAATTTCTTTTAAACCGACAGAACAGCCACAGCAGAAGTGATAAGATATTGGAAGAAAATGGCCATTGCAGTCCCTTGGAGTAACAGAAGCAAGACCTGTGCAAGAGCAGGAATCATTATAAAGAGCAAGTCTTGTTGTGTGAGAGTTTAAATTGGTCCAAAAAATTTAAGAAGAGCAGCCATTACAGGAGTGGCCTTTTCTGGAGAGGGCAGAGTTAGAGTGTCCACCTAAGGTTCTGGAGCGAAAAGGCGGAGGCCAAAGTCTCAGAGGACATTTTGGATGAGCCAGTGTGTGAGTAGGCCGATAGAGGAGACCAAGATTTGAATCTTTAGCTTGAGAGGCTTTGGCAATGTGGCACAGGTGAGCAACAGGTAAGGATTTCTTTTCTATCACACAGATAACTGAAAAAGATACAAAATTACAACAAATTAAATAAGGATGCAGGATCAGGTAATGTAGCTACATGTAGTTGTCACGTACCCCATGACGGGGATAAAGAACCAGCAGAGATGGAAAACACTTTGGAGTCTTGTATTGCTATAAACTAATAATATTTATTAGTAACTACACAACACAGTAATATAAGTGTAGATAAATCAAACAGGTTAGCAATGATTATATATAAAAGTAAGTGTGGAATATATATATAAAAACCAAGCTTCTTAAGTGTAGGGGTAAAAATCTACAGTCTTACGATGTTGAGTAAAGTTCAGTTCAGTTCGTGGTATTTAGTTGAGGAGAGACAGACAGAGAGACAGAGAGACAGAGAGTGAGTGAGTGTGTTGAGTTGAGTCTTCAGCTGAGCTGATGCCGTCGATCTTCTCGTCGTCCTCCGAAATCCTTTACAAGTCACCAACTGTGACTTTAACCAGGGGGGCCGGTCTTCTGTGGTGGAGCTATCACCCCGGCAAGGGTGGACACATAGACAACTCCCCACCAGTCAACCCCTTCTTTACGCTGGAATAGCAATTTGGATCGATCCGCCTGATCGATCCTCCAAAACCAATTCTTCCTGCGGGCACAACAATGTTCATTCAGTGTCCAGATCATGTGCCCTGAGGTCTGTATCATCTGACCTCCCAATTATTTCACCAGGCTGAGCATCACCTGTCACTCAAAGAGCCCCTCCCTCCTTTGTCTGCAAAAGAAGTGCACAAGCAGGCAACAAGTCCTTGGAAGTAACATCAACAACCAGTTGAAAATCATAACATCGAGTGTCCATTAAATAACACTGCCTTCGGTCACCATAGCAACTTTCGAGCTGCGTGGTGCTGTCTCCAACTTCAAACTCAGTAGAAATCCAAAGTTACTTCCAATGCCTTAAAGTGACAGTCCAACCGTTAATCTTGGTCTCTCTCTCTCTCTTTTCTAAAAGCAACATATCGGTGGTAAATAACTCTGTCTCTCTCTCCTTTCCAAACAAACCATCAATGATAAATGTCTCTCCCTGTCTCTCTTCAAACAGTTAAAAGGGGCACTCCTGGATCCCCTCACAATGTGGGAGTTGATGGACCCCATTGTGATTCCTGGTGACCACATCTATAGCAAATGCTGATTGCTCAAGGAAACCAGGCTCAAAATTGATTACCTAGAATCTGAGCCTCAATGGAAAGGGAGGGATAGCTGGACACTATGTTTTAAGAGGCAGTCACACTCATAAGATAAACTACTTCAAAATCAGTTTGTCGCCAGGGACAAGAGGATGTGACTGCAAGTGAGTCATGAAGGGGGATCCAAGAGTTTGCCTAACAGATCTGAGATTGCTGCTCCCTGAAAGGAAGAGAGTGGGGGGTCTGTAGGAAGGATGAGCAACCAAACTATGACACCATAGCTCAGGGGGAGAAAAGAGAAACGCAGTTGTAATTGGGAATAGTATAGTCAGAGGAATAGACACAATTCTTTGTCACACGGATCAATAGTCCAGAAGGCTGTGTTGTCTGCCTGATGCCAGAGCTCAGGATATCTCATCTATCCTACAGCGAAAGTTGGAGTGAAGGGGAAAGATTACAGTGGTTGTGGTCCATATGGGTACCAATGACATAGGAAAAACAAGGGAATAGACTCTGCTGGTTCAGATCATATTTTGCTGATGGAATTTAAGTAGGAACTAAATTAAAAGAGATCCAAAAAAAGTAATAACCTCTAGATTGTTACCAGAGCGAAGTGCAAATTTGCAAAGGGTTTATAAGAACAAATAGCTAAATGTACGGCTCAAAGATTGGTATGGGAGTAGGTTTGAATTGTGCAACATGGGCACCAGGATAGGAGGAGGAAGCTGTTTTGTTAGGAAGGGCTCTACCTGAACCAAGCTGGGACCAGGGACCAGGCAAATCACACGGCTACGACTTTAAACTCAATAGTAGGGGTGTGGGTTCACCATGTGAACTATGAATATAGCAAGGTAAATATGGGCTGGAGAAAGAAGCAAATGTATGGTGGCTGAAGTACAATATGGAGATTTTGTAGAAAGAATGACAGGTCATAAAAAATAAAAACTAAAGGAAATTGATTTTAAAGGGACACAGAACGAGAATGACAGTAGTTCATCGATGTACAAACTCTTGAGCGTGGCAAGATAGTTTGCTAAAGAGGTTATTACATAGTCTTGAGCTTATCAACAGAGGCATTGAATACAAGGTATATTATGCTGTACCTTTCTAAAATATAAGTACAGCTTCTACCAGAGGTATTATGTTCAATTCTGGCTGTCACCTTGTAGAACAGATGTGAAGACATTACATTGAGTCCAGGGAAGATTCAGAACAATAGTTCCTGGGATAAGGAACAACAGTTACAGATAGACTGGAAAAGCTGATATTGCTTCTTTGGAGAAGAGAAAGCCAAGGGGAGATGTAAATGTGAGAAAGTCTGCAGATGCTAGAAATCCAAAGCAACACACACAAAACGCTGGAGGAACTCAGCAGGTCACGCAATATCTATAGAAATTAACAGTTGGCTGATGTTTCAGGCTGAGGCCCTTCTTCGGGACTGAGAGGAAAGGGGGAAGAGACCAGAATACAAAGGTAGGGGGAGAGGGGAAACAGATTACCCAGACGGAATACAAGGTGTTGCTCCTCCACTCCGAGGGTGGCCTCGTCTTGGCACAAAGTAAAATCCTTGGTTATCAGGAAGTCCCACTTGTGGCAAATGGTGTGCAGGTGCTCAGCGAAGCAGTCCCCCTATTTACGACAGGTCTCCCCAATGTAAAGGAGGCCGTATCGGGAGCACCAGACACAACAGACAACCCAAGCAGATTTGCAGGTGAAGTGTTGCCTCATCTGGAAGGACAGTTTGGGGCCCTGAAAGGAAGTGAGGGAGGAAGTTTATAGGCAGATATAGTACTTAGGCTGCTTGCAGGGGTAAGTGCCTGGAGGGAGATTAGTCAGGAGGACAAATGGATAAAGGAATCACGGAGGGAGTGATTACTGTGGAAAGCGGGGTTGGGGAGGAGTGAAATAAAGATATGTTTAGTGGTGGGATATCTTTGGAGATGGCAGAAGTTGCGGAAGCCGATGGGGTGGTAGGTTAGGACAAGAGGGACTCTATCACCACTGTGGCGGCAGGAAGATGGGGTGAGCATGGATATACGGGAAATGGAGATGTGGGTGAGGGCAACATTATTATTAGAGGGCAGGAAACCCCATTTTTTAAAGGAGGACATCAATGATGTCCTGGAACGGAAAGTCACATCCTGGGAACAGCTGTGGTAGAGGCAAAGTAAGTAAAGGGAATAGCATTTTTACGGGAAATAGGGTGGGAAGAGGTATAGTCAAGATAACCGTGGGAATCAGTACGTTTATAGAAGATGTCGGTTGACAGTTTGGAAACAGAGAGATCGAGAAAGGGGAGGGAGGTTTCAGAGATGGACCAAGTGAATTTAAGGGCAGGGCAGACGTCAGAGCTAAAGATGATAAAACTGATGAGCTCAGCATGGCTGTATGAAGCAGTGCCAATGCAGTCGTCAATGTAGCAGAGGAAGAGTTGGGGAGTATAATCGAGGAAGGCTTCCAAGGGGAGATGATAGTGTGCAAAACAATGAGGGGTCTGGACAGGGTGGATTGCAAGAGGCTGGTGAAAGATCAAAATACAGGCGAAGACAATTAGGAGTGACACAAGGAATGAACTTATATACACCATGTGGTTGGAGTTTGGAATGTTCTGCCTGCTGATGTGGAAGCAAGTTCAACTATGGTTTTCAAGATGATATTGGATAAACATATGGTAGGATAAAAGTGCAGAACTAGAGAAAGAGCCAGTGAATGAAATTAGAGAGTTGTGCCAGAACAGAGGTCCATAACTTTATTATGCCATGGACCAATACCATTAAGTAAGGGTTTTGGGAACCCCTGCCCTAGAGAAAGCCAATGCAGATATGATGGGCCAAATAGCCTCCTCTTTTATAACCTTTTTATGATTCCATGATGAAATATAACAATGTTAATAACTCTCTGCAGTCCGCATGACATGCTGAGCATTTCCACTACAGTACGTAGTTCAGATTTTCAGCAAACCCAGTACATTGTTTTTGTTCAATAATTCTACATCTTCAGTTTAAGCCAAAGGAACAGCAAGCAATGTCTGCCGTGTAAACATCCTCCACATAAAGAAAGCCGTAGTCAAAAGTGCTATCAACTAAACAGAGCAAAAAAAAAACGAATATGGAATAGCAATTGCAGATACTGATTATTTACATGGTTTGCACAAAGAAAACATATAATTGATATAAACAAAGCAATCTTGGGAATGAAACTTGGGAATTTAGTGATTAATATCTGAATTATCAATGCATAACTGATCTGTAGGATAGTCATATGTGCATCACATATTGGTGGAAAATAATCTTTATTTTTAAATACTAAAATCATAAACTACAACATGACAAGGCTCATTTCCATTAATTTGTTGAGTTCTGACTAAAACCAGAACACATGCCATTCTCATAGTAGAGTCAGTGGTGGAAAGGGCAAGGTGCTTCAAGCACCTGGGCATTAACATCACAGAGGATTTATCCTGTGCCCTGCACAGACTTTATAAAAACAGTTGGAGACAAGCATGTTCCCACTAAGTAATTCAGAGTCTTCCACAGCCAGATGAAACACGAGACCCACAATCTGCTGAGAGCCAGATCAGAGGCATTTAAGTCTGGTGACCAAGAAAGTTACAAGAGGTCCATGTATGATCTTCAGAAAGCCATCTCATGGGCGAAGAACCAATTCCAGACTAAACTTGAATCAATGAAGGATGCTCAAACGTTGTGGCAGAGCTTGAATACTATCACCTCTTATAGAGTAAAATCAATCGACGTAGGTGACAACAGGGTCTCACTTCCAGACGACCTCAATGCCCTCAGTCAATGCTCACTTTGACAGTCAGCATATGGAAGAAGCATCACAAACTCCCACAGCCCCCAAAGATCCTGCGATATCAGTCTGAGGCCAACATGCATGCCGTCTTCAGGAGGGCGAACCCATGAAAGCACCTGGCCCAGACGGGGTACCTGGCCGAGTACTAAAGACCTGTGCTGATCAACTAGCTGGGGTGTTCACTTAGATCTTCAACCTCTCACTTCAGCTGTCTGAGGTAAGCACCTGCATTAAGCAGCTTCACTTATACCGGTGCCTAAGAAGAACATGGTACTCTGCCCTAATGACCGTAGTCCAATACCACTGACATCCACAACAATGAAGTGTTTTCAGAGGTTGGTGATGAAACATATCAACGCCGCCTGAGAAGCGACTTGGATCAGCTCCAATTCGCCTGTCGGTGTTATCTCTTCATTCAACCCTGGGAATATCTGGACAGCAAAGATGTGCAAATCTAGATGCTCTTTATTGACTACAGCTCAGCATTTAATACTATCATCCCCTCAAAACTAATCAATAAGCTTGAAGACCTTGGCCTCAATACCTCCTTGTGCAATTGGATCCTTGATTTCCTCATTTGAGGACCCCAGTCAGTTTGGATTGGCAACAACATCTCCTCCACAATCTCCATCAGCACAGGTGCACCACAGGGCTGTGTTCCTGCTCCACTCACTTTACACTTATGGCTAAGTGCACGTCCAATGCCATTTTCAAACTTGCTGTCATTGCTGGCCATATCAAATGAAGTGACGAATCAGCATGTAGGAGGGAGATGGACAATCTGGCTGAGTGGTGCCACAACAATAACCTCTTTCAATGTCAGCAAGACCAAGAAGATGTTTTTTTTCCAAGAGGTGAAAACCGGAGGTTCTCGAGCCAGTCCTCGTCAGGGGAAACAGAGGTAGAGAGGGTCAACATGTTTAAAGGCCTCGGTGTCATCATTTCAGAGGACCTGTCCGGGGCCCAGCACGAGTGCAATGATGAAGAAAGCATGGCAGTGCCTCTACTCCTTTAAGAGTTTGCAAAGATTTGGCATGACATCTAAAACTTTGACAAATTTCTATCCATGTGTGGTGTAGTGTATACTGACCCTCTACAACACATCCTGGTATGGAAACACCAATGCCCTGGAATGGAAAATCCTACAAAAAGTAGAGGATGAGGTCAATCACAGGTAAAGCCCTCTTCGCCACTAAGCACATCTGCATAGAGCATTGTCACAGGAAGCAGCATCCATCAGCAGGGACGTCTACCAACAACTTTCTTCTCGCTGTTGCCATCAGGAAGATGATACAGGAAAAAAAGGGGATAACTACATTTGTTTAAGGACTCTCATCTTGCTATTTCAAGCTTGTTATTTATTGCTATTTATTTTTTATCTGCATTTGCACCATTTGTTTACAGTTTACAGATCCTGTTTATAGTTACTGTCCTATAGACTGCTAAGTATGCCTGCAGAAAAAGAATCTCAGGGTTGTATCTGGTGACATGTAAGTACTCTGTTAATAAGTTTTTCTTTGTACTTTGAGCCTTAGGACTCATCGTACCAGGTTCAGAAACAGTTATTATCCCTCAACCATCAGTCTCTTGAACCAAAGGGGGTAACTACATTTACCCATCCCTGAACTGTTCCCACAACCAATGGACTCACTTTCAAGGACTCTTCATCTCATGTTCGTGATAATTATTGCTTATTTATCTATTTCTTTTTGTATTTCCAGTTTGTTGTCTTTTGCCCAAGGTGCAGTATTTTATTTATTCTATTATGATACTTATTTAATTATGGATTTATTGAGTGTGCCCACAAGAAAATGAATCTCAGGCGACACGTGTACTTTGATAACAAATTTTCTTTGAACTTTGTACTTTGATGCAATTGTAAAGAAGGCACACCAGTGGCTCCACTACATTACAGTCAGAGTATTACAGCACAGAAGTAGGCTTTTCAGCCCATCAAGTCTGTGCCAGCCTTGTTTTCTGCCAAGTCCCATCTATCTGCACCCAGAACATAGCCCTTCATCACCACCACCATGTTCATGTTCCTACCTGACTTCCCTTACATGTTGCAATTGAAACCACATCTACAACTTCCACTGGCAGCTCATTCCACAATCACACTGCTCCCTCGGATCCCCTTAAATATTTCCTCTTTCACCCTAAACCTTTGGCCTCTGTTTTTGGTTTCACTTAACCAGAGGGGCAAAAGCATGCATACATTCACCCTATCTATACCCTCATAATTTAGTACAATATACAAGATCTTCCATCATTTTCCTGTAACCGATTCAACTTATCCCTTAACTCAGGTCTTCAAATTCATATACAACTGTATAAATGTTCTCTATACTCTTTGAAGGTTACTGATACCTCTCCTGGAGGTAGATGATCAGAGTGCACACCATACTCAAAATTTGGCCGCATCACCATCCTATACAATCTCAACGTAACACCCCAACACCCTGATTTATGAAAGCCAATAGTCGAAAACTGTTGTTTTGATCCTATTTCGGAGTTTGCTGAGATTTGGAATGTCACCAAAGACCCTTGCAAACACTTACAGATGTGCAGTGAAGATCATTCTGACTGGTTGCATCCAGCCTGGTATGGAGCCTCCAATGTACGGCACTGCAAGAGGGTGCAGGGGCAGAACCCTCCAGAGGATTTCAATAAGGTGACATCATCCATAAAGACCCTTCTCCATTTGGATCAGGTCTTCTTCATGTTACTACCATGACCCTGAAGACCCACACTCACCATTTTCATAAGACATAGGAGCAGAATTAGGCCACTCAGCCCAATGAGATTCCCCCTCATCCTTTTAAACCAGCAAATGCAGGCTCACAGCCATCAAACCCTCCTCATACATTAACCCTTTCATCTTTCCTTAGATAAGGGGCCCAAGGCTGCTCACAACACTCCAGGCGCAGAATGACCAATGCCTTGTAAAGCCTCATCATCACATCCTTTCTCTGTAATCTAGTCCTCTTGAAATGAATGCTGGCATTGCATTTTCCTTCCTCACCAGCAACTCAGCCTGTGTTAACCTTCCGGAAATCCTGCACCAGGAGTCCTGAGTCTCCTTGCACCTCTGATTTTTGAATTTTCTCCTCAGTTAGAAAACAGTCCATGCTATTATTCCTTCTACCAAAGTGCACGACCATACACTTCCATACATTGTATTCCATCTGCCACTTCCTTGCCCATTTTTCCAATCTGTCCAAGTCCTTCTACAGACACTCTACTTCCAACACTACCTGCCCCTCCACCTATCTTTGTATCATCCACAAAACTATCAACTCCTTCATCCAAATCACTGACATATAACATGAAAAGCAGTCCTAACATCGACCCCTGCAGCACATTACTAGTCACCGAGAGCCAACCAGAAAAGGCCCGCTTTATTTACTCTTTGCCTCTTGAATTAATCTTCTATCCATGCTAGCATCTATCCCATACCATGGGCTCTTATCTTGTTAAACAGTTTCATGTGTGGCACCTTGCTAATGGCCTTCTGAAAATCCAAATAAACACCCACTGACTCACCTTTGTTTATCCTGTCTATTTCCTCAGAGAATTCCAATAGATTTGTCAGATCAATTTTCCCTCAAGGAAACCATGCTGACTTTGGCCTATTTTGTCATCTGTCTCCAAGTACCCCAAAAACTCATCCCTTTAATAATGAACCCCAACATCTTTCCAACCACTGAAGTCAGACCTACAATTTCCTATCTTCTGCCTCCCTCCCGTCTTAAAGACTGGAGTAACATTTGCAATTTTCCAATCATCCGGAACCATTCCAGAACAGCTTCTTCCTTTCCACTATCAGATTTATGAATGGTCCATGAACTCTACCACAACACTCAACTTTTGCTGTATTTATTTTTGTAACTTGTAATAAATTTTGCCTCACACTGTAGTGCTATCACAAAACAAATTTCACAACATATATCAGTAATAACAAACCAGATGTGTTGGTGCGTGGCCAAGTGGTTATGGTGTCGGTCTAGTGATCTGAAGGTTGCTAGTTCGAGCCTCAGCTGAGGCAGCGTGTTGTGTCCTTGAGCAAAGCACTTAACCACACATTGCTCTGCAATGACACTGGTGCCAAGCTGTATCGGCCCTAGTGCCCTTCCCTTGGACAACAT
Source organism: Mobula birostris (assembly GCF_030028105.1). Taxonomy (NCBI): domain Eukaryota; kingdom Metazoa; phylum Chordata; class Chondrichthyes; order Myliobatiformes; family Myliobatidae; genus Mobula; species Mobula birostris. Next base: position 166,922,482 of record NC_092375.1, read on the forward strand.
CGGTGGTGTGGAAAGGGGAGACTTGCAGCATGGGCAACTGCCAGCCTTCCATACAACTTTGCCCAGGTCTGCGCCCTGGAAACCTTCCAAGGCACAAATCCATGGTCTCACAAGACTAATAGGTGCCTACTATTGAAATATTAATAAACCAGATTCTGATTCAATGTTGGTTAACAAGCAATATTGTAAAGAAACAAAGTGGCTTCCTGTACCTCTTATAAAAGTTATGCAATAAAGCTACCTAATCCGTCTTTAAACAATATTCCCTTGAATGGACATTGATGACAAAGCACTGGACACTCAATAACAGAAAAGTAAAACGTTCTACTGACCCAGTAACTTCAACATCCAATCCTCACAGCCTCATCCAATCAGAGGTATTGCCTTTTCTTTATCTATCCCTTCACCTTCTCTGTTACACAAAACTAACTTGTTTCCTCTCACATAATACAAACAGAAAATGACAAAAGCACTCAGCAGGTCTGTGAAAAAAGTGGTATAACTATTCATGTCCAAGGCAATTTCCCTCTGCTCTGATAACAGATCTCTGACCTGAAACGATAGCTATTTCCCCTTCCTTAAATATTGTCTGACCCGTTATTCACAACATTTTCGGTTTTTATTTCAGATCTTTGAATTCCACATAAAACTGAGTTCAAAACAGAAATTTTCAACATATCTCAGCTGCTTTGAAATGGCATTTTGAGCAAAACAAACACTACATAATAAGCGTGTCTAAGAAGTAACTTTGCAAAGTCTTTTCATTGTTATATTCACATACAAGGCATTAAGTAGCGCTCAATGACACTTCTTAAAACCTCCCAGTCCCTGTCCAGCAGCTGAAGAACCCGAAACTGTGGTCCTTCCGCGCCGAACCCTTGCGGTGGCTGCTCCAAGCTCAAATGTCATTGACCTGGAATCAATTTCTCCTCTGCTGTTGTCTGGACTGTTAGGTATTTCAAACATTTACTGCTACTGCTATTATCACGTTTCGAGTATAGCACACAGATAAATGTCTTCTCAACAAAACACGAGCAAGCAATTTCTCTTGCCCTAAAGGCGGCAAAATGCGATAAGTTGCACAATTTAAGACCCTAATAACCTGACACGCAATCATACGAGACAATAAAAAAAATTGCAATCTTATTCGGAAATTAAAGGCAGTGCACGGCACCTCCCACCAGTTCTCGCGAGAGAAAGAAGCGCAGAGGTAGCGCTCTGCGTCCACCTGTTGCACCCCCTGATCTGGGCCCAAACTACCCCTCTGTCCTCCGACTCTCCCGGATTCATGTTCTGTAACAATCCGAACAGGCTTTGAAATCATTACCTGCCATCTGGCAAGCGAACGCGTCTCCTGCTAGTGACATGGTGCAACGCCGTTCAGGCCAACTTTCCGCCAATAAAAGCTGCGGCTGCCCTCACACACAATGTCAACTTCGCAGCGCCAGCCACTTCCGGCAAGCCTGAAGACACTTCCTATCGCGAGGAGTGCGCATGAGCACTGCGCCCGCCCGGTGGGAGGCTGGGGTTGGGGAAGGCGGACCTTCGCGGTTAGCGAGCGGCTTTCGGTGATTCTAAAGGAAGTTGTTTCATCAGGTCAAGAGGACGTTGTATTTATACAATGCCTTAGTCAGGAGGAAAAGTTCACAACTCATTCTCTGGGCTAAGAACGTTTGACTAAAAACCTGGCCAATGTGACTGGTACACAGGAGGAGGCTGAGGGAAGCGCAGCGTTTAGACTGGAGTGATGAAGCAAAGGAAGGAGGGGGGCTGAGGACTTAGCTGAAAGAATCGTTGCTGGATTTGCGATGCAAGTAACATTAAGCTAGGTCACGGAAGGACTTCGAAACAAAAATGACAATTTTAAAATGCAGTGGATGAGACTTAATGTGGTTTGGGACACAAGTGGTAGGGATTCAGAGTGCCATAAGTTCATTAGAGTGTTTCAGGCTGACAATAAATGTTGTACATAAGAGGTTCCACAGCAGATGGGCAGTAGCAGGTGCTGACCTGGGCAGAGATGGAAGAATGCAGTTTTTGAACAGATCTTAAGTGCTACAGTTTTAAATGAATGCCTCAAAGCATAGATCCCTTGACAATGCGCCAAACTACGAAATCAAAAGCATAGCATTTTAAAGCTACAGGCATAACTGACACTTGCTCCAATGAAGGCTTTGTGCCAAATCCACTGCATGTCAAATCTAACTGCATTTGATTTCAGAATTTTGATGATTGTTTGTTTACTTTCATACAATACTGTTGTTTCTGTTGATATATGTTTCTTTGCCAAATTATGAAGAATATTTAGAATGGGAGCACAGAATCTTAAGCAGTGAGTCCAATTTGAATAAAAAGTCCACATGTGCATTTTCAGAGGAAATCGTTCGCATATTAAAGACACAATTATTGAAATTTGGATATCAATTCCTACTATATACTTTTGAAACAGAAAGATGGCAGAAACAACTGTGCAACCAATTATAACCTTTCTGCTAAATATTTTAAGTTTACACAAGTTCAAGTTTATTATAGTCATCTGACTCTGTGTGTGTTATGTGTGTGTATACAGTATATATGCAACCAAACAACATTCCTCCAGACCACGGTGCAATGTATCACACACAGCACATAAACCAAAATATTCTACTACACAAAAATAAACAGAATGTAATTTAAATGCATGTACTAAAGTGCAGCAGAGGTAAACAGTAAACAACTCGCTGTCCTAGTGACAAGACCTTGGTGGCAGCAGAATAATTCAATAGTCTCACAGCCTGAGGGAAGAAGCTGTTACCCACTCCAGCAGTCCTAATCCTGATGCTTCTGTACCTCCTTCCTGATGGTAGTGGGTCAAAGAGATTGTGCGATGGCTGGTAGGGATCCTCAACAATGCTTTGGGCCCTTCATCTGCAACACTCCTGGTAAATCTCACAAACGGGGAAGGGAGTCCCCTGTGATCCTCTTGGTGTTTTTTTTTTCCTATCCTGTACAGGGTCTTGTGGTCTGATGCCCTTCAGCTTCTATACCACTCAATGACATTCTTGATGGTGCTCCTGTAGAACGTTGTTAGAATGAGGGTGAGGAGCCTTGCATGCCTCAATCTCTTTAGAAAGTGTAGACGTGCTGTGCCTTCTTGACGAGTGAGGATGGGTACAGGTTAGATCATTTATTATCTGCATACCAAGGAACTTTGTGCTCTTTACTCTCTCCACAGCAGAGCCATTGACATGCAATAGAGTGCAGTTGACCTGTGTCTTCATGAAGTCCATAATCACCTCTTTTATCTTGTCCATGTTGAGACTCAGGTTGTTGTTTTCACACTATTTGACAAGCCTCTCTACCAGTGCTCAGCATGATGGAGCTTGAGATGTTGCTGCTAGCTAAGACTGACTAAGGCCTTTTCATCAAGAAGTCCAAGATCCAGTTAAAGAGAGGGGCATTGAGTCCCAACAAAGACAGTTTACCCAACAGCCTCTGAGGAATGATCATGTTAAATGCTGAGCTGAAGTCCATGAACAACATCCTGGCGTACAAGGCATAGTTTCCTAGATGGAACAGGACAAGTGGTAGCCGAGGCTATGGCATCATCCATGGACTGGTTTGAGTGGTAGGTGGAAGGTGGGATTTTATATAATCCATTACCAGCTGTTCTTAGCACTTCATGATTGTTAAAAGTCAATGCCACTGGGCAATAATCATTTAGGCCCGTTACTACTGCTATCTTGGGCACGAAATGATTAGGGCTGTCTTGAAGCCTCAGGGACAGTGGACTGTTTCATTGATTCTATTATGGTTATTGGATTTATTGAGTATGTGTGCAAGAAAATTAATCTCCAGGTTGTATACGATGATATATGTGTACTTAGATAATAAATTTCCTTTGAACTTTAAACTTTGAGATCGACATTAAGACTTCTGTTAGCTGGGCTGCACACTCCCTCGGCACCTGACCAGGTATGTTGTCCAGCCCTGCAGCTTTGCATGGGTTTACCCTGGCTAGAGTCCTCCTCATCTCGGCTGTGCCAATTCCTCAGGCAGAGAAGGGGCTTTCCTCAATGTCACATCATTCAATTGGTGAAGTCATGCATAGAAAACATTCAGCCCATCAGGAAGGTTGGCGCTGCTGCTGTTGACATGCAGGATGGCCTCGTAATCAGTTATGGTTTGTGTACCTTGCCACATGTGCCATGTGTCCCTGGTATCACAAAGGTGTCTCTGGATTTTCTGTGCGTTCTCACACATTGCCTTCCTGATGGCATGGGAGATTATGGCTCTTGCTGACCTCAGAGTCGTCCTGTCCCTCGATCTGAAGGCAGAGTCCCATTCCCTATGCAGTGCAGGAGCCTCTGCAGTCAGACATGGTTTCTGGTTTCATAGTCCCTGGTAGTGTAGTGTTTAATCACGGCAACATCCTCATTGCACTGAGATTCCACGTATTTGTCAATGTTGACTTGATGATTGTAGGTAGCTCCCTCTCTGAATACACTCCAGTCTGCGCTTTAAAAGCAGTCATGCAGTGCTGAAGTGGCAACTTCTAGCCAGGTCCTGATCTCCCTGTGAACTGGCTTGAATCTTTTAACCAGTGGTCTGTTTGCAGAGATTAGAAAAACAGATAAGTGGTCTGAGTATCCAAGGTGAGGGTGAGGGATATCCTTGGGATAAACCTACAGTCCAAGAGAAAACCTAAAAAAACATTTCAGGTGGTAGGTACAAAAAAGGCAGGGGATCTAACAATTCACTGATAAGCAAGGCTTTGCATGGATTGTCCGTGTCTATTGATGGTCCAAGTATTTTGTTGGGAACTCACAGGAGTTAATCTCCACATATTGACCGGGGAGGGGGTTGGGTGTGAGGACAGGGATGCACATGAATTCCATTGACTTTAAAAGACAATGCATTTGACTTTTCAGTTTAACATGCAAAATCTGTGTAATAAAATTTGGAGGTCTGTCTGTCATTTTCAATTTTCTTAACTGATAGAACTCCATCCTGGCATTTAATATCTTCTGTCTTTCTATCCACTGCCAAGCAATAGATTATCACAAGAGACAGCAGATACTGGAATCTGGAGCAGGAAGGAGTCTGCTAGAGGAATGCAGTGGGTCAAGCAGCATCTATGAGAGGTGGGGGGGAGTTTTTTTCAGATATAAGAGCAAAATCTTTTTACATACGTTGTGACATTGGACAATACATTCAATCATGTTGACACTTTTTTTCGAACCATAGCACCATTATCACTCTTGTTACTCCCTCAGATGAATCGCCCTTTCAATATCTGAGGGGCTTCCCCTCCTTCCATGTCCATAGCAGAAGGACCCGAGACTGTAGTCTTTCCCTACAGATCCTTTCAGTGGCTGCAACAAGCTTCAGTACATCCTTCACACATGGTCCTCAGCCTGGAATGTGCCAGTAAGCAGCATTCCCTCACAGACAATACGCTATGCTGGAAGAACAACAATTTGTGGGCAGATGAAAGAGCCTTTCACTGAGTTGATGATCTACCAGTGGCACTTGGTGACTGTCTCATTGTGTCTCCCTGGGAACAGCACATCGATCAAAGAGTCCTCTGTTACACCAGCTGCTTTGGTTGAACTGAGACAAGGACCCTTGCATCCTTCTCCACATCCTCTTAGCAAATCCACAGTCTGTGATGCTTTCGATCAAATCCCTGCATCAAGGCTGGGCGCAGAGAGGACAGGTGGCCAGTGTGAAAAGGAGAGGGGGGAGGGGTGCAGAGGAAAATTACACTCAGATTGACAGAGAGGCCTTGAGTCCGGTTTGGGGTGTAAAACGTATCAACTGGTACCTGTATGGGAGAGATTTTACCCTCATAACCGATAATTAACCACAGTGTCCATTTTCAATCCACAGGAGGGTGTTCCACTAACAGCAGCACATTGGGCACTGTTCCTTAAAGGATGCAGCTACAAGATCATATTCGAGAGGACAATAATCATGGAAATGCTGATGGATTGTCCCGTTTAACTTGGAAAAGTAAATACCCAAAAAAGTTACAAAGCATGACATTCCTCTTGACATATTCTCCCCAATGCAAATTGAAAATCTCCCCATTACGGAGGAACTGATTCAAAGGGAATTCAGAAAAGACCCCACACTGACTGGGGTCTACTTGGTGACAAGAAATGTCTGGAATGTGCAATAGAAATTCCAGTTTCACCATTTTTACTAGCAATAGGATGAAATTGACCTTGATGGGGATTGCCTTATGTGGGAATTGAGAGATGATTCATCCAAACAGAGAGCTAAAGTGTTGGAGGTGATACATGCTGGTCATCTACGCCTTGTCAAAATGAAAGGTTTGGCTTGAAGCTCAGTCGGGTGGCCTGGGATGGTTCAGCAGATCGAGCAGCTCACCATGCAGAAGATGCCAAGAGCAGCGCCTCTTCATCCCTGGGAATGGACTGCATTACCCTGGCAGAGGATTCATGTGGATTTTACCAGACCATTCATGGGCACAAATTTCTGGGTAGCAGTGGATCAGCTGCAAAGTGGCTAGAAGTGTTCCGATGGCCTTCACAACAGCATCGCACAATGTAGACGTATTGAGAAGCCTCTTCTCAAGGACTGATGTCAGTGACAATGGATCTGAATTTACAGAAAGGTTTATCAAGATCTTAAGGAATGCACTGTGAGCAGTGTCAGCAGAACCCACAGTACTGAATTAGATGCTCACCAATATCCTCCTTGCATATCGCAGTGCAGCACACTCCACAACCAACAACTCACCAGCTATGCTGATCTTGGGTTGTCCCTTGCACTCATACTTGGATCTCCTCAAACCCCATCTCAGAAGGTGCTTACAGGACAAAGAGCTAAGAGAAATGGAGGGCTCCTCAAACAAGGGGATTCGGTGTTCCACTGCTGGACAAGCAGTCCTGTTGAGGGGCTACAGAGGTGATCGGAAGTAAGTCCTTGGAAAAATTAAGGACGGAACTACACACTGGACCACTCTCCTACACACCAGAGATTGTGTTTGATATCATCTGAAGATGACACATCATCAGTTGAGAGCAGAGTCAATTGTTTGAGAAGAAAGGTGTCCAGAGCTGTCAGAAACACTTCCTGCAGTTCCAGAGTCAACTCCTACGATCATCACGGAGGAGACCCCGGAACCAGAGATTGTTTCACAGCCACAAGGTTCGCCTGCCAAGCAGTGACCCCACCCCCACCCCCACCTCCACTTGACAGACGTTATCCTGCCAGAGTAAGAAAGCCTCCACAGCAATAAAATCTTTAGGCCTGGCTGGGACAATTTAAAATTTACTATGCTGTGGATGTCTATATAGTAGTTGTACTATATAGTATACTGTGTACATGTATGTATGTGTGTATATTTATAATAAGTATAAATATCCTGGCTCCTGTGATTTTTCCTTTGATTAGTTTCTGGAGTTACAAAACATAACAAAGGTCTTCTGGATTGTTTTCAATGAGGTATTTGAGCTCCTTGGAACTGCAGGTGTGTAGTTTTATTCACTACCCCTACTAGAGAGCTAACTGAAATTTCCTACAGTACTTCTAAACCTAAAATAGGTTCATTAGCAGCAGTTGAAAAAGCACACCAGTTAATACACTCTATGAAATTAACTGTAGCCCCTTAATCATTTATTCCTTATTTTAATTTTCACCATCTGGATAATACCAGAAAAGCCAACATTGCTCATCTCCAATGAGAAAATGTGACGAACCGTCTTCTTATCACTGCAGTTCTTTTTGTGAGGTGCCATTAAGTGCGCAGTTGTAAGATTTGGATCTGGCCATGAAGATGCAGGGACAGAAACATATTTCCAAGTTGTGATGGAGTTCAACATGAACAGGTGGTTGCACTTCCATGCTTTTGTTGCCCTTGTCATCCTTAGAGGAAGAACATGGCTTTAAGAGGTGCAGTTATAGTAGTCCAGACAAGTAGTAACTACAGTTCACTTTGTAGATGGTACATGTTGCAGCTACTGTGCAGCAGTGATGGACAGAATGAGTGTTTAGGGTAGTGGATAAGGGACTGATCAAACAGGTTGCTGATTCTAAAAAGCTTGGAGCTCTTGGATAACACCAGGTGCTTTAGAGCTGCTGCACTCTTCCAGGGCTATGATGGGTTTCCATCTTGATCTTAACTTGTGCCTTTGTGCAAGTTTTGGCTGTCAGTAGTGTCAATCACTGCAGGATATCCAACCACTCACTTTGTGTTGTAACCAAAATAGTTATGTGCTCATACAACTAAGATTCTAATCATTAGCAGCCGCAAGAACGTTCTTGGTTGGGAACATCACACAGGCAATACTATTGAATGTCAGGGATAAGTGATTAGAAATTTATCTTGATAAAATGGTCAATGGCTATCAAGTGTGTGTGATAAATGATTCTTGCTGCTTATCAGCTGGTACCTAAATGTTGCCTAGATTTTCTGAATGTAGGCATGGCTGCTTCATTTGCAAGTAAAGGGCTTGCAAATGAAATTGAGTGCTGCAAAATCATCCACATATCTGACCTTGTGTTGGAAGGAAAGTAATTGATAAAGCAGCTGAATATGACTAGGCCAAAGACAGTGCCCTGAGGAGTTCCTGCAGTGATGTTCAGAGAACGATTGATCTCCAGTAAGTGCAGCTATTTCTGATTCTGACAATTAGAATGTTGTTCTATTGAAACCCATTAACTATGGTTTTGCAAATGCTTCTTGATACCACACCTCATCAAATGCTATCCTAATATCAAGGGCAGTTACTCTCACCTGAAATCTGAAATTTAACTCTTTAATCCATGTTCAGTTAAAGACTGTGATAATGTCTACAATTAAGGGGTCCTTCGAGATACAGTAGGCATTGGTAAGCTGTTTTGTGAGGATTGCCATCTACAGTACTGTTTTGTGAAACCTCCTTTCACTTTGCTGACAGTGGACTGATAGAGCAGCAATCATCCAGATTGAATTAGCTCTGCTTTTTTTCTTTTTTCCTGCCTTTTTTCTTAAATATGCATTTTAATTCTGAAGGTTAATAGTAAAGAATTAGGGAAGCACACCTGAAGAGTGTCACCAGTCTGCCTGAGGAGGAAGATATTGTAATTGTAGTGGAACAGCTAAACAAAGACATTTCAAGTTCTGGAGTGCAAAAAAATATTGTAAACACAAGAGATTCTGTCGATGCTGAAAAGCCAGTCCTGATTAAAGATCTTGGTCCAGAACAATGACTGTTTATTAATTTCAATAGATGTTGCCTAACCTGTTGTCCTGCTCCACCATTTTTTGTATGTTGCTCTGGAATTTCTCACTTCAGTGCCGATGTTGTCTGGTTCCATTATTACTCCTGTACCTTCCATTCTCAATCAATTCTAGATGTCATTTCTTTGCAGGCCAATTTGGTTGATACTTAAAATCTCACAAAAAGCAGAGGTGAATTGTCTACTCAGCACTTCTGATGGATTCTTCAGCTGTGTCTTGGAGGATTGAGGATCTTCCTGCAGACAGTTCATGATCATTCATAATTAGGTATGGTAGGGCTGTTGAGGATTGATCTGATTATTTAATTGTGAGGTGGCTTTGCATGTTGTTTTTGTTGTTTGGTACACACCATCTTGTGTTGTGGTTTCAGTAGGTTGACACCTCAGTAGATATGCTTTTTCTGCTGCCAGCATGCCCTTCTGCACTTGTCTTTGAATTAGAATTGATCCCTTGGCTTGATTGTAATGGTAGTGTGAGGGATATGCTCGGACACACATAAATATGTTTTCAAAACCGCAGTGGATTTTACTATTTCTAACTTTACTGTGTGCATAAATTTGAATTTTCTAATATTGATTTCTGAAGTTGTTTTAACTGTGAACTAAGTCACCAGGGAGGCACTGAAGCTAGTGAATGTAGAAGCCATTATTCTAGCAAAATGAGAATACAGGCGTCATATTTGAGACACTGTTGGAAGAAGAGGCCTGCTAAACCCAATATTACATGTCATTTTTAAACAGCAGGATCATTCTATAGTTACAATGTATCTACAATGCTTCCTTTGAATTACATATAGTCTTCAAACACCTCCTTCTTCACACCCACACTCCAGACACCCAAAATGAATATTAATCCCCACCGACTTTAGGCCACATCCATGCATATACAGGCATCTGAAGTCAAAGTGGAGTGTTTCTTTGTTTGCGATTGACCCCAACCTTCAGCTCCAGGAAGCTCATTGATCTGAGCTGCATTTTAAATTCAATCTGCAATTCACATTCAAATCTGAAAATTGTTTGCTGCTGAAATTAATATTTGCCACATACACTAACTCCAGAATATGCCCTAAAAAAGTAAAGGAGAAATACACAGTTGAATTCAATAGAATTACTGCGAAAAATACTAGCACACCTTTCTTTCATCGAACATAGAACAACACTACACAGACACAGGACCACCAGCCCATGATGTCTGAACCAATCATAATGTTGCTTTAAACTAATCACATCTGTTTGCACATAACTTTTGTCCCTTCATCTGCTGTCTGTTCATGTGCCAACCTAAATGCCTTTTAAAGTTTGTTGTGATATCTGCTTCCACAGCTTCACCTGAGAAGCACCAACCACCTCCACTGTGCAAAACAACTTGCCTCAAAAATCTCCTTTACACTTTTCCCCTCTCACCTTAATTCTATGCGCACTAGTATTTGGCATTTCCACCTTGGAGAAAAGGACTCTGATGATCGAGACTTTGATTCTGACTCAACTTGAGAGGTTTAAAGCTGGGTTCTGCAAGTCCACAAAGTGAATTGTATTTCATATGAGTGAGCAGTTAATGTGGCCGATGAGTTAATCATTGCAGATATAGTTGGCAAATGCAAGGGATATTGCAAAAATAATAGCAATAATAGCACGTGTGGGCACGTGGCCAAGTGGTTAAGGTATTCGACTAGCGACCTGAAGGTCCTAAGTTCAAGCCCCAGCTGAGGCAGCGTGTTGTGTCCTTGAGCAAGGCACTTAACCACACAGTGCTCTGCGATGACACTGGTGCCAAGCTGTATGGGTCCTAATGCCCTTCCCTTGGACAACATTGGTGTCGTGGAGAGGGGAGACTTGCAGCATGGGCAACTGCTGGTCTTCCATGCAACCTTGCCCAGGCCTGCGCCCTGGAGAGTGAAGACTTTCCAGTGCTGATCCATGGTCTTGCAAGACTAACGGATGCCTTAATTAATAGCAAGAACAAACACAAGAGACCCTGCAAATGCTGGAAATCCAGAGCAACACACAGAAGATGATGGAGGGGCTCAGCAGGTCAGGCAGCATCTATGAAAATGAATAAACAGCTGACATTTCAGGTTGAGAGCCTTCGTCAGGTCTGGAAAGAAAGGTGGAGGATGCCCAAATAAGAAGGTGGGAGAGGGAAAGGAGCTCAAAGGTGACAAAATGAGAAGTGGTAACAAAGTAAGAAGCTGAGAGATGATAAGTGGAAAAGATAAAGGAGAAGAAGAAATCAGATAAGAGAGGAGAGTGGATGGTGATAGGCAGGTGAGGAGAAGAGGAAAGAGGATAGAATAGGAAATTGAAGAAGAGGAAAGAGGGAAGGGAAAATTACCAGAAGCTAGATACAGTAATCGATGTTCATGCCATCAGGTTGGAGGGTAATAGAAAGAAAGTTTTTTTTTGTTTCAGAGGGGAAAAATCCAATTAGCAAACTTCATTTCTGCATACTCTGCAATTCATGGAAAGGGAGCAAATGAATGGTAAAATGTTTAGGGATTTGTTTTCATCTCATATAAATGCAAAAGATTGTAGTCCATCAAAACCTACTCTATTCAGGATGAACGACACGAAAATGTTCTAGAAAAGAATTTTTACACAATAAATCGCCAATTTGAATTAATCATTGCAAATTAATGTACCATATTTACATATGAAAAAGAGCTGTTCATGCGCATTTTACGCAATGTTTTTAATGGCGCTTCTACAACCTAATGATGTATAGTTGTAAAGTGAGGGACATCAATAACGAATATAATCATTGTCAGGTTCCATAAACAACAGCCAACTTTATTTTGTGCTTTGCTCTGAAATATATGAGTTAATTCCAATGCTTGACTGTTGATAATCAGGAGAATGCGCCTACGTTGTGTCAAAAGTTATTTCAAGTGAGCCTGGGAAGACGGGGATATTTTTGAATTGAACTTGCTGTGTGCACTGTACATTGATAACTGGTGAATCCAAACGAATGCATGGTGGATAATCCTTCGTTCCTTCCGTACTGCAACTTGCTAATGCTGCAGTGAGACATAAACCCTCACCCTACTATCTCGGGGGGGGGGGGGGGAGGAGGGGGGAGTGGCTTCCAGTGGCTTATTTTTTCATTTTGGTAAGGTGTCACAATAAGAGATGTTGAAACTCATACAAAACTGGAAAATTGACAGCATGAGTACAAAGTTAGCAAGTGGCTGACAACAGCGAGGCACGATGTTTCACGGACTCGGGGAGGAAGAACAGCGGCAATCCACAGAGATCAGTGATAAAGCCACTGGAAGTACAAGCCATAATTTCCAGGACGCCTGGCAAATGAGGTGACGAAGCATGATGAGAAACTATATAGAATGATAGGCATTGTTCTAAAGAGGATGCGAATCGAAGAATCTGGAGTTATGAAAGCTCAAATGATTGAAAATGACAGAGCAGTTTGAGAAAATGGTTAATAAGATATACACAATTCTGTGTTTTACCAAAAAAAACATAGAATACAAAACGTACGAAAGTTCTGCTGATGTATTTAAACACTTGGACCGGTCTCAACTTTGTGTCCAACCTGGTCACTTCGTTTATTGCAGACATGAGAGTCTTAAGAGCCCTGAAAAGGTTTAAGAATGGTTGTTAGAATGAAAGAGTACAGATACCAAGACAGTTTGGAGAAGTTGGGTGTATTTCCTTCAAAGAAGAAGTCTGTGGAGAGATATGAAAGAAGTTCAAAGTTCAATATCAATTTGTTATCGAAGTACATACACGTCACCACATACAACCACAAGATTCGTTTTCTTGCGGGCATTCTCAGTAAATCCAATAAATATAATAGAATCACTGGAAGACCGCACCCAACAGAGCGGACAGACAACCAGTGTGCAAAAGTCAACAAACTGCAAATACAAAAGAGAAAAAAGGAAATAACAATAATGATTATAACAATACAAAACGAAATAAATAATTATAAATACGTAGGTTAGTAATAAATATCGATAACGTGAGATGAAGTATCCTTGAAAGTGAAACCGTAGGTTGTGGGAACAGTTCAGAGATGGGGCGAGTGCAGCTGAAGGAAGTTGTCCCTACTGATTCAAGAGCCTCATGGTTGAGTGGTAATAATTGTTTCCGTACCTGGTCGTGCGGGTCCTAAGGCTCCCGTACCATCTTCCTGATGGCAGCAGCGAGAAGAGCATGGCCTGGGTGGTGGGGGATCTGGATGATGGATGCTGCTTTCCTGGGACACCGCTCTGTCTAGACGTGCTCGGGTGGTAGGGAGGGCTCAGATGGTGATGGACTGGGCCCTATCCGCTATTTTTTGTAGGTTTTTCTGTTCAGAGGCATTGGTGTTTTCATACCAAGCCGTGATGCAACTTGTCAATATACTCTCCATCACACATCCACAGGAGTTTGTCTAAGTTTTGGATGTCATGCCGAGTCCCTAGCAAACGTCTGAGGAAGCAGAGGCGCTGTCGTGCTTTCTTCGCAATTACACTTACACATTCAGCTCAGGAGAGATGCTCTGACATGATAACAACGAGGAATTTCAAGATGCTGACCTACCCCTCCTCTGATTTCCCCGATGAGGACTTGTTCTTGGACCTCCTCCTTGGTCTTGGTGACATTAAGTGAAAGGTTGTTGTTGTGACCCACTCAAACCAATTTTCAATCCCCCTCCTTTAAGCTGAAACCTCTGTTGCAGCCTACGATAGCAGTGTCATCAGCAACCCTAAATTGCGGCACTGGAGCTACATTTAGCGTCACGGTCAGGGGTATAGAGCGAGCAGAGCAGGGGGGCTAACACAGATGTCGTTGAACGGCTTGTGGTCGGCAAGTGACGAAATCGAGGAACCGATTGCACCAGGAGGTATTGAGTCAAGGTCTTGAGGCATATTGATTAGTTTTGAGGGGATGATAGTATTGAATGCCGAGCATCGAAATGCCGATACAGTATCGATATTGAATGCCAGGCCATCAAGTCAATAAAGATCATCCTGATTAATGCATTTTTGCTGCCCAGATGTCCCTGGGTTGAGTGAACAGCCAATGAAGTGGTATCTTCTGTGGACCTGTTGTACCGATAGGCAAATTGGAGTGGATCCAATTCCCTTCTCAGGCAGGAGTTGATCTGTTTTCTTTGCCAACCTCTCAAAACACTTGACCATGGTGGCTGTCAGTGTTGATAGACGATTACCATTGCGGCAAGCTACAACTTTCTTCTTAAGTACCGAAATAATTGAAGCCCACTTGAAGCCGAAGGGTACCTCAGACTGCCGAAGCGAGAGGTTAAAGGTATCGGTGAACACTCCAGCCAGTTGGTTAGCGCTGGTCGTTAGTACTCGGCCAGCTACCGCTTCTGGGCCGGATGCTTTCCGGGGTTCATCCTCCTGAATTATCCTCTCACGGCGGCCTCGGAGGCTAAAATCATAGGGTCATCGGGGGCAAGGGAGGTCTTGAAGATTCTTTCTTGTTTTGACGGTTAATGCGAGTTTAGAAGGCATTGAGCTAATCTGGAAGTGAAGCCCAGTTGTCGCCTATGCCATTTGGTTGCACTTTGTAAGAGGTAATAGCATTCGAGTCTCTGCCACAGATGTTGAGCCCTTCAATGAATCAAGTTTAGACTAGAATTGCCACTTCACCCGTGAGATAGCCTTCCGGAGGTCGTACCTCTTATAGCTTCATTGGTCACCAAATTTGAATCCCTAGGATCTGGCCCTCAGCATGTTGCAGATCTCATGGTCCATCCACGGCGCTAGTTGGCGAACACTCTGAATGATTTTGTGGGGACACACTCGTTTACGACTGATTTTATAAAGTTGTGACAACTGTGGTGTATTCATTCAGATCCTCTGATGAGCCTTGAACACGTCGCAGTCCACCGACTCGATGCAATCCCGTAACCGCTCCTCTGCCTTCCGAGAACACTTCCTTGTTGTTCTTATCTTATCTCTAGAGCCTTGAACTTTAGCCTCTACCTATATGCAGGTAGGAGAATGTCTTTCTCTAGCAAAGTCTTGCCTGTCTGCCAATTGATCAGATTTCCCGAAATGCGGTCCGCGCACGGAACAGCAAACATTCCTTATCGTACTATAGCAGTGGTTTAGTGTGTTGGGACTATGATGATGGTACTTGGGTAGAGATTCCTTCAAATAAGCCTGACTGAAGCCCCCTACTACGATATGAAATGCATCGGGCTGGGCTGTTTCTTGTTTGGATATGGAGGCATTGAATATCTCGAATCCTGATTACCGTCGGCTTTTGGTATTATGTAAACTGCGGTCAAGATCACTGTGGGGGCGGGGGGGGGGGGCTCTCTTAAATTGAATGGTCGGCAATTAAGCGTTAGATATGCCAGATCAGGGGAACACGACTACAACAAAACCGCAAACACGAGGAAATCTGCAGATGCTGGAATTTTAAGCAACACAGATAAAAATTGCTGGTGAACGCAGCAGGCCAGACAGCATCTATAAGAAGAGGTACAGTCGACGTTTCGGGCCGAGACTCTTCGTCAGGACTAACTGAAAGAAGAAATAGTAAGAGATTTGAAAGTGGGAGGGGGAGGGAGAAATCCGATAGATGCTGCCTGGCCTGCTGCGTTCACCAGCAATTCTTATGTGTATTACGACAAAACCGTCTCACAGAAAGTTTATCAAGGCAAACACACATTCCCCTTTTGCTTCTTCCGAATCAGCAGTTCGGTCCATCCTGTTTATCGAGAAGCCTTCGGGTCTTACCGATGCATCCGGAATGTCCGGAGTGAGCCATGTCTCCGTGAAACACAGAACACAGCAATTCCTCATTTCTTTCCGATATAGCAATCTTGCCCTTAGGTCCTCAATGTTGTTCTCCAGCGACTGTACATTTGCAAACAAGATGCTGCATAGAACGGGTCTCGTTCCTCTGCGTTTTTCTTCAAAAAAGGTAGTAGGGATAGTCCGGGTAATTATAGACCAGTGAGCCTTACGTCTGTGGTGGGAAAGCTTCTTAGAGATAGGATCTATGGGCATTTAGAGAATCATGGTCTGATCAAGGACAGTCAGCATGGCTTTGTGAAGGGCAGATTGTGTCTAACAAGCCTGATAGAGTTCTTTGAGGAGGTGACCAGGCATATAGAAGAGGGTAGTGCAGTGGATGTGATCTATATGGATTTTATTAAGGCATTTGACAAGGTTCCACATGGTAGGCTTCTTCAGAAAGTCAGAAGGCATGGGATCCAGGGAAGTTTGGCCAGGTGGATTCAGAATTGGCTTGCCTGCAGAAGGCAGAGGGTCATGGTGGAGGATTGGAGGATTGTGACTAGTGGTGTCTCTCAAAGATCTGTTCTGGGACCTCTACTTCTCGTGATTTTTATTAACGATCTGGATGTGGGGGTAGAAGGGTGGGTTGGCAAGTTTGCAGATGACACAAAGGTTGGTGGTGTTGTAGATAGTGCAGAGGATTGTCAAAGATTGCAGAGAGACATTGATAGGATGCAGAAGTGGGCTGAGAAGTGGCAGATGGAGTTCAACCCGGAGAAGTGTGAGGTGGTACACTTTGGAAGGACAAACTCCAAGGCAGAGTACAAAGTAAATGGCAGGATACTTGGTAGTGTGGAGGAGCAGAGGGATCTGGGGGTATATGTCCACAGATCCCTAAAAGTTGCCTCACAGGTGGATAGTGTAGTTAAGAAAGCTTATGGGGTGTTAGCTTTCATAAATCGAGGGATAGAGTTTTAGAGTCACGATGTAATGATGCAGCTCTATAAAACTCTGGTTAGGCCGCACATGGAGTACTGTGGCCAGTTCTGGTCGCCTCACTATAGGAAGGATGTGGAAACATTGGAAAGGGTACAGAGGAGATTTACCAGAATGCTGGCTGGTTTAGAGAGTATGGATTATGATCAGAGATTAAGGGAGCTAGAGCTTTACTCTTTGGAGAGAAGGAGAATGAGAGGAGACATGATGGAGGTGTACAAGATAATAAGAGGAATAGATCGAGTGGATAGCCAGCGCCTTTTCTCCAGGGCACCACTGCTCAATTCAAGAGGACATGGCTTTAAGGTAAGGGGTGGG
Organism: Mobula birostris; assembly: GCF_030028105.1. Taxonomy (NCBI): domain Eukaryota; kingdom Metazoa; phylum Chordata; class Chondrichthyes; order Myliobatiformes; family Myliobatidae; genus Mobula; species Mobula birostris. Next base: position 166,939,743 of record NC_092375.1, read on the forward strand.
AAGTTCAAGGGGGATATTAGAGGAAGGTTTTTTACTCAGAGAGTGGTTGGTGTGTGGAATGCACTGCCTGAGTCAGTGGTGGAGGCAGGTACACTAGTGAAGTTTAAGAGACTACTAGACAGGTATATGGAGGAATTTAAGGTGGGGACTTATATGGGAGGCAGGGTTTGAGGGTCGGCACAACATTGTGGGCCGAAAGGCCTGTACTGTACTGTACTATTCTATGTTCTATGTTTCAGCCTGGCTTGGAGTCCACCCAGAAGCACAGAGAAAGATGAAGGGTCTGCACAGTGAATAGAGGGAGGCTTTTCCTGTTGGTAGAGGTCCCGTTGGTCTAATGACAATACATATGAACTAAAGGGGAAGAGAACTGATATGAGAAAATACACAGCGTAGGGTTGAAATCAGGAATCCACTACCTGAAAGTCTGGCATGTTTACATTTTGGCCTCCAAGAGGTATAAGGTGGAGGAGAATTTGCAAGTCTATGGGGAATGGGCGTGGGTGGAGGTGGGGGGGCTCGATAATTGTTCTCTTAGAGACGGCGCCGAGTGGCCTTGTGCCATACTAATTTTATGACGAGTAAATAATGATTAGTTATAATTTGTTAAAGTTATTATCATTTCGAAACTCCAAGTATTTAAACTCAACGCATTAGATAGTATTAAACAGAACCAGTCAGAATTGTGGCGATCCACCCATGACTACACGTTCCGGGTGTCGGTGGGGGGTGGGGGTGTAAAGGATCCATTTTAAGATTAGGCCATATAAACCAAAAATAATTACATTTCAGAGGTGACAGTAACCAGCATATTTTATATGTAATTCTATGATTTACACGAACTGCTTTATATTTCGTGTATTTGGAAATTACTTTCATTAAGCTTTTGGTTCGTTGAGAAAACAACGTGTAAATGTAGTTAGGAATGTAAATCTTCAATCTATTAGAAGCTGGAACTACTGAAACATTCGAAAAGACGCTAACACATTTAATGGTAAAATGCGTTTAATGCACAGTTTAGAACTGGAATATTTTTATATGATGGACAATGTATTAAAGTGCGTATTTGAATCAGCAATAGGCGAAACGTAAGCTGGGGAAAATTACATTTCTTACTGCTATTAAGAATTGCGGATATAAATCGGATCTTTCAGATGAGGTACTAAATTGATTCCACTTCTGGCGTCCGGCGTCATCATCGAGCACTTCCAGGTCGTCTACAAAGCTCGGATCTATTTGGCCCGAACAACATGCGGCGTTGTAGTGACGTGATTTGTTTACAAATTTACCACCAGCTATGTGGTTTCTCTGAGAGAAGCTGTCAATTAGTACCGAACTGGAGAGTTTGGTGCCGCAGGCCCACGTTAGCTAGTTACTAGATTGAGGCTGCCCAATCTCACTTAGGGCACTGACACTGACAAATTCATTTCTTCTGTCAGCACTGAATTTCAACCAGTGTTAGCGGCGGTAAGTCATACCCTATCCAAGTACGCCAAGCAGTCCTTTTTCACCCAAAGCGTTGTGTCTCATTGAATAGACTATAACTGAAATATGAATCGGCAGTTAATACATTCAATCTATTTAACTTTTAAATATTAAACGTGCCTTAGAAACGAAAACTCGACAGCATTCTCACCAAATGTAGGCTATTCCGGCATTGTTTGATCTTGTTTAATATAACAACTCTTTAATGACAGACTATATAATTCAAGATAATTTATGGGCCAATTTTTAAAGGTGTCTAGTTACATAAGAGTATATTCTGATGTACCGTTTATTTGTAGATTGGCGCGCTATTCTAGGGAAATGTCGTTATTCAACTATCAAGCCATCTTCCCCCAAAAGGGAAAGGAAGATGGGTAATTTAAGCCCTACTATCAAGTGGCAAATACAATAGGTCTGGTTCACTTTCCTGTTTTCTCCGAATAACGGCGCTGTTTCCGATTCCCCAAAGAGACAAATTGCTCAAGAAAATATGAAACTTATTGAAGGCAGAATTTTATTAATAGTGCTCTAGGATTCACTATTAGACGAGCCGCCATTTCTGCGGCATTTCCATTGTACTGTACTATTTTTCTGCGGCTTTCGTCGGTACCTGATGTACATACCTACACGCGCCGGGATCACAAAAAAAGTTGATTGGTGCACAAGAGGTCTTCTAATATTCTGCGGTGTGCAGAAAACATGCAGTGATTTTCCCCCCATTCATTTTCTATTTCAAGCTTGATTTTTCAATTTTCGATCCAATCTAGTGATTTATACTAATGAATTTCTGAGATGTAAGTTTCTGATGGAACATTTGGAATAGAAAGAATGGGCGTTTGCAAGCATATTGAACACAGTTACATGGAATGTAACAGTTCCACCGCTTTAAGTTTCAATCATCTTCCAACATTTTTAGGATACTAAAATTATTTTAAAGTATCAGCGTTATATTACCTATCATTTGAAATATGTTATTTAATCTGCAATTAATACTTTTCTAATCAAGTCAAATATAAGCGGGAGAAATGAGGGCATAAGCGGGAGCATTCGTTAGGTCAGCCTTCCAGGAATCTAAACAAAATTGCGACTCAAAGACAGAAATATTCATTGTTACTTTATCTGATTCTCCTCTCAAATTTAGCTAAATCTTAAAAGCAAATCTTCTTTTTGAGTTATTATAAGGTGACCAAAACAACTGAAGCTTGAAGACTTCCTCACTGATTTCCATAATCGGCCCCAATTATTGGCCGTGTTTTTTTTAAATTAGAAAGCATCTTAGAGAAGGAGAATAATGTGTTCTTCGCTTAGTAATGTGGCTTAAACCTCAGTACGATCGATGTTTTCTTTACGACCATTAAGTGTCATCAGATTTCTTAACGGTGGATTTCTTAACCCAGGAACACTACCTTACAGTGTTGCCCTCTCTTTGCACTATTTTTAATATATTTGTATTGTAACTTATAGTAAATGCTATGTATTGCAAGATACTGCTACCGCAAAACAACAACTTTCGTGATATGTTATTCATAATAAACCTGATTCAGATTCCTATACCTGAGCACATAACTAAAGGATGAACGGGTCACGTTCAACAAAATACGCACACTTCGCCTCTGTAAATCCTCGTCGTGCTAAAGGGAATGGCCATTCTTAACTCACTTTTCCAAATCAATGATCTCCTTGCCTATACATTTTGTAATGGTTTATATTTGGTTAAAATCGCATAATTCTAATTCATACATGTTATCTAGTATCCAAGCATTGCATGAAGTTTTACATCCTCAAAATATTTAAAATGTAAGATGACGACGAGCAAAAATAATGTAATAACTGTCAAAACATTGAATTTCCTGCAGTCTCTGTACTAGTATTATGTGCAATAAATCATAAAGGAAAACAATGAGGTAAATTGTATTGAAGGACTGCCCAAAAAAGTATTATATTCCAATAAACATCAATACAAGCGAGCGCTGAGCGTTATTGGCCAGCAGTTGTCACGCGGATAATTTATATGTTAAAACACTATGCACCCAATGAGGACCTTCTGCTGCTCGTTCCCGGGCGAAGTTGATATCAAATACTCACAAGCCAATGGTTTCATTCTGAGAAACACACTGGCGTGTTCATAAAAGTAAAACAAAAATACCCCAAATGCTCAGCGGTCAGTCAGTATCTTGGAAGGAGAAGTACACCTATTTTTCTAGGTTTATGTTTTTTCATCAGAACTGGGAAATATCAGAACTGTAACGGCTTGTAAACAAGTACAGATGCAAAGAGAGGCAACATTGAAAAAATGAAGAAAGATACGTGTCCAAGGCAGAATACCTTAAAATAAAAAAGGAACGAGTCAGTGTGAAAGGATAAAAGAAACAAATGATGGTTATGAAGTAGAATTATTACTAATCTTTGTTAAGTAGAGAACAATCGGACAGGATTCACGGGAAATTGTTAAATTCAGTGGACAGTCCGGAAGTGCCTAAGTGAAAGGTGTAGTGTATTCTTCAATATATTTGTTTCGGCTGAAGCATTCCAGCATGAATAGACTGGCCTTGTTTCACATAGAATTTAGGAAGCTGAGGGGAAAATAACCGCGTTATACCAAATTACGAGGGTAGATAAGGAGGAGCCTTTTCCCTTTATCCTTAAAACCAGAGGATTTAATGTCAGGGCAGCAGATTGAAATGGAACTGCATGAAAATTCTCTTTCACCCCGCGAGCATTAAAATCTAAAGCAGACCGTCAGGAGGGCGAGCCTGCGGGGAAAAGGGTGGGGGAGCTATTCGGAACAGAGAGTCTCTCAATATTTAAGGAGTATTTCGACAAGCGTTTGAGCTGACATAGCATAGAAGGCAAAGGGTCAATGTGGGAAATCCAATTAGGATGGATGGATACTTAATGGTCGGCAAGGACGCGAGGGGCTATGCCAGTCTTTGGCATTTATCCTGAATCTTGCGGGCACAGTGTTTGCAGTTGACGATATAGAGTTCAGAGTGCTGGCACAGGTACTCTGTAAGGTGTTTATTCTCCATTGTGTAGAAAAGAGCATTACACATAAGAGCTGAACTGCGCCATTTGGCCCATCAACCATGTTAAGGGCCACGTGCACAGATCGAATCTGGAACAAGTAGCGATAAATCTTTGCTCATGTTTGCTCCTTGACAGTTGAGAAGTCAGGATACACGATATCTGATGTTCCATCTCAACAGATGATGCCACACAAGGACCCGAATGACCGGAGAATGGACTGGCAAGATTGCGATGAGAAAGATTCCCTCGGAAATGCCGAAGAGGAGGAGGATAAGGAGACGCGTTTGTTAGTAATCGCCTGCACCAGGTGGCAAAAACGACAAAAGATGGGCCCTTGAATGTGCGGACCATGTTTATATTCGGGCACACTGATTAACTCAAATCAAAACGGAGAATGACTGCCATAGACTGAGGCTATCCAATATTTCACTGCGACAAATCTTTCTTTGCCAGAGGGCTCCTTTATTGCATTATTTTTGTTAGCAGTAAATTTCGCAGAAACATTGGAATCCCTCCAGCGCTGACTGAAATATGCACTCCATGTGATATTAGTTAATTGTAACAAACTTTAGTATTATCTGATTAACCTTTCAATATACAGCAATTTAGATAAATATTTTATGATGGACTACAAACCTCAAAATTAATCGAAATTAGCGAACAGTCCTGTGATACGCCCTTCCACCAACGCAATGAATTGGCGGCATATTAATTGTGCGTCAGCCCGAAAATAAGGTTAAATATTCATTTATGCAGTGCCACAGTGAACTTTGACCCATGAGTCTATTTAAAGACAAGATGAACACGTCGCCTTAATTTACTGATTTACCTTAAGCATTAAAAGCAAACAAAAACCTCATTAAATAAAGATAATCATATGTTTCGTACAGGTTATTTTTGACTTTAAAAAGACTGAGAAATAATGATCACAATAGGAAGCCTTGAAGAGTAAAGATCGATCTGGTTAATTTTTTTTCATGAACTTTCAGTGAACCTGGTTCTGGGGGTGGGGTCGGTGGGATGCCTGCTATGGTTCACCCTTTCACAACCCCTTTCAGGCAGAGTAAATATTGAATAGTTCTTCCGCTGTGAGCAGAAGTAAAACGGGATATCAAACAAGTGCAAACGAGTATTGTGGCCCTTTACAATACAGTCACAGTAACGAACAATTTTCGCATTGTGCTAATAAAATGCCGAGCATCCCCCACGTCTTCAGGAGCTTTGGGGAGTAATCACGACTGGGATCAGAGGTACGATAAGATAAAAGCGAACAATAGGCGCCTAACAGCAAGGGACAAGACAAAAGACCTGCTAGTTTATAACATGCAATCGCACCAGGATATGCCATCTCCCGAGGCGTAACGGAGCATCACTTACTTATACTCCCAAAAACCACCAAATTGTAAAACCACTATCCCGGTCTGTGTGTAACATACGTTTTTCCGAAAAGCAAAATAAATATTATATGCAATTATCTTTTAGACGAACCATTTCCCTGGGCATAGAAAATACAACGACCGTCCCCTACGAGTCATCATCAAAGGAATGTGGATTTCATATCAAAGATTTCCGAGTTGATTCCCAAGGAGGTCATCGTAAAATTTACGACTTCAGCCAGTCTTTGAAATGCCGCTTCTTGGGGCCTGATGTGTATTATTTCAGTGGAACTGTAATTAACACTGAGTTGGTAGGACCAAATGGTCGAAACATTTGGATGTAAAATATTGGCATATTGGTTGAGTCCTCTTTTGCTGGTTTTATTAGAAACCTGTGTAGTTCTAGAATATGCAACTTGTTTGAATTACACAGAAACACAGAACAGCAAACAAAACCTAACGGAATACTGCGATGTAAGCAATTGATGTTGAAAAATGACCAATTGTCTTCATCAGTTAGAAAAAAAGCCCACATGTTTAAATACGCTTTGAAATTGAGTCTAAAGAAAAGATGTTGGACGCATTGTGCATATTGTTAGTAACAGAGTATCGCGATGTAAGCAATTAGTGTTTAAAATTGACTAATTTTCCTCGTCGTTGCGGGGAAAAAACACATTTTTAAATACACGTTGAAATTGAACCTAAAAAAAGGATGTTGGACTTATCCAAGGACGTACTGATAATCACAAGCTTAACCTTAAATGACATTGACATGTGTGGATGTGTAAATGCTTTGTCAAGGTTCATATATTTCAAAAGCACTTCACTGCCGGCTGTATGAGGTTGAAAGAAAAGTGTTGTATAAAAACAAGTTCTTTTACTTATCTCAACTTATTTTCCTTTGATGCTCTAGCTACACGCTCAATTTCAAGTTACGTCAAGCATGTCGATGATCATTGCCCGAAATTATTGTCATCATCCCCATCATCACCTGTATAACCAACCAGTGACGATTTAAACGCAGATTCAATTGTCTAATTAAATGGTTGTGCTTTAAATATAGATACAGCTGTATATTAAACATTGATGCAGCATTATCCACAGCAAGCTGCCAACGTAAGTGGTAATTCAAATACAGCTGTCTGCGAATAATCATGAAAAAGATACAATTAAAATTGATAGCGTAATTTTAACAAATTATACAACTGCCGTTTGATATTCAGCAGCAAAACCGTTCCATTTTATAACACGCCTTTTTACAATTGTGAAATGATTTCTTTTTTGTCCAAGTAATTTATGTCTCCGCTGCCAATGAACTTGTTTTTCTGACGAGTACCAAGGATGAGGAACCTGTCTATAACTGAGGGATTTCGGCAAGGCCCATTGACCTCACCATCAAAACGTTCAAGCACATGCTACAAAAATGAACACCTTTTCTTCAATTGCTCAGGAAGTGAAATGAATGTTTCACTTTTCTAAGTGTATTGATCAATGCAGAGAAATGTGCTGAGCTAAGATGTTCCATCCAAGTGGATTCATTATAACTTGTTAATAATGCAAAAGCTTGCTTCTTTTTCCTGCCTTTGGAGAGAAAACAAGGGTCCAATGTCCTTTAAATAAATATTGCCTAAATAAATATTAAAATATCAATAACAATGAAAGTTAAAGTAATACCTTGATTTCACTTTATGGAAGCCATCCACACTTCAATTATATGTTGCAGACTGCAGTCCTCTTTGTTAATTTAGTTGGCAAGGCCTTAAGCTCACTGGAGCTGTACATTGTGTTTCAAATTTGCATTGAACTGCCAAGGAAGATTTTCTTCCTTGAGTTAAATTTCAAATGTCTTTTCGAATACATTTGGCCTAATTAAGTACTGCAATTGGAGAGAAAAAGAATAAAATAATTGGAACAGTAAGTAAATAATCTAATATATTTTATTCCAAATTTGTGTTTACGTTCTCAACCTTGGACATTAGTTGTACAATAACAATACGAAAGCTGAGAAATTATTTCCTGACACAGATTAAAAATTATAGGGTTTTAAGTCAATTCATATAATAAAGCAGAATACAACGTGATCACATTTTCTTTAACTTACAGTAGTATATAATGGAGGTAGAGTATCCAAGTATCATATTTACTATTATTAGTAAAAGAATTGTAGATAGGCACAAAGTTACATAGCAGCAACTGCAACCTTTCAACCTGAGGCATAAATTGTGCAAATTCCACCAATTGAGGACCTGTGTCAAACATGCTACGGTACATTCTCATTGTCATCACACATAAATCAATAAAAATACCATACATGTAAACAATTTACTCCACACAAAGTAACAATCTCACAAGGCAGTATATAGAGAAATAAACCTGTAACACTGAGGCAGCCTATTCATGGTCAGAGCTTACAACATCTGACTGACAGCTTGTGCAAACGTGTTCAGAAGGTTTACCATCACCAGTTGAGTCATGCATGTGGTTTCACGTTTGCTTTTAACTTTGAATGGTACATTTGTGAATACACATTGCAGGTCAAAGTGAAGATATTGACTAAACTTCATAATACCCAGTTCAATAGCTACGTCATTTAAATATATCTCAAACCAACATATAAAAAGGCTTCACTTTCTGGCTATATAATAAATGTGAAAATTATTGTCGTGTTCTAAGTGATTCGAATATATTGTGGCAGGTATTTTTGTGTAAATTATGTGGTTTGAGAACTGTTCTGATTTTTTTTCTCTCTCCAGAGCAAGTTATTTCAATTCAGCAAGTTTCAGAGAATCTGACGTGCCCTTTGTTGGTGACGAGGGGAACGGCGAGGTAGAGTCCAATTTCTCAGAAGTTTCTATGAACGGTAAGTCGTCACTGCTGCCTAAACAGGTTAGACTGGCCAGGAGGCCTTCTCTCTCTCTCTTCTTTTGCTTCATTCTTCTGTTCTGGAACCAAATCTTCACCTGGGTTTCACTGAGTTGTAAGGCGTTAGCTATTTCCACGCGCCTGGTTCGAGTTAAGTATTTATTGAAATGAAATTCCTTCTCCAGTTCCGTCAGTTGTTTGGTGGTGAAATTTGTACGAGCTGTGTTTGGAGAGCTGACGACCCCGTACTCGGTTGCTTTGGCTACAAAGGACATACAGTATGGTTATGTATAGCATTTCGTGGAAAGCACAGACAAGTTAGTTAGCAAGTACATTTCAGCATTGGCATTTTCCCCGTGTAATTTGTATTTAGAACGATTTGGTTCACTTTTCTCATGCTCAGATAAAATTACTCCAGCGATATGAATATGGAAAGCAAAAAGAATCTACCTCACCCTTGCTGATTACTGTCTCGTTTTAAGGGTTAACATAATTATTGTTTCGGACATACCTAACAGAAGACACCCGCGCGACCGCAGATTCATAGGCGAAGAGGTCACCCACAGGGCTTTACACTGACCTGTTTTGGGGGGATTTCTCTTCACTTTCATCCATTCGAAGGTATTTGCAGTGAGGATCTTTTCCATTGTGGGAGACTCTGGACTCTGGTAGATGCTCTGAGAAGGGGATAGACTCTGATATTGCCCGGAGTAAAAGTTTGCGAACTCATTGCCATAGCTTTGGTATTGCTCCTGCTCCTGCTCACCAAAGACACTGTACTCGTGCTGGCGCGTACTGATCGGATAAGATGTGCCTCCCGAGTAAACAGAGGTGGTGTATGGGATAAGTCCCCCAGTGTCATCCAGCTGCTGGTTAGCTGCATAAGCAAAGTCACAGCCGTGATGACTCGGAGGTAAAAGGTTAATGTCTGCAGTTGGAGAGGAGTTGCAGGAAAGTTCGAAGCTAGCCGGTACGGCCTGATGAAGGTGATTAAAGTGATGACGGCTGGGAGATGGATCACCTTCCGGTCCAAGTGCTATGTACCGACCTTCTCCGGTGTACTGCTTCAACGAGACAGAAGGAGAATTACTGCGACAGAACTTTGGAGAAAACGTCAGAATATCTGCACTGGGAATATATTCTAAATAAGAGTTCATTCTTCCAATGCTGGGCTAGAGGAGAATGGAATGTTGGGCGCTACTGTCTATCCCCGATCACCATGGCAGATCCTTCACTTTGCAAAGCAGAGGAAGTAAATATTCCTAATATTGAGCAGGGAAATCACGTGATCGTAGTCCACCAATCAACGCAAGCGCAAGCAGAGCTATTCCATGGCGGTCGGAGGTCGTCGCTTATTATCGAAAGGAGTGGACTCCTCAATCCACTCATCTTCTATGAGGATCACATCATGAAGACGGCACGCAGGGACGTCCGCCGGCCAAGTCCATGCGGCGGTCGATTCTCCGAAAGCCCTTTGAGAGGTAGGACCTTGTTGTTACCCGGGGTCGCTTGTGCCCTGCAGAGTAATGAGAGTGTGGTGGTGGCGCGTACCCCGTCGGTGTCAGCCAGCGGTACACTCCTGGCAGAGTCACGAAATGAGTTACTATAGTTACATTGCAAACAAATCAGCAATGACAGAATCTGCCTGAAGGCCGTTTAAGTAGCTTCAGGAATACAGGCAAGGTTTCGTTCTCCAACTCGGTGTGCAGTCTACAGCTCATCTCAAGGAAATGCTATTTTTATTATAATTTAGAGCCTACTCTCTGGTAGGTACTATTTCTTCACAGCATTGCCTAGGCAACGTCATAGTCAGCTCTGTTGAGATTATTTAAAAGACCGTATTGTTTAAAATAAACTATCAAATTACATTTGATAATCCTGCGAATCGCGAATTTCCTAATATTAACATTGGGGCCTGCTCTACATTATTTAAACAATAAAATAAACGTATAAACTAACTTGGTCAGCGGTATAACAGAATAGAACAGTCCTTGCCTTTACAATCGGAAATGTGTCAATCATTATTAATGACATTAAGTTGTATGGAAAGTGCAATAAATCCTTTAATTAAAGTATAATTATGTAAAATAAGTACTGAAATAGAAGTCAGAACGTTCCTTTGCTGTCACAGGTTTGTGTATTTGACTGACCAGATCTAGCAGTAACTATTCCTGAGTTCTTCTACCCACCCTGCTATATATAAGGTATGAGGCATGCCGTAAGAAATATAATTTAAGCATATCATTTCATTTACGATGAAAAGATATTAAACTAAAAAAAAACCTAACTATAATGGAGTGATTAAATTTGTTAGGTGAAATCGATGCCGCAAATTAATGTTTTAATTAAATTAATAATTAATATTTTAATTCAAATTAATATTTCAATTCGCCCTGCCCTGGCGTATTTCCGTGGTAGAAGCTGAGTGGACGCTGTTCGCCTGTCAAAACATCCTCTAGCAAGGCGTGTACAGTGCAGATAGCATCGCCAGCGGCAGTATGCATTATAAAATCATTTAACTAGCTTGTTGACACTTGCTTTAGCCAGTTTAGCACAGAACTACAGCCATTTGAAGCAAATTTCTTCAATAGTATAAAAAAGCTGTACGTATATGACCAGTGTGAGGTATGATGAATTTAAAATCAATGTCCACGGCATCGTATGTCTGCTTGTCTCTATATTTGTGTTTTTATGTCTGTCAATCCGCCCAATCCTCAAGTGAATTCTAATGCTTCTCTCTTATTTTTTAAAGTCGACAACTTGAGCTTTTCCACCCTTTTATTTTGTATTCGTGTCTTACGCGATGGGATCTTGATGAAGGCTTATGTTGCTATTCTGCGGTTTGAGTAAAAGGCTCGGCGTGGAAAAGCTCTTCCCGTCCATGTTGTGGCCAGATTTAAAAAAACTGTTATGCATAATTCAGAAGGAAGTGAGTTTGAGGTCTTTGAATGCATACAGTTACCACGGGATTTGCAAATGACTAAATTCCTGCATACACAATTCAGCAAATGCGCATTCCCATTCACTTCACATTTGTCTGCTAATATACTTTTGCTTTTTTTGTGTGTGAAGGATATACACAGCATTCGAAACTTTTTTTAAAAAAATAACAACATACTAAAGATTTGCATTTATACAGCGCCTTTCACGTCCCATTCAGCAGGTCCCAAGTCGCCAAAGAAATACTCTTCAAGCATGATCATAGTTAAAATATAGTAATTAAATTAACATGCTGTTTCTTATTTTAATGACACATTAAAAAGCACAATATCAATTTTGTTGTTTCTCAGATTGGCTGCAAACACAATCCTTTCGATATATTTAGACTGTTCTTTCAATTGCGATTGTGGACATTTCCTGAGCCATTGTGAAGAATAGGAATCCACAGCAAATGCCTGTAGCACGCGTCTGCCTGTATGTTTAACATTCAAAGATACATCCACTGTTACTTTGAAGCAGTTAATGTAGCATTGAAAGTGATACATTTCCCAGTCATTTACTTTACCGATGACAATTATATTTTATTAAGTGTGCGCCCAAATACGAAAAGTAAGCTCCGATTTCCAAAAATTCTTTGAAAATGTATGTGTTCCATATCCAAATAATATTGGAAGTTTTGTGACGTTGCTTTCTTTGGACCACTGCGCGCAAGTCTGCATAACAGTTTTGATTGATTATTCGAACAAGCAGTCAGCCCCATGAATATTTGTTTAACTTAAAGGCAATTCCATTATTTTATCATGAATGGGCCATAATAGCCCCCACGTATTTGGTTACTTCTACAAACTGGGAACTTTTGTTTGAAAACCTGTCAACCTCGCTTCTAGAATCTCTCTCGCTAGTAGTTGCAATAAATCTGAAAGCAAATCATTTTTTTGGGGCAGTATTAGGTGAAAGTGACTGGAGATGGTATTGAGTGACAAATCAGAAGCTGAGTGCACGCTTATTTCATTACAGATTATGTTCACACTAATATATTGTGTTGGACGAATCCCAACTCAAAGTGTTTATGTGGATTTAAAGCATGGCGCCCTTTTTCGTATTCACGGCACTTAAGCATATTGATTCACTCGATGCTAGACAGCTTAGCTGCTGACGCAGAGGATGTGGCTTTTCAATACTTGGCCAACGATTTGGAGATAAAAGTTCTCCAAGTACGCATTACTCATTTGGTTAGGGGCATGTATGACAAAATAACTATGTCAGCATTTTTTCCCACGCTTTCCAATAAAAACATGGAAGTGTATGAGGTTAGCTTCCATCTTAACGCTGTAACCATATGGGGCGGAGATAGGATGGGGGTGGGCATGCGATGTAGTGGGGGGGTGGAGTTGGTACGCAAGCGTCCGACATCTGGAGCTGAAAGGGTAATTTTAAAAAAATAAGCGTTTGGATCGCGGTTGCTTCGCGTTCTTCAGTTTGTCAGGAAACCCAACATTGTCCGTGAAATAGTTTTGCTTTTATTTTTGTGCCGTTTGAAGCTGGCTGTCCTGTCCTAAGTCGGATTCTTCATTGAACACCAAAAATAAAACTTTTCTCTTTCAGTCACTGTACCACTCCGACAGAAATAGCAATTATATTAGTTTCTCATTAACTGTATTATGAATCGACAAGGGGAAACGGAAGGTTGTAAATAAAGTATAGTATGTTTTATACTTTAGGGATTCCTTGAACCCAGAAGTAATAGTGCCACTTTTTAAAAGGTTAATGCAAATGACCCAATACCACAAAAGCAGTCATACATGAAAATAATTTAAGCACACATAGCTTTCGCATCCATGCCAGAATTTTTGATGTCCTTGAAACGTTTTACCCTCTTTAACGAGCAGTAACGAGGGATCCAGATTTGTCGAAGGCTGGCCGTACAGAAGGTTTCGTCTGTGGTGTGATTAGACTGCTGTGTTATTCGTTTTCGCATTTGTCCGCTTTGGCAGCGGTTGCTGGAGGGATCCCAGCTGGCCTTGGCTTGCTTTAAAGTAGGAGGAACTGCTGTCGAGGGAAAAGTGCAGATTTCATGATTGATGAACTCTTAACAATGCCCCACTGACAGCCATGCATCCAGAGTTAGCTGCAAGTCTTTCAGCCCAACTCCTTATTTGCTAATACGTTGTTTCAAATTCCAAAATTAGCCTTCCTTTTCATTTACAATTGCGCTTTTACAGCCTTCATGTTTGTAAAATAAACGGAAATAGTGGTTGTAAATATACCAGCCTGTTGTCAATATAAACATGAAATATGACGACCGATTTTGCTGTCACATGACCGTTTGCTCTGAGGTTCCTGGAGAGCTGCTGTTTGTTACCAAGAACAGTAAACAATGTCATGCCTTTTTGTTCAGAGGGAATTTAATATTTTTTGGGGGGGGGGAACATTTATTGTTTGCGACTAACTTATATAGTAAAACCTTCATAAATTAGGCCGATCGAAGAGTCACTTTTTACTGTGAACGAGCTGGGCAGGATGACCTTAACAATGTGGAACGAAAGCACAGCATTTTGAGTTGGAGAATAATTAAGTGAATTTATTGCTAATTTCATCAGCATTAATGCAGATGGAAACACATTACAGTTAAATGAAAAGTGTTTACCATCTTTGCTATAATCAAAAGTGAAATTAGAGATTATTTGCAGAGGATTAATAACTCATTCTAATGTATAGTTTCTAACGGTGCCAAATAAGCAAGTAATTAAATTAACGTAGATTTTCGGTTTTCACATTAATAACAAACTTATTTTTTTAAAATCTTTGTTACTATATAGTGACTGTTGATGCTGAAATGTGAAACGATGTACGACCATTCTCCAGCCCTTACAACGATAAAAAAGCACGACGCTGCCTTGTGTAACGGAAACAGACCCCTATTTTTGGACTGTCACAGAACAGCGTTTTCTCCGGTAAAGTAAGGCATTAAAGGGTTTTTGAAAAATAAATATTTATTGGCCATTACAAATATCCATTGTGGGCGCTTCAAAGCGCAATACTGGCAGTCAGCATTGGTAACTAACAAAAATGTGCGTGGGCGTGTTAAGCACTTAAAAGCTGCATGTCTTTTCAAAATACAGTTATTCTTTGTTATGCTGGCCGCATAAGGTAACCGTTTTATAAAGCACGTGTTATTTCCATCTTCGAAATAATTGGTAAATTTCTGCCTTAGACTGTGAAGCATTTTATTTCTTTTTGCACGAGTTTCAGCCAATGGCATGCTCAGTAAATTTCATGAAGTGATAAATTCAATTGATATATGGCTTGGAGACGTGTTTTTCACAATACAAGAATTTTTGGATCAAGGTTTTGGCAATTACTCTACAGGGCCGATCTTATCAGCGGTTACACGGAAATGTTTTGGATGTAATAATTGGGATTTTACCAAAATATTTTTTTCGGTGAATAAGTGCACGATATTTGGAAATATACACAAAACTCGCAACGAGCTAATCCGGCCAAAATTATAGAACATAAAGAAGTGATGGCCAGTTGAAATACAATTTTGCTTTGTTTTCACATTTATTCAGCGTTGGAGCTTTATTCATGATTTGTTTATATTTCCAAATGCCATACATTTCTTTGGAGGTACCGTACTCGGAGACTGGAAATCGAGTTATTTGTGGAGTCTTTGTTCTACCATCTCTTTATATATTTGACTATTCAAGTGCTAAATATTGTTCGTCTAACAAAATGGCGCCTTTCCTCGCTTATCATTCACTTGGGATTGCCAAGAGTTTTCTTTAGGAACAATGCTGTAATAACAGAGTATCTTGACAATTATAAATTGCATCTTACGGATGATCAGGACCTTTCCAGCATTTTTTCGACTTTAAACGTCAGAAGAAGCCTTAATTTTTAATTATGAATAGCGATGAACAATGCGGCCAAAAATAAGTCAGTCTTATAGTTATTTCTAACACCAGATTTCTTTAAACAATAACGTTAAAATTAGTAAGTCTGGGGAAAAGAAGATACACAATTTATAATTAATGTTTTCCATCACAACCAGTTATTCTAAGGAATGAAATGTCTAACATAAGCAATGAGTTTTGTTTCAGCCAGAATACACATATTATTATTGTTGTTTACTTGTTGTTGATTTTTGAAATATTTCTTATTTTCCAGGAATATCGCTGATTTGGATTTTGGACTGACGCAGATCGAGTGATCAGCAGTGTCAGGACAGACATTCAAATACAATCTTTTATTTTTGCTGGCATACTTTTTACACAAAGTAATATATAATTTGTTAATTAAGAACATGTAATTCGTTTTGGAAAATCTGCAGTATTTGAAATATTTATATTATTCAAAATAAAATATTGAAAATAGTTTGATTTCTTGTACTTCATTACATTTGTTTTGTTTTGAACTCATTTTTTTCATTCATGGCATGTATGAGCTGAAAGTCCATAGTTGATTATGTATTAAACTAGGGGGCTTGTAATAAATGACACGACATTCCAATTAGTTCGTAGTTATTGGAAACAGCAGCTATTAAAGTATCTCAGCAGTGTGTATTTGTGTGTGTGTGTGTGTGTGTGTGTGTGTGTGTGTGTGTGTGTGTGTGTGTGTCTGTCTGTCTGTCTGTCTGTCTGTGTGTCTGTCTGTCTGCCTGTGCATAAGCAGGAATTCGAACTAAAACTGGAGCTGCTGCAAATCAGTGGAACTAAAACTATCACTTAAAAAGTCAAACACGTTAGAGGGAATAACTAGCGTGTCTTCGTTTTCCAACAAAGACATTTGAGGTAATTCTTCTATAAGATCTAGACGGGGTTCGATTGTAATTTTGTCTAAGTCCTCCAGAGATGGAATACTGAAACTCTCCGGACTGCTGGGGCTTGTTCCAGTCGAGCAGTTCTTCAACATAGGTAGCAGGCAGTCTGTTTCATCTGAACTCTGAGGAAAAGTAAGGCTCTGGGCTCCATCAGTGGAGATCAGGGAAGTGCCAACAACACTGAGCAGGTCACTGCCGATATCACTCAATGCATCTTTATGTGTAAAACCACAAATATCTTGCTTTGAATTGTTTTCACTGTCTATTGAATTCAAAGATTTGTTTACAGGTGTCTCAAAACTTATCGTGGAAAATCCACTCTGATTAACATTGTTGGCAAAATGGCGCTTTGAATCGCCGTTTTGACTTTGTTTGAATCGAGTTTGTCTCTTGTGTTTCATGCGTCTGTTCTGAAACCAGACTTTGACTTGCCTTTCTGTTAAATCGAGGAGAGCTGCGATTTCTACCCTCCGTGGTCTACAAAGATATCTGCTGTAATGAAATTCCTTCTCAAGCTCCAACAGCTGATTGTTAGTGTAAGTGGTTCGTAGTCTCCTGGAGCTGTCAAAAGGACTCCCGTTATCCGGCTCATTAAGCTCTTCATTTTCTGTAACAAAGAAAGAAAAGTTTCGATAAATCATCACAATTTCAACCGAATAATCCAGCAACATAAAATGGCCGTCTCCGTGACATAGAAGATTTCCACTTAAATTATGGCCTAGATAAGGCAAGAGACAGAGGATACTGTTTATCTGCTATATAGTCCAGTAGTCACTCGCTCACAAGCTCAGGAGAGTTTTACCTTTTGAATATTGTTAGGGGAAGGGATGAGCATCTTCTAGGTATGACAACTTTCAGTCAATTAAACCTCTGTTTCTGCTTCAGAATTGACCATTTTTAAAAGAAAACTACGACCTCTGAGTAGCAATCTTTTCAAAAATAAGAGTAAATATTATTGACCCGACCTTCATTGGAAGAACAAGATGAGAATGATCCTGGCGCAGGGACTGTTTTTTTCTTGAGGTGTTTCTTTTCTCTCATCCACGGGTATTCCAGAGGTTTGTCCCCTAACGTGTCCCGACCAATGCCTTTTGAAGTGTGGGTTTTCCCATTTTGGTGTGTGTTACCGGAGTCCAAGCTGCAGAAGCTCTGCTCAAAAGGAGGAGGAATCAGTGTCGAATGTGAAAGCGTCGAGTTCTTGATTGATGAACTTTGAAATGTCTCGCTTACAGGAGGAAAGGATGTCAGACACTCGGCAAGCGATGGCTCACTATTGATAAAACCAACCTCACGCTCAAATTCGTTGCTCATTTCTGCTCGGGCGGAATCGGTAGAAAATTGCTTATTTGACAATTTCTTTGAAAATGTGTATTTATAAAATGTACTGATTGCAAACGCTAAAGGGACCGTGCTATTATTAACTAAGTCTATTGAATACACGGTCACGACGTTGAGATGAGGCTGATTTTATCGTCACATGATTGCCTTAACCAATGACAAGGGTGGAAAATAAGCCTGGCTTTCTCGGTGATTCTGAAATAAAATATATAAAGGTGTAGGTAACATTTCCTCTGCCTTCTACGGGTCATATTATATAATAGGGTAGAGAAGAAGCGCTTCCATAATGTAGAACCTATACGGCTACAAAATATTCTTCTCTTGGTGGGTGGCTGCATCATGGAGCAGAAAAGAACACTCGAGTCTTGAGTCCTGCTAACAAATGCATGGAGTGGAGTAATGAACGACAAATCAATTAATCTTCGGCGCTCTGACAAACATCGCAAGACTATTCCTCATAGAAGAATGAACACAAGCTGTGGTCAAAGCAGTGCGCTGGACAATTGAAGCTGGCAAAGCCAAATAAGGGAATTACTTTCAGGCACATTCTGGATTTTAGCATGAATATAAACTAGCATGGTAAACATTTCCAACTTTACTTTCTTCTCCCCCCTTTGGGCCATTCGAATTTGTTTTAATTGTGCAATTTATTCGGTGTCTGTACAGTCTCAACAAGTACGATACAATTCACCCATATGGAGCAGCACGCCCTGTTTACAAATGACTCCTCGTTCATATGTTATTTGTTGCTTTCATAAACACCCACAAGCCATTTTTTAAATCTTTGCGAAGTAACATCTCGGGGATTCTATCTGAACACAGCTGTCGCGATTTACGAACTTTCCACATTTTATAACAATATTTGTAAATTATTTCCCACTTAAAGCCTTGGGCTGCGTATTCTGTAACACATTATTGCAAATTAAGAAGCACAATATTTGTTATATTTTTCCACTCACATTCGCAGAACGTTTCGAGCTCAAAATTCGAAGTGCTACATTGTATTCGAGTAATGCCAATGGATTTCGCAGGCTTTCAGAAAGTTGCGGAGTGAGTGGGTGACTTAATTCCTTTCTGCTAGAAAGACAACATTTGATTTTTTTTTTGCCGTGTGGGTGGTATAATAAGAAAACTAGGCTGAAGGACCCCTTTCCAGTGTTGGCGTTACAAGACACTAAGGAACTGCTTGTTGTGCATTATAATCTGCACTGCATACATGTCGAGCTCTACCTTGTCAACAGAAGTTATAAATGAAAAAAGTTAAAGGGGCTTAATTAAATTAAACTAAGAGAAAATTGAAATGATATGCTGCTTTCTGATGTAATGATACCCAACAAAAGGGAGTTAGATTGTTTTCTTCCCCAAAGCGCCGACGGATTCAAATTCGTGCGCCCTTGGAAAGTGAACGTTTATTTGCCACTTAAAGCAGGGACATGCACTTTATTTCCGCTGCATGGGGGATGTCTTTGTTGCTGAAGGGATATCCACAGCCCTGCTCCGCTTGGCAACAAAATGGCGGTGCGTGGATCGGGGTTGCGGGTGACTGGTGTGGAAGGAGACGGCAGCCAGTGACCTGGAGCCGCCTCGGCTCCCGCAGGCACTCACCGCCCTGCGCTACACTGGGCCAATTGACCCGGGCAGCATCGGATGAGGCAGCGAGGCACGGCCGTCTCCCTAACACAGTAATATTCTTTACATTAATTACAGCTGGCTTAATTACGGACTATCTTTGAAATGGAACAATATTTACTAAATTCACTCTTATGCTTAAAGTTATATCAATGGAAATATTTAATATGGCACGGATACTAGATACTAGATATTGAGGAAAAGTAAAAGGAGGAAGAAGACGGAATTTATTAGGATAACCAATGCATGATTTTATTCCCTACTATAATTATATCATGCCTTTTTGCCTTCTTCTTTGTCTCTATTCTTTCTGCTTCCACCTTATTATTTTGTGCG
This sequence comes from Mobula birostris, assembly GCF_030028105.1. NCBI lineage: Eukaryota > Metazoa > Chordata > Chondrichthyes > Myliobatiformes > Myliobatidae > Mobula > Mobula birostris. Next base: position 166,959,558 of record NC_092375.1, read on the forward strand.
CCCGTCTCTTAAAATTTCTTTTGAATGTATCAATATTACATTTCTAAGTGAAACAAAAAGCCACGCTTGTCACTCGTTGGCGCGTTTGAACATGACAGTATATCACTTTGCAAATACATATTGACACAGAAAGCAGCTCGGCACAAAGAGCTCAGTTCCCGACCAACCGGTGACTGTAGCTAGCTTGTGGTGTATTAAGGAGAAGCGCGGAGACAAGATGGCGAGGCGTAAAGCTGATGTGGTGCATTCATAAATGAAGGCTACATGTTTGTTCAAAGAACACCGTTTTATTCTAAATATCCGTTGAAATCGTACCAGACAGTTGAAATAAAGTATTCTTATAGAAATGTGTTGTCTATCCTGTAGTGTCACATTTTCTCTGATTTACTACAGTTATAACTTACAATTTGCTTTCAGAGATAATACTTACATAATCTACAAACACCAGCCACTGATACAACTGCTCAAAAACTATCCTCTCATCTAGTTTAAACCCAGGTTTACTAAAGAGGAGAAATATGATTGTAACAGACATGGATTAAACAGGTCAAAGTCAGATTGTATAAGCTCTATAAATTTCACATAAATACATTAAGACAAGGATAAATAAGTCATAGAAAAATCTTTTTGATTTTGACTTAAAATAATAAATACATATTAATGTTGTTGAATGCAGTTTGTTCATTGCTGAGTACATAGCTGGGGTTCTGGGCAGTAAGACCAGTTACAGACAGAATACCACTAGTATAGAACACTAGTCTTTAAAATTCACATTAAGGAGGGTTTGCTGAAGACTGACTTTGTATGTCTTACCTTCAAAAGCACCTATTTCAAGCAATTTTTCCTCTATTTGCATTCTGTATTATGATAGGATCTTATTGAAAGGGATGGCTGATGTGTAGACCCTTAAATAAACACAGAAAAGCAATGTGGTGGGTAGAAAATGAGTGATGGACAAATACTGTGGCAGTCTCATAGCAGGAGAATATCTGATACAAATGAGGTAATAAAAAAGCGAAGTAGCATCGCTTGGCAGACCGTGCTAGTCTGTTACAGATGTGTTAGTTTGGGTGCTTCTTGAATTCTTCCCTGAGCTGTGTGATGAGTAGTCAGATCTGTATACGTGGGATGGGGATCGCATGGTCCATGGTGGTGATTGCCTGGTATTTGTGCAGCACAACTATAGTCCACAGTGGCTGATGAAGGATGAGGAAGATGACTAAGGTTGAACATAGGACCAGAAGCTGGCATTGAATCAACAAAGTTCCCTCCAACATACACAGGGCTGCCTTGCAAATTATGGTTAGCAAAGCCTCCATTGCCTTGCATTGTATGATGCTCATACTCTGTACCAGGATACCTCTTCTGCTGGGGTAGGCAGCTATTAAGAGGTGCCGTGTAAGCAGCCAAGCCATACATATTCTGCTGAGATTTGGTGAAAGATGTTGGAGAATGAGCTTCGTAATTCAAACTGTTGACAGTGGGGAGCTGGTTTGAGAATCCAATATTATTTGGAGCATTTAAAAGTGGGCTTCTGTCTGGAGACTGTCCAACTGGAGAGTGCATGATCCCTTTTGCCTTTTGATCTTTTTTGTACTTCATTCTTCTGTTCTGGAACCAAATCTTTATTTGCCGTTCAGTTAGATTTAATAAGTTTGCCATTTCAACTCGACGAGGACGACACAGATAACGATTAAAATGGAACTCCTTTTCCAGTTCAACCAACTGTGCACTGGTATAGGCTGTACGGACTCTCTTAGAGGCTGGGCCAGGTGGGCTTTTATCCTCACAATTGTCTCCTGCAGAATGAAAATATGTTAATATTCATACATATATATACAAACACACATGCAGTGTAATTATTCTGATATGGAACTAATACTTTTACTAAAAAAATTCTTTAACATTTTTCCTCCATACTACCACATATTCCCAGAGCTGTCTATGTAAAAGCTATAATTATATCTCTTAGGCAATAAATACAGTAACATTGCAACAAAAAAATTACCATGCTACTATAGTACTCCACTAGTGTTAACGACTTTGGGATATCTGGGGCCCATAACGGATATTGTACACTGTGAATGCGAAATGCCAATGCAGTTTAGGGAACTTCCACTGAAATGCCATTAACATGGCAAAATATGACTTGATTCCAAATTAATTTAAATAAGAATATTGACTTAAGAAATTACTGTAACTATTGCAATATAAGACTTACTTTTTGTTCTTCCCTGCTTTAACTTAATCTGTTTGATGAAGGTAGCTCTCTGAAACTTGGGGTTAATCATGAATCCAATCCAAACTAAATATTACATATGAAAAGAAAAGGTCCCTTTTTTTAGATAGTACATAAAATAAAAATCAGTTTCCATGGAAAATATGGCGCTGTGACCAGAAGTTTAGATGTGCATATTAGTTTGTTGTAACTATTGAATAATATATGGCTATTGTTATTTAAATCACGGTGAGTCCAAATGAGAGTTCCCATGAGAATATATATTTGGATATGAAGTATGTTTTCAAGTCCGCTCATACATTTAAAGTATACTTAGGTCAAGTCCTTTCAACTTTCTGAATTTTCAGGCATTGTAAATCAGTGAAAGTTTACAATAATAAATTTAAATTAGCTCAAATTAGTGGAAAGTTAAAAGAGATACAGACAAAATCTTTGCAGTAGTGTATTTTGTTAGGTCTTATCCACTTGTGGTTAAGTCCACTGATATCAAGTGGAATAATCTGAGCCTTTTCCAAGAATTGCTTAAATTGAGAATACACTGTGCACTGCCCAGCAGTCAAACAGAAAATCACATTTCTAAGCGTTCCTGCCAAAAGTCATTCTCTTGATTAAATATTTCAGAAAATGTTATTTATTAAACTAGATCTATTTTAGTTTGTCCATATCTTTACCAAGATCACCAAATGCAAGCCCATTTACAGAATGTTGCCAAAAATCTCTGGATAATTCCTTCACACTTTTCAGCCATTAGCTACAAGATGAAGGAAAATACTCTCACCAATGTGTGATATTCTTTGATAATCTACTCCCTCATGTGACATTCTTTGATAAACTTGTCAATTTTTAAGAAGATTGCTGGAATTTAAAGTTAAAAATCAATTTACTGAAAGATACCTGCAACTGTGCAGCTGTTTTTCTGCTTGGCATTTTGTCGAGATTCTTTCATCCATGGGAAGATTTGCTTGGTAAGGGTAGCAGCCGGGCTGCTGGAAGAATTTGGAATGGACTTGGTTCTTTTCTGAGTTGCAGCGTTGTTTCCATTGGGTGAAGGTGGCAAAGGAGGTGGTTGCTGTGGCTCACTGATGCTTGGATGTTGGGCAGTGCCTTGACTGCCACCTGTTCTCATACAGCTGCCATTTATATCAGTGGGTTTATGGGATTGGGCTCTGGCACTAGTTGTTTGAATTGGGCACGTTGAGTTCTGATAATCATTGTCAACCGATGACGGTGGGTAAGCTTGATGACTTGAGCTGTAGTTATATGTATTGGATTTTTGGTAGGAATAACCACTAAATATTCCAGAGTTGTCATAGTAAGTTGCTTTTTGCATCTCGCTATTTCGAAATGACAGGGTCTTGACACCCTTATCGAATAGCATTGACACCTTTGATCACACAGCACGTTTACAACAATCGCCAGAACGCAGAGCTCCTGGATGTTATAAAACAAAACATAATAGAGTGAAATGTTCAGAACATAATTGCTTTAGCATACAAACTAAAATAAAACATCCATCCCATGAATGATGTTTCACAATCTTGTCATTAGCAGACTTGATCTTTTTTTCCTTTACAAGTTTGAGAATTATTCTTTTATGAGACAATAAATAAGTTAGTGAAATATAAAATATATTAGTTGACAAACTCAGAGAGACTATTATAATTTTCTAATAAATTTAAGAGTTGGCTCCTTCAGTTGGAAGCAATTAGCTTCAGTTTGTATACTCAGCTCTCTATGATAATTTGAACAAGCTGTATAAAATGCTCATAGTTCAAGTGATGTATGAACGATTACAATTACATTGCACTTCTTTGGCAATTTATTATTATTATTTGAATCTACACTGCATTATCCACTTACTGAGATCCACTACAGACAAACTGTCCTTTTAATTCATTTACCAAATCATAATATGAAGGAATGTTAAGAAAAATGATGAGTTGTACCATTTGAAATATATCACAAAATTTAGAACCAAAAAAAACAACTGTGTAGTTTTCCTATTCCATAATCTCAAAGTTAATGGATATTACAGAACGCTAGATATGTCCCTGTCATGCTTGATCTAAGTGGATTTCGGTGGGACACACAGTGCTATTCCAGTTGACTTCACTGATTGAGGCCATTTTTATAATGGTGAGAAACAAAAAGGCCCCTCTTAAAAAGAGTGAAAAAACCACAGTCACAGGCGACTTATTTGCCTGCAGCATTTGCTGTGGGTACAGACTGTTTTATTCTGAGATCTGGACGCTATTACATTCGACATGATGGATCGGACCAGTTCCAAAACCTGAAAAACCAGCGAAGTGTACCCTCACCATTGTTGGCTTCCTTTCCTTCAACGTAAGAATGGTTTGTTTTAAGCTAATGTTTCTTTCTGTTGCTCGTTTTGCTTTATGACAGGGGATAGACATTGTAGTTAAAGTATAACTAGCACCTATTCAAACTCTTTGTTCTAAACAAAAACAGAGAAATGACCAAGTCAGCATTTCACCATTTGCACTGCGCTACTTAATGCATCTTTAGATCATTGCATTGTCCACAAAATAACATATTATTGAATAAATCCATTTTAACATATTTATGTTAAAATAACACAAAGCCCAGCTAAACTATCACATAAAGTGACGAATAGATGTACTTCTTAGCGTTAACTGACCATCAACTTTTCAGTCAACAGACGTTTTATTGGAACTGAATTCAGACGAAAGATTATATATATGCACTTTATGTACCCTAGTTCCAATCAAACATACGCCCTTTAGTTACTTACAGCGCCATTAGTAAGATAATTACATCTAATTTCTTACAAACTCTTGGCAGTAGCCTTTTTTTAACAGAATTAACCTGACGTAGTCAGGAAACCTCCCAAATGGCCGATGTCTGCGTCAACTGGGCGGCGGGGGGCGTGGGGGGCGGTGGTGGTAGAGAGTTGGGGGTTGGTTGTTGTGGTCAGCAATAAAATCGGGCCTTTTTGATTGAATCAAGTGCCTTGTTCTCGTTTAGATCGCCCTAAGTTATGTAGTAAACTAGTAGGTTACTGTTGTGATTAGAATTAAGTGGTTACTATGAAACAAATCGTTGTAAAACACATAAACTTGAAACATAACACTAATATGATTGACCTGGATTTAAGCTTCAAATATAATACTTAGTCTACAAAACCATTTAAATAAAACATCCTTGTATAAACTGGCTCAAGAATTGGACGTATGACTTATCTGGCTACTATATCACGTCACAAATAGATTTTCTATTCATTTGGAAAAAAAGCCTTCAGCCATACAAGACCTGACATTAAAATGAAATATGAGGTTTATGATCTGTGGCCTCCAAAGTTGCAGCTCGGCACACGTGCACATCTCTGCTGTTCCCTTCAAAGAAGTAATTCAATGTTTTTTTTTAGCCTTCCGTTACTTATTTCTAGGCATTTTCGTTATATTTTATTATAGTTTGTTACCCAGCTTTCCCGTCATGACCATTTCGCCATTTTTAGCTTAATAAAATTGGCATTAGATTTCTGCTCTTTGCTTGACTTTTTTAAAATCTGAAATCTAATTACATTTCTATTTGCCCCACCCCGTCTCCCCATCTAATCAGTATTTTATGTGAGAGATAAGAAAGTGACCCAGTATTATCTACTGCTGCGGGCTCTGAAACTTGGTCATCACAACCAGCTTTCTCGTTTGCAGTGCATTTGGAACTGTTATCTTCGGAGAATCAAAACTAACATTAATATTAAGGTAACGTGAATAGACTGTAGTGTAGCTGAAAATCTGGCCCAGAAACTCCAACTGCTTGTGAACTCTGCTTGAACCTAAATCGCAGCCATGGGCCATAAATCATTTGGACAATGGTCAACTGTTTCTGCGTTCATCTTTCAGATCTTTCTTACCTTACATGTTTTCTAAATGCAAGGGTGCATCACCTAATACAGGGGTTTGATAAGTAACACCTTGATATGGACCATCACTTTTTTTTCGGTGTGTTCCCAGATATATGATCTACGATCGTGGAACGCGTGGCCGAAAAACAAAACAGCAAATTATTCGTTATTCTTTGTTAACACGAGTGCAAAATGTTAGTTCAACAATGACGAAAGCTAGAAGGCCGAATTCGTGAGGGTGGGGGGGGCGGGGGGGGTGGGCTGTTTCATGAAAGGATGGAGGGCAATGAGCTAAATTTCCATTTCCCATTGTCGAAAATTTCAACTCTCACGTGGAGAAGGTCTGGCACAAATTAAACTTCTGTGATAACGCAAGGACACATCAATAGTCTACCATTTGCTATATTTACCCTGTCTATATTCCCTGTGTTCTGTCCAACTATTTAATGTTCTTGTACCGTTTTATTTGTATAAGGCTGGGCGTCTGAATTGCAGTTTTTCAGCCAAACACTAGGCCAATAATTACTTCCGATTTATTTTAACTTTCACTCATGTATTAATAGAGTAGCCGGTAGCCTAAAATTTAAAATTTATCTCCTAGTTAAAGTTATTGAGAAGCCGGAATCCTAGCAGTGCATATCAATACACCTGTCATTATGTGCTACGCAAAATTTATGGCTGCTTAGTCGTGAACGCTTCGCTTCAGAATGGGAAAGAAACACTTTCCAAAGAACTGTTATCCTCAGAAGTGTAAAATAGCTCGAGCGGAGGAGGAAAGACCTGAAAAAGAATGTCTACACTCCGCAAGTTTTTTTTTTACCTACGTTTCTTGTAGTATTTTATATAAGGCTTTGAAAGTAGTCCAGGAATCTTAAATGTGTTTTAGCTGGCGAACTTTTCACATGTAGCAGAATCGTATGGCTTAAGCTGGAGGATCTGAAAATTATCTTTGATAAATGCAAGTTGGGAGCCAAATTTGAAATCAAGTATTTGATTTCAGGTATGAAGTCAAAAAAGGGAGACTTGAAAGCTTATGTTTTTATTTTGTTAAACTCACCAACTAGCGGGTGTATTCAGTGTAAAGTAATCTGCTTAGTGATTTTAAACGTAAACTACAAATTATTTAATCATGTAATATGTTTTGTTAAAAACGTCCTTACGAAAATATTTATTGCCCTCAGCTATTGCTGAGGATTATTTTTGGAATTTAACGATATTGATTTTGTTTATACTTTGCGGATCATTTCTGACAAGGAATTCGGCTGCCTAGACACATCTGCCCATATTTCAGCTTGGATCACGCAATCCCCTCCAAATCTGCGGCTGGTTCCAGGACGGCAGACGTTTAAAAACTTGGATTTCAAGTGGAATGACTTGGCACTCTTTCCACGACTGTGGTGTAGCAACCCAGGCTGCCAGAGAGATTGTATAAAAGAAATTACATCCCGATTCACCTTTCAACTTATTTTTGGGAAGTTTATTTTATACGACATTGAGTACGTAGGCAAACACATTTAACGTAGACTGCCAAGATTACATGAGTTATACGGCCCTTATATACAAATTACAGGAAGTGCTGATTTTATGACTCTGCCGTGTATTTTAATTAACTTATAAACTATGTACTTTAGTACAAAGCAATTGTGTTGATCCTGTTAACTAGGGGCGATGTACGATTTAAAAGAAGCAGAGTTGATGGCAACGTATTTAATTTGAATTTAACGAGAGAGATTAAGCAACAATGTAACAAAAGTAAGGCGAGGGAGATAATGTTACTGTTCGAACGAACCACTTTCCCAAGACTTCATAAATCTTTATGCTGGATAAATACTGCAGATTTAAAGACCAACTATAAACAATTCTCATTCTGTACATTAAGAATGGCAGTAAAGTGGTGAGATTAAACAAATGTTCATTTTATCTTATTTTCAATTCTATATACTCCAGAGTGGATATATGATCTATATTTTTGAAGTACTAACAGATGCAACCCAAGCTAATAGAATTACCGATAAGTTTTCAAAAGTTTGCTTCCAGCTCAAAGTAGAACATGACGACATCTCGAGAAGAGCCACAAATAAAGAACCCAAGTATCTCGACCCTGTCCGTTCAAACAACATATTTCATTTCTTCTTTGTTTTCTCATGGCCATAACATAAAAGTACGAACTAGTTCTCCATTGACAAATCTCAAATGCACACAGAATCCAAAGGCGCATGGAATTCAGAGCTGTTAAGCAAAAGGGAACAAAAAAAATCAAACAACTCACCAGACGCAATGTTTTTATCTGATTTTCTGTGGATTGAATTTGTAATTTGTCCGTATTGACCAGGGGCCGCTGGCTTTGTTCTGAAAGAAAATGTAATTACAGTTTCTGTTTCAAATGCATTAATAATATTTTTGTATATCACATATATTTCAGGCTGCCTTCCCGGATCCTATCAAAGAAAACAACCAGTAGCAGGCAGCGAAGATTCATTTTTAATAAGAATATTTTTATTGTTTACATTAAGAAGTATTTAAAACAATGCTTCGCTGTGGCCTTTAATACAATTACTATTGCATTTGGTTATTCTTTAAATGAAAGCAGAAATAAATTAAGCATTATGTCCTTCCCTTCAGAAATTAGAAACAAAGTATTACTGATTGCAATGCTGTGTGATTAATGACTGGGAGTCACATTGTCAGTGACTTTTTTTAAGTGAAAGAACTGGTTAAATATATATATAGCAATGATAAAGATTAGAGTTTGATTTTTGGGGAATTGTTTGACAAATAAAGCTTCACAAAAATTTTTATACAATAACCAATCATTTACGTCAAGCGGTTTTCTTAACGCAAGTTGTTATTGCCAAGTGAAAATCTATTAATAGCATCGAGGATTTTATATCTAAACTCGCAATTAGCGAATCAGCAGTTCGCTTTGAAGGTGGATTTATGCACTTTCCCAGAAAGGTACATCTTAAATGGTCGTTTAATAGAAGCCGGGCCTAAAGAAGGCATTGAATAAAAATCTGGGATTTGTATCGGGTTGCTTTCAGTTTCCCCAAGCCCTAATCTGACCATATCAATATAGCTCCTATATATATTTCTTTTTCTCTTGATGTTTAGATATGTGTATTTAGTGAAAAATTGACGCCGCTGTCGAACATTTTTTACATAAACGCACAAAACAATACAAATATGGAGGATTGCAAGAAAGAGCCTGGCGCCATATATAAAACTCATGAATAATGTATTATATTGACAGGCGGTTATGCTTTGTCATTGGGATACCAAACATCACGTACGTATTATTTTATATCGATTGGGCATATTCATAACAACAAAAACACTTCGGTTATACAAAAGATCATATAAATGCAATAACAGAGCTCTCCTGGAGCCTCCAAATAGTCTCCAAATTTCAAATTTCCGTGAAAGAGGGAAATAGAACACGCACCGAACCTGAAGTCGTGCAGAAATTGTACCACTGAATATTATACTGAGTTAAATTGCATGCTTTAATTTAGAAATACATTTAAGAAAAATCAGCAACTGTGGCAGATCAAATGCACAAAGAAATCCCAGTCATTAGCTGACAAAATGTAAGTCATAAGCCTTTGAAATGACCTTTGGCTTGTACAGCAATAACTCACCACTTAATGAACAACCAACGGAAGCGCCTTCACTACCTCACAATACAGCCCATCACACAACTTCACCATGGTTTTTCTATCCCTCTTTAATCCCACTAAGACGCAGCACCTTACAAACTAGCCTCACCAACTTGTGCCGATAAAATGTGAAGTTAGAAGAGGATCCAAATCACAGTCGCCAAGGCATTAGGTCCTGGATCCAATGCCTCCCACCATAATGTGTGTAATGTATTCACGTGGCCATACGTCAACTTATAAGCTTTTATTTCTCTGTAATCACTGGAAAGTAAGTATTTGCAGAGAAAACTCGCTACTTCCCAAGGAAACCACTAAGATGGACAAACTTTAAACAGTTGGTTACTTTCAGGTGGTTTTGATAAATGTGCTCAGCCATGGTCTGAACGGTAAGTTTTTAATCATCTTGCTTATTAATTTCGCAGAAGTGCGAGCGAACTCTAACACTGCGGCCCTAAAACCTTATAAAACAGTCTAGTCATGTAAATAGAGTTAGTAAAAGAAATACATGAAAAAGTTTTGGAAACTTTCTTTGTCACTTTACTAAATTGCTAAACTAGGTTGGCAGGAGAAAGTCGAGATAGCTATGTATTTATTACGCTTACTGCCCACCAGAACATAGGGCAACCGAGTGTACCTCTAAGTCCAAGGCAGTTTCTGTACTGGGACCTGAAAACTTTTGACTTTATTCGGAGATTAAAAGTTTAAAGACGGACTATCAGGCAAATGCTGATAGTTACCATGGCGAGAGCTATACAGATATTTATTGAAATTTTAGGTGAAGTTATAAGTGAGTGGCCCCATCGAGCAAAATGAAATGCTACTCACAGTAATTGGATTTAGCTGGCTAACATGGCAGACCAGCAGCTTCGAGGCATGCAGCAATGAAAAATGTTCGACTCAAAAAGTTTTTTTTTAACCGACGGAAGAGTGCGCACACACATGCACGCACACACACACACACACACACACACACACACACACACACACACACACACCATACACCCATACACACACACACACACACACACACCATACACCCACATACACACACACACACACACACACACACACACACACACACACTCACACACGTAGAAGTTAAATACCTGCGGACATTCCGTGAAAATGTCCCTTACACACACAATGATTTGGGTAACTTATATGTGCACATTATATGTGTGGACGTCCCTTCATAATTACAACGATTACGACACATAATTAGGTGCACTGTTTTAGTGCAGTTTAATTTAGAAGCAGCAATTTCAATCACACTTTAGCTTCTAGGTTATGCCCATATCTGAAAAGCATCTAGGGGTAAGGTAATAATATTAAGGTACCATATTCAGGCCTGGAAATTACACGATACTTTGTATTTTAAGATGGAAAGTAATAGAGCTCTATTCTAGACAGTATTTAATAAAAGTAAGTAAATGAGTTTCTGGAACTGGAAGAGAAAAAGAATTATCTTAACATTTAGCATTAAATTCTACTAATACTGTTGCCAAATCATTAGCGAATTGAATCAAAACGGGATGATTTAATCTTTTATAAAACCTAGTCAAACTTGAAGTGTATAATTACAGAAATGTTGCATTTAAGCAATTGCAGAGATTACCCTCTGACGTGACCGCAGTAAAATAAAATTATACTCGATCTTTTATGCTGAATAATTTTTGAACTACTGTTATACTGAGTTCCTCGAAATTCATAAATTGTTTTCCTTGAACGACAATAACCTTAATTGAGAAATAATTTATACAGGCTGCTGCAATAACTTCAGCCCGCAATATATTTCTGTAACGCATAAATCACAGAAGACTGCAGCCTGACGATAAGCTAGAGACAACAAATTAATGTGATTTACGATCTAAGTTTGCTTGTGACAGTTTGAAAAGTTCCCTGGGTTTCTGTGCCTTTTTATTTCGTTTTCATTTTACATAAAACTGCAGAATCAGCTGAAATATAGCCACAAGACAAATTTGGGACTGCTCTGGTTTGCCCGATCTAACCTTTCTCAAATGGCGCACTTTCGTGAAACAGCAAAATGTTCTTTAAAATCGACTTTTCTTTTGCTACAAAATCATTTTTCTTATCTCCTACAGAAATGGAAACAATGCTCGTTTGATTCAGAATTTCATACAATTTGGTGGGAACAATATGCCCTTTTGCTGCAGGGATTATGCAAACTTACTGCTAAAGGTTGCATTTTATCAAACGATTGCTTACCTGTGTGTCAATTTATCATAAATCTGTGCTTTCCAAACACAACCTCTTAGCTTGCAGCTGCGAATAATATCCTCTGTCGTTTGTCTGCAGACAATGCTGTCTTAAACCAGATCTTGCGGCTTTACAGACATTTCGATACGAAAAGCAGACGGTATTCCCGATAGAAATGGCTTCAGTCTCAGGAACAACTACCAATAAAAACGGCGTACAGAGGTGTTTTTGCTTTAAATCTAAATCGAGATTTTATAATCGAGCAACTAACAAGAAAGTGATATTTATAAACCGGTATGTATTCCTTTAAAATGTTGCCATTTATGAATTTTATAGTGCAACGGATACCTTTTATAATCAGAAAATATAGGCGCTGCCTTAAAATACAGGCATATTTGTTCACGTGATCTGTGTTACCAGATTGTTCTGATTGAGCCAGTAAGTTGAGCCAGCGCTACCTCACTAACAGCTCTTTAATATGGATAGTTTGGAGCTTTGAACTACTTCTTACCTGAACACTAACGGGGAGTTGAGTAAAAATTTAATATTTTGTGCTGCACGTGTAAAAGGTGGTAAAGTTAGACTGCACTGCATCGTCTTTCTGTGCGGAACCATGTTTACTAGAGCGAACAATAGATTTGTATATTATTGTTATTACGCCGTCACTGGGTCAATATGTTGTATATCATTATTCATCCGAGCGTGTTGAGTTAATTATTGCACCCCTTTATTACAGAATTAAATTTTGTAAATCAATGTGAGGGGGCAAAGAATTGACGTAAATTACTCAATCTAGTTTAAAATACTTTAGCGTTTTTCAAGCATGATGTATAAATTGGTCTCAAAACATGGGCATAAAATGACAAATTCAGCAATAAACTTATGTTTGGATAGGCTTTGTGAAGTGTTTACACCTAGGTCCTGCGAATGAAGGGGAATTTCCCATTTACCCGGGTTAGTGTTTGAGCCAGTTAAGCGGAAACTTTGAAATACAAAACTCTGTATAGATAAGATTTCCTTGAAGCTCAATCTCACCTACTCTCATTTTTGGCAGGACAAATTAATCATCGTTCTTAACTGTAGAATTATATAGAGAAATTGATGAGGGTAGAACAGGAACTAATGCGGGATTTCTCACTTTCTCTTTCAGGCGAGGCATTTAAAATCACAGGAGCCAGTAGCAACTGGGCGCTGGGAAATACTTCATTCTGCTTCTGTTCTTATTTTGTTTGCTCCCTCCTGAAATTGCTTTGTTGAATTATAATGTTTTTAGTTATGGAAAATTAATTCTCAGTTGCTTTTTATCGAACTGCTTAATATTTCTGTTAAATGCTAGTAGAAACTATTTTAACCTCTAAAACATTTGTCTGTAATTTAATAGCAATAAAAAACATTTCTATTGACAGTAATGCATGACCTTATTGCACCTAGCACAGGCTTAACGCAACATTTATCTAAATTACTTTACCCTCTGTGGCTCTATACGGTCGTTATAGAAATATTGCTTTGCAATTACTGCATTATAAATAATTTAAAAGGAAATAAAACGGTTACATCTCACTGTTTAGCTAAAGAATTACTTTTCCACTAAAACTATACAAGCAACTTCAAATCTTTATTTTCTGATGATCGTTCATACTGTGGGAATTTGTAAAGATAATAAATATTTTATATGATATATATTTCTGACTTTGAAACAGCCCCTTTTATAATATTGTTCGACCCCACAAATATAAATAGACCAATTTATTACCGCAAGTTATGCCTTCTCTGATAATTTTATGAGCAGCCGAAGAAAAAAGCAACTAAGTGCTAACGCTTGCCACTGTGAGAACTCGGCTCTACGAGGAGTATAATCAAACGGGGATTCGAAGACAACTTCGAACGCAGCATATGCTCGGAGAGCAATAAAACGAAGAGATTTACAATCTTCGCCTGGCCTCGGCAGCCTCGCGCCCTTTCAGGAATTACTGCTGGTGATTTATAACAGGATTGGAAATTGTTGACCCTCCACACCATAATACTTTATTTCGATTTAATGAAAAAGTTGTAATTAAACCGTTTTCATTGATTCTTGTCTGCCCGATTCTTTGCTGGATCAGAATTTAAAGGGTAGAGAATGCTGAGTTCAAGAGAGTTTAAAAAAACAACTTGGCTTCACAGCCGCAACTTTGTCATCAGTAAAACAGCGTTGCATTTGTCATCGGCGAATAACTGAATTAATAGGTTATTGTTTTAATGCATAATTTATTTAAAAAGGAAACGAACGTCGACTTTACACACGTGACGACAGCGCAAATTCAATTTACAGAAGAGCGCTACGACAAAAGCAACGGAAGCAATAAATGCGAAGGTTCATATTGTAAAATATCTCCAATCAATTTAATAAAATCCTTTCTCAAAGACATCTGTATTTGCCACGGTAATTTATATAGTTTAATTACACCTTTAGAGATGGGGGAAGGAACAGAGCTGTCATGGTGTGCTACTAAACCCTGTAGTGTAATTTATTGTTATTGAAGAATATTTATTGATGTATATATACGATTACATTCTTTCCTGCTTCAATTATGATGATTTGGATTGTAGAATCCTGTCTCCTTTTTCACAAAAAGATTTTACATTTCTGCTCAGTATTATAACTGAAAATGTTTACTGACAATATACTTCTAATCTTTACCCTGGTAATAAAACTTTTGCATGTTACTGTAAAAAACAATAATAAAAAACAGTTCATGCTTGTACTTCACAGCATTGTATCATCCACAATATATGTTAGGCATACTTTAATGCAGTTTCTCATACTAATATAGGTACAGAAAATCAGAATTCTGTTAATTTATTACCTTATAAAATGTGCTCATAATTGTTCTTATTCAGAGAATCAATCACTACCAATTATTCTTAAAATGAGCCTAACGCATACTTAAGGGTTTGTGAATACTCGTTTTGCCTTCCATTGTACGAAATAAATGCCAATTAACTGTAAAAACAAATTCGTAGGTTCAAAGGAAACAGTTGTTTCATCTTTTATAGCAACACATCAACTAAAATATAAGGCACGAAATGCCCATGAATATATTTTCTGTTGACGTAAGTACCTGCAATTGTTCTCGCTGAATCTCATTTACAGACTTTCTATTACGTCTCAAAGAACACAAAATATATGACTCGTGGTATTCAATATAAGCTCAGGCCTCTACTTCGTTGTGTACAAATAGGCAGCAGATGCCATGACAGCCGGCATTGTTTGCAATAAAGCACAAGTAAACCGTAAAATCTACGCCATTTCAGGACACAAAACTACGCCTTAATAATAATCCCACCGCAGTCTTACTAATGTTTACCTCCCACCTCCAAGATATAGCAGATACAAATTTTTGCAGCTGAAGTTTATCATAGTTGCTCCAAAATGTTAAAGCTAATCCGAATAGAAGGTCAGTATATCAGCCTACTGCAACTTATGACTGTCGCTTGGTAGCACATAGTAAGAAGCAAAGGGCGCTATTCATCAAATATATATGACAGTTACATTCATTTGCTATCTTACCAGAAACAAAACTAAAATTGTTTACCTACCAAGCTTCCATTTTTCAGTTTCTGGCAACGAACTACAACAGCAAAGTCTGATAGCGGACCATTTGTATATAATATTCTTGGGATCTGTTCACTTTTCAAGTGTGATAGAGTCCTTTGCTTGGCCGATTAATGACGACGCTGTGTTTCTTTCGGGACGTACTGCATTAATTATTTAGTAAATCACGTGGCCGAATCAAATATAAAAGGATACATAAAATCTTACCACCTCTCCTGGACATGGTCATAAAATGCAAAAGTCTTTATCGTTTGGGAAATATCAGGTTGGCAAATATATTTTAAAATTCTAAAGAGAAAGACCAACAAATATGGCTGTTTAGAGGCGATGGGCTGCATCAGCTTTGTCCCAATTTGAATGACCAGCCTATGGCATGGTCGTATTGACTCTTTGCCTTCCTTTCAGCTGTTTCTTGTTCCAGGCTAGAAACGAAGCAAGCGAGCGGCAGATTTACAACAATTTGACTTTGGTTTGTTAAGATTTGTCTAATTAAACTCCATTTTAAGATGTTTTCATATTTGAAGAAATAAACCAATCAAAGGTGGAAGAGGTTATCCATGCTTTTAGTTCTTTGATACCAACAGATATAAATACAAGTGAATGCATTAAACACAACTACAGATTAATACATACCCACGTATATATAGTCTTACATACAAATACACATGTATATTGGAACATATCAATACATATTCACGTGTTCACATATGTGCATGCATAACTGCATACAAAAATATTTCCCTCCACAGAAATATACATAAATGCATACACACGAGTATATGTAAGGTAATATGTAGTTATGGGAACTGTGCTGTGCAGTATTGATATAAATATATTATATGATTGATTGTGATTGATATCATATCTGACGTTATGAATTTTGAATGATATACCAGTTCAGAAATCATAATGTTGTTGACTTTTAAGTTCTGTACGTCCTATGTTTGAATACTCTGTATTTATCTGACAAATGATATAGCTGAAATAATTAAGCTTCTGAATTTAAATCATTTGAATTATAAATTGTAGCTGGTGCCTGCACTAATACATGTGGCTAGATAGGTTAAATATTGATAAATTACGCACTTAAATGAAGGTGAGACGTTATCAATTGACCTTGCTGCTAACTCTGGCTAAAAGTGAGCTACTTTTCAAGGGGATAGATATTGTACTAAAATTAAAGCAAATACTGCTTACACTCCCTTTCAACATATACACTTACGTGTTTATGTTTAGATTGTATCAAGGAAAATATGACATAAGGTTTTTATTAATTACTGGTCATTCTGATCGTTCGTATACATTGGATCTCAGTTTTAGAGACTAGGCTGTTTTAGGGACACACTTCTAATTTCACGTTTCCAGGCTCGATCCATTGCATTTAACTTTCATAGAGGGAGATGGGTTTTTGAAAGGGGTTGGGGGGAGGAGGGGGGAGGTGGGAGAAGTGGTGCCTCTTGCAGCAAGTTGATTATGAGATATATATTAGCATTAACAAAGGACAGACCGAAACACCAACACAATAGGATCTGTGTCCACTTCGTGTCGAAAATGTGTCTTCTGTGATTAAAAATTGAATAATGACGAAATTATACGGACTTTTTATCCATTATATGGATGCAAGTGTGCTTCAGAATATAATTTTTCCAATGCATGACTCTTACTTCATTCTGCATTTTTGTGTTTTTTTCTGCTATGTGTTAGACTGAATGTTGGATTTCAAAACTTTTATTCGATGCAAATGTAACGCGAATTCGGGTATTTTCATGTAGGCAAATGAATGTGATAGCTTGGCGTTTCATTGTCATTCTGTACAGAAGAATGCAGTGCGGGTCGTAGGAGCAAGTATTAGTGGTAAATGGTTAGGTGTGATTCTGAATGCTTGCTTTATTCAAGGAGCAATGAAAAAGTGCAAGCACACTCTCTCGAAATAGAGGAATATTGAAGCCCAGTGAATCATCTGCTTCTACGTCTTCCTCAGAGATCTAGTGAAATCAAAAGCTAAATGTCAGCTTTGCAAAGGTGTGAAGACTAAAGAAAACGCATTTTGGTGGCAACGGGCATCGTACGAAAATTTGCAATTCCATTGAATGGGTGAATAATTTATCAGTTGCCGAAATTAGAATAGTTCATACGTGAGAACTTATTTCACTTTGTTTTAACTAGATAGTGTCTATGTTAAAACACATAGAAAAGGCGAAGGGTAGGATTGAGTCCAAAAGGTCAAGGGTTTAGAGGTCAGTCCTCCAGGCTGAAATACAGCTAATCGAATAGAAAATTTGTCCTCTTGGTGAACTTGTTTCTACAGTTTAGCCGAACTTCAGTAAAATACCTTTTCAGCTTCTCAACATGAAGGCGTCAGAAAAGGACATCTTTGCTAAGCGTGAACCTTAGGGTTTTGTAATGAAGACAATGATTTAAATGGAATAGAGAATATCACTCATTTATAATATCAAGACGTGGATATATTATTGTAATGTCATGTGCAAGTCTGAGAACTACACGGCTTACCCTATAAAGAACAAAAGAATGGTGGAATTCGCCTTTTCAAACAGACCATATCCAGCTAAGCCAGCTGCAAGCTTGCAGGGCAGGGAAGGGACAGGAAAACAGCGGTATCGCCAACTTTCTTTTGTTACTGAATGCTACAAAATCGGATTGAAGCCCAAATACCGAGGAAATAAGTTTTCTTACTCTTGTACCTTTGTGAATATTTAATGTGATATTAAAACTGCTGTATGATTGCGGTTGGCGATTTCCTGACCGCTTTTTTTACTCTCCTTTTAGAAGAGAAGATAAGACAATAACGTGAACCCCATCAGACCTTATCCCTTTGTATTCATTTCTACGATTAGCTTTAGAATTGTGAGGCAAAACTGTGGGTACTCGTTATCCTTTAGCATAGCCCCAAAGCTTCAGATAATATACAAAACAATTTAAATGTAACACACCTATTTTGATCGCGATATAAAGACAAGCATGAGAAGATAACCTTCAATTGTACTTACAGAGCGAAATACACCATCGCTGCCTTTTTTTCATGGCTATCACAAATTAAACTACCCTATAGTGAGGGAATACTCATCCAATGATTAGATCTTTCCTCAACAACTTCCATTAAATATACCCAGAAATGCTGTTAGGATTATTCATTGATATATTCATTTGGTTTAAGGGTTATAGCAAAATCGAAGCAGCAAGTAGGTATATCAAAGCATCTACTGAGCCTTCTTAGAACAGCGGAGAGTTTATTCTGTTTAAAGCATCTGGATATCATGCTATGAATGACTGTTTTAGAGCATTACATAAAGGAACTAAGTGCGAAATCTTGATTACAGCCCGGCCTGCCTCTGATTGATATCGTGAGAATGTTGGCACGGGACAGAGAACCGTATATTTCAGGAAGTTCTAGCTCGTTTCATAACATTAGCTTCCGTCTAACAAACAGAAACAAGAATATTCAACAATTTGTGTTTAGGTGTAAACTACCTAACTGAAGAGATTCTCGACTATTGTCTCTGCCCCACTAAATCAACCACCCATATGGCTCTGCAGATTAATAGATTGGAAAAATGAACAGGGTTCTTTACGAAACAAAATATCTTTTGTGCAGACCCGTTTTCTGTTTCTAAATTGTGTACCTTGTCGTATTGTTGTTCGCTCATCCGTTCTGGAAAAAAAATGAAAGGAAACACATTCCCACTTGTAATACTAAACGTTCACAGATTGGTGTAACCAGCTTACTCATTTATCAACCAACAAACCGAGAAACTGAGTTTAACAAGCGCCCTGAACACAAGTACTGCAATATTCCACTAAACACATTTCTCTGTCAGAAATCTTTACATGAGACAACATCGGTTGTTGCAGTGGGTATTTGATATTGATCACCGGTTTTTTTTTGGGGGGGGGCCCTTTGCATTCTTACAGAAAGGGATATGGAAGGTCTCTTTTCGTGGCATTTGTTCACGACAGCGTCGCAACACTAGCTGCAGTCATATACAAAAACATATAAACAGATACCAAAAAGGAAAACTACTCACGCGATTCAGCTTGTTACTACTAATTTATTTTCGAACTTTAGTAGTGCGTACGAATTTTGGTATCATTCTTGAACATAAAAATGTATGCAATCTTGCACTGTAACAATAATCCATTCAGCAGCACAATACAAATACCATTCTCTTATTTTAAATAAAGAAACCACAAAACACTGTCTAATTCCTGATCACTATAAATCTCGAATATCAACACAATATACACAAAGAAATGGAATCGCAAAAATACACATTACGAGCAAAATAGCCGTGGAAATAAGAAATTATCACAACAAATCGCTGAGCCTTATATAAAATAAAAAAGGACCATCAGCAAGCTTCGCAGCCTTTCAAATTCATGCTAGCAGACTATACATGTACCTTCCTGGACCATATACCTCACCATGTCTTCATGTCTTAGTACCCTGGACTTATTAAGGTTACTAAGGTGTGTTGTATGGTAAGAACACCCACTTATTAGAGTCGCAATCGTTTCTATTGGAGCTAAGATAACTTTACCATTTTTTTTGTTTCATTACCTACATTTAAGAACAAGGTGACTGTATAAGATAAGGTCGCTTCAATGCCGTAAAAAGCAACAGGAAAGCACCTACAAGCCATGTTATCGGTACATGCAGTTTCTGCCTGGAAATGTCTTATTATATACACTTAAAGAACCACTTATAAGATGTTGCTCTATAAACTTGTGAGGTCTGTTTGTTGGTCCTTGGAAATAGTTTGTGACTGTTGGCTGGAAGCAGAAGAAGAACTAGACGATCTGGTCTTAGTGTTTGGCAATTTGTGATCTTTTTTCCACTTCATCCTTCGGTTCTGAAACCAAATTTTGATCTGGCGTTCGGAAAGACATAAAGTGTGGGCTATTTCAATACGACGTCGTCTTGTCAGATACCTGTTAAAATGGAATTCCTTTTCCAGTTCTAAAACCTGCTGCCTTGTATAGGCAGTTCGTGAACGTTTTGGTTCCCCTCCAGTGTAACTAGGATTCACTGAAAAACAAAACAATTCAAAAACCATTCAAATCTGAGCCTAAAGTTTGTCAGCCGCTTCCATTCAGCAGCCCTCACGCACATTGCACCCCTCTAACACTACCCCTGTTAAAAAGTCCAAATATCTATTATTACTAAGGATCACTTTAAAGTTCTTGGCGAAACGGAGATATAACATGTCCCTGTTACTTTCAGACTCGAGTTTTCACATGGAGTCAGCCACATGGCCAGCGGCCTATTTCCTCAGCAATAAAAATTTATGATGGGTGTAATTGCCGGTCTTTTTAAAAACCGCTCATAAATCCTCCTTTGAAGGAGTTATTTACGGTAGACCGATACCAATGGGTCACAAATATTTGCTAGGGGTGGCGATGGCGGAGGGGTGGGGGTTGGGGGGGAACTAAAAAGTGGACCTTACCCGTGTTAACGTGGATTTTCTTCATCCAAGGATAAACCACTGCTGGCTGTTTGGTTGCTGTGCCGTTTTGATTCTTTGTATTGTGTTGCTGCTGGCTGCAAGGCCGGGCTATGGACACTTGGAGCGGTGCAACGGGCTCCCCCTGTCCTGTGAGGTGGTTCTGAGGAGCGGGCTGTGCCTGCACATGACCCCTCTGCTGCACTGGAGAGCCCCGAGCGTTGCTGCAGCTGTACGACTGGCCGCTGTAGTTTGACCGTGGATAGACTCCTTGGTGCTGAAAATCAGTGTCCTGCGGCTGGCTGTAATACTCTGAGCAGTGGTCAGGTATGTAGTTATTTTGCGAGTATTCCTCGCAAGGAGGAAATTTGGGATCCACATATTTAGAGTTCATCAAATACGAACTCATGGTCATTAATTTCTGAAGGTGGAAAATACTAATTTTTCTCGAGTTGTCTTTTTTCCCGTTCCATAAAGCCCTCCTACTTGCTGTCAACTGAATAAAGTTAGTCACCCATGTGACTGTGAGAGCCAATGGTTGGGCTGGACCCGATTCCCGGATAAGGAAACAGCTAATGACAAATTTTACAAACTTCGTCCAGAAAATCTTGATTTAAAAAATAAAATAAATTCTGCACCGCCTTTATTATTTTTCCAGTAGCCACTAAGTATTTGAAACAGTTTCCGGAAAATGCATATAATTGCGGTTTCCATTGGAGAGAATAATGATCATTCACTGAGCGCCCGAATATTGCTCAGGTAATTTGCTCTTTTGTCCAAAGAGAATTTTCGACCATTCCTTGTCGCTTTTCATATAAATCAAGGATAGACCGGGCATTCGGCATGCTCGCATGTTTTGTTGTTGTTTTCGCCCGAGAGCAGTATGACAATAGCGAGGGTACTTGAAGAAACGGCAGGCAATCCAACGTACGCAGGCTGACAAAGGAAGCATCCAGTTAGCCAAAAAAAAAGGAATAACGGAGCTGAGGAAAATAATTACAGCCATTACAGATGCACGAAGGTCTTTTGGTCAAAGTTATTCAAAGGCAAACATGGTCTACTCCCGATAAAGTCAGAGCAAGGCATTCAGTATCACGTAGAACACTTTACACGTGTTGCTTAAGGACATTGTAAGGTCAAAATACTTCGCTCTGAAAGTTCAATAATTTGGTAGAGTGCAATATAAGTTTTAACTAGTTTTGTATCTGATGACCTTGCTCCCTAGCAAACGTTTTTGCTTTAATATCTTGACAATTCGTTTTCTTCTTCTCACATCTTATGACCTATTGTCTCTTTAAAACTAACACAGTAACGCGTTTCTAACCCCTTTATTTGCAACGTGTATAATTCTGTTTTTAAGTTTTAACCAAAGATGTTATCCGGTTCGATGTTATTCGGAAGCACCGTAAATTGGTCAAACGCGGTACAAAATTGTAAGCCAGTCTTTTCAGATAATTTATCGCCATCGCCATGGAAACGGACAGTATTCAGAAAAAAATACTTAAGTTTCAATAATCATGTATTTCTGGAGAATAAGCCCAGAAGTTTAGAATCGACTGCTTTCTGAATAATGGTTAGAAAATCAACGCAGTGAGCATTATATTTATTTGGTATGGGGTAGCCGAAAGAAGCATTTAAATCTGAGCGGCGAAATTTAAAAGCAACATTAATGAGTGGGTTCAAAATAAAAAAAAACAGGTTATTGTAAATCATTCTAATAATCCCCTAGAACTAAATCAGCCTAACAAGTAGAAGACACGAAGTGCAAATTGCTGATTTTCGTAGTGTTGGCATCGACCATATACTCCCCTAGAAACGAATCTGTGACCGAGACATCACACAAATTCGGTTCTACAGGGTATATATAGACGACGGGTTACAAACAAATTCGGTGACTAATTACACAATAGTAAAATAGTTTAAAAGACTGCAGTGGAAAGCGATCCCCAAGGAGTTAATGACGTGTAATATTAATAAATAAGAATCTAAAATCAGGCGCAGTTCTTGTTAAATCATGTAGTTGTTTAGCCATTGAAAAATATTACAAATTAACCCCTTAAATTTGGTAAAAAGTGTGAGCAAACATTTATATTTGCATTGTTCGGCGGTAGCAGCGTGCTAAACCAGCTCCAGCACACAGTTTACAGGGCAGAAGTTACTATTTGTTGCTGCGTTTTGTGAGCCCTTCGTATATCACAAAGATTTTATAGGAAACAGTTTGTACCGATTCGCTCCAGCTCACATAACTAAGTGCCCCAGCGTGAATCAATAATTGCTCCAGATGCTAATAATTTGAACTCACCACTAACAAACCGCAGGATTTGATAACAAATATAGCTCGGTCTAACCAATCGCTAAAACTAATCAAATACAGCTTAAACGTGATAGCACAAATATTGGTTTGCTGCAAAGCGTTTGCCACTCATTTCCACTTTGGTAAAATGAGAACATCCCAGGAAAATGGGGATTGTTTGTTCTATTCTTAATCTCGCTCATTTCCTGGGAGTAGGATCAAAAAAATATGCCGACAGTATGCTTCAAAATCTGGCTACAAATCAAAGCAATTGGATGGCCACATGCAGGGAAAAATATAAAATTTGATCTGCCAGTTTATCAGATTCCATTTGGTTCAAATATATCCAAGGTGTTTTCTAAACTCTAGTTCTTTACAGGTTCCTTTCTTGGCTGTCCCCACAGTGCCTGTAGAGCAACCACGTTGCGTGGTAAAGGCTGAAGGGCACGGGGTCAGACTGAAATCATTTGCAAACATATCGGAAAGTTGCATTATTATTTTCACTCTAACTACAATCTAACGCATGACCTTTTCAAAGTGTGTGAGTCTGTTCGACGCAACTGCTCAGCTAAACTGACGATAATCCTGTCCTTCCATTTCGAGTTAAAAAGCTAGGCACGCAAGTGTCAGCCCGAGAACAATTGTAAAACCACGCTAACGAAAATGAATAAGAGCGTTCATCAGTACCAAAGTTGCTCTTAAATGCCCTGAGATGTATGGAATTACAATGTAGTACTGAAGCTGAACTTTCTGACTGGGAACTGTATCCTCACTAGTGTATTTCTCCGTTCTTTCTATGCACAACAAAGGTTTTTCGTTTTATCAACGCTCTATGGTAGAACAGCCTAACTCCTTCACAAATACTCCAGGTTCTGTTTAATATCTCAGTATTACTGTAATTATTTTACCTTTGTAAAGAAAAATCACGTCGCTGATCTTATTTACCTGTGATTTGTTTCATTTACCCCAGTGCATTAGGAAAGAAAAGAGCTAAACAGTTTTCGACAACCAATGGCGCCAACGAAAGCACCAGCAGTGAATTCTGCTTTTAAAAGCCTTTTGGCACAGAAAATACCAGATATCATTACATCATCCGATAATTCGAAAGCCAAATCTCTTTACAGTTCAAATTATCGCACTTTGTGAAGCTGATTGGTGCTGCACATTTTAATATTTGTTAGACGCTGTGACCTGCATTTCACCTTACTGCTCGACTCGTTCAGACAGGTCAATGCCAAAGAGTTATTGATGAACAAACCCGATTAAAATTCACCTCTTTTTTAACTGCCCACACAAGTGCTGCGACTTTTGATCTAGCAGATTTTGACCTAGAGAATGTCAATGCAAAGTAAGTGTTTGGGAAGTGAACCCTATATTTATTTATAGATTCAGCGGTTCAATGAAAGCTATTATTGTCAACAGCCTGCTAAGAGCTTTCCTATGTATAAGTACAACGATTTTAAAAACAAAATTGAATTTTTAAAAAGTTCACCTTTCTACTGACCCAGAAAGCCATTTTCTTGCCGAAGCCGGTTCAGCATAAGCAAGACTGTTTTGCTTTTCAGCATCAATTGTCCTTGATTATTTATCAACGCCTAAAGATTCACGTTGTAAAGCTAGTGCTGAAACGATGGATCCATGGCGCTGGGCCGTTGCTTTGCGAATCCCCGTTAAACATTGTTTGGACCTATTTAAAGTGAGTCGTTGCTCAACGTTTATCTAGTGATTAAACTATGCTTTTAGTTGGAGAGTGGTTGTGTAGACTTTCGCATGTGGATCAGTTAGATTCTGTAAAATCTGGATTTGATATCTTGGTAGAAGTTATGAATATCCGAGTGAATACCCAAGGTGAAAAGATACATTATCCGGCAGAATTTGAATATTTGTCTTATTGTTTTGTGATGACCAAATTGCAATTCAACTGGATGTTATATAGTCCCTTTGCAAGATAAGAACTAAATCTGTCTAATTTAACGAGTAAAACAATCAGGTGTTTTTTGTTGCCCGAACGCTGATTCCATTTTTTTTCTTAAATATATAATATTATAGTGATCAGGTCAAATTATCCCCATGATCTGTTCCTGCGTTAACAAACTATAAGAGGTACAGGATCACATCCCTATTTTAGAAAGTAGAATTGCATAAACACTGAGTCGTTAATTAATAATTATTCTCCCAACGACCTGGCCAACCTGTACAACCCGTCCGCGATATTTTACAAAGGTACGCCGGCGAAGAGATAATTCAAGAAGAGAAGTGCAAATTTTTCGTTAAACGAATACTTTATCTAAAATTCTCGTAAGCACAAGGCCTCATGTTTGGCCTACATGCACACGATGCCTATGATATCAGGGGATATTTAATATCTGATTTAGCCTACACGCCTTTGTTAGCTCATTAAGGGTAAACTTTAAACATCTACTATAATTATTACCACGTCATTTGCCAAATCGTTTTTGCAGATGTTGAAACCGGAACAATAACTTTCCTCCAAATGACCTTTTAAAAATGCAGCCTTGCACTGGGAGGCGCTGTGCCGCAGTGCCAGTTCATAATAACAAGCCAGCTAAATCTGCTTCGGTACCATACTGTCATAGGTAATTAGATTTAAACATAATCAACTTTTAAACGCGCTCTGTACAACAATTCCGCCCCTTCCACGGAAATAAAATGTAATTACAAGATGTCTCAAACATCGTTATCACAAATAGAATATCACAAAAGAATGTAACTGTTCATAACAATTATTACGAGAATCATTTCAGAATCCAAGGTACCAGTCCTTTCAGACTAACAATACAACAACAGCTATATCCTCCACAAAATTCACATCCAAAACGGCCAACCGTTTCCAGCTTTTCGCTACATTATTAACAAATAATTCTTTGCTACTTACTGCGGTGCTCCCTCCATTCTGTCACGTCTGCAAAAAAAAAGCAAAACAACATTAGCTAAGTAAATCAAATAGGGTAGCATCCAATGTAAAATATGAGCATTGGTGGATGTTCTAATCTTAGTGAGTATTAGAGCAACTGAATTATTACCAATGCCGGAGCGTGATGCATATTTTCCTTGCAAAGTCAGAAATAGTCATTGTGATCACAATATATGTGGAGTTACGATCCCGCGTTTTTAAAATACAGGATTGAAAATAGAAATTCGATAATTTATGCTTTGTCGTGCTAATTGGTCTGCTCATGCCATTTTGTTTCCTTCAGTTAACTCTAAGCAGAAAATAAGGCTTAGTTCACATAGAGTATTATTTCACCAATTCAGTTATGATTGTAATCGTTAGCATTGTTTGGTGTATCCTTTCTGTTCGCTCTTCAATTGGAAGATGATTATTTAATTTTTATCGCAAAAGAAGCTATACTCAAATAAAGCATCTATTTTAATGATCATGGGATAATACATAATATCATCCTTCCGCTATAATTCACCCATTAAAAATGTTTTCTTCATGTGTTCTTATTGCTATTTTGTCAGTGCAAGTGACGTTGAATACCTAGAGCATACAAAGCTTTCATGCGTTTTGATTATCTACCCCATTAACCTCTAAGAATTTAAAAATATTTATTTCTGTTGTTTTTGTGTTAAAGCACAGCTTTAGAATTTACCACTAAAGGAGGTTAAAGGAGTACTAACAGACCAAATTTTATTTTTGGAATACTTAATCTACTGCCCAACACTTTTTTTTTCAGTTCTCCATGCGGGCAGTTTTCATTTCAGGTCTTAGAACTATATATATTTCGAGTGATATTTGGTGTTTATTCTCCTTTTAGTTATGTGAATCTGGGGGAGTTGGTGTTGGGCGGTGGGTGTTGGATGGTGGGGGGTGGGGAGGAGCTGGATCCCGATATATATAGTGTATGATTTCAACAGCTTCCCTTTTTATCTGTCAAATTGTAGCAGTAAACAGGAACACGAGAATCAAAGAACATTGCTCTATTTGCTGGGAACGCTTTACAGCAACTTAAAAAAATTAGGATGTTTGTTTTCGGAAGATAATTGTAAAATGTGACCGCTCACTATTTAATACACGAGCAGCACCTTGTTCGTCATTGTTCTATATTTCTTATGCAAATTGCAACGATTACAAAACCCTCGGGACAGTGAATAAAATCCTGGCATCTACAACCAATGAGATTATTTAACAATGTGAAACAATACCAGCAGACTAAAATGGGTCTCAATAAAGGTTACCAACATTTGTTTGTATAACACTTTTTAAAAAATATTTCCTATCTCCCAGGTATATTTTAGACAGCATCGCAGATAAAAAAGTATTTGGCATTCGGTGTATATCAATACCCCACAAATTTCTACTAAAAAAAAATCCTACCACAATCAGAAAGTACTCACTATTTTCTTATTGTAATGAACGTTATTCAGCACCATGAAATATTTGTAATTTAGTAAAGAATTTTACTCCAATTTGGTTATAATATGCTCATGTTTGTTTCATTTTTTTCTTTAACGAGATGCTTAAGTTATCGTGACAAACTTCATTCATCAATTTATAACTGTAATTGAAATAGTATATCATATGTAATATTAATTTGTTTAGTTCACAGCAATATTAATTTCGTACTTATTCACTACGTACAGCCTGCATTGCGGACGGCTGTTGAAACTGAACGTACGTTGGACTACAGGTTTTGCCTAACCAAGAAACAGTACATGCGCCTGAGCGGCTCGAATGACATCAGGTGTCACGCGCCCACCAGCCCTGTTACCGACTGGAAAGAACTTACTTGCTGCTTTTCCAGCGCAAAGGTAGAAAGCACTTGGACACTTGCAGTGCATAACGGCGAAACAGGACAGCCAGCTTCTTGGTGTCACTTTCCACAGACCTTCTCGAAAACACTAACCATCTGCACTTGTCTGCTCTTAACCTAATATATGATGTGAATTATATTTTGGCTTGTCAACTCCCCTAACCATAAAACAAAGTTTAATGGCGTCACGTGCCCCTGTACAACCAGTCAGGACCTGGCTCTGTGGCGTCCATATAAATAACCCTTAAACTTTAAAACTTCTTTTCACTAAAGACAGCCATGTTCATTGAAATGCTCTCCCAGTAATATAAAGCTATATATCTGAGTACACAGAGGACGAGTGCCCTGGAGAATAAGTTTTCTTTATTTTAAGGCGCAATTTGGGCATTTCCTAGGCAGCCACGGCGATCTATTAGATTTGGTAAGTGTAAATACAGTGTGAGCTTGTGAGCTACAGTGAAATAAAGCTGGGTCGATTAAGAACGCAAACAAGAATTGCTTTTTTGACATTAAGAGTTTCCTATGACAGCGGTTTCCTATTTCGATTGCTTCAATCATCTACTATTTCTTCCTGCTTTCGAGTTTAACTCCCCATTGTAGTTTCTTCTGCTGAATGAATCAGTGCAAAGAAACTAATGGAGAACTCCCTGCTTCCCAAAGCTAGGTCCCAACAATAGATTTTATACATTTTCCGAATATTTAATGTTAATAGCCACCAATTATTAGAAAACCAACGTATATTGTTCCACCACTAGACGACAGTTTAGCAAACTTTTTTTTTGTAAATCAACCTGCCTGGAATCAAGATGCAGAGTTTGTGAACGAAGGCATGTTCCCTTAAACAAAAAAAAACAGAATATCAAATAGGTATCAGCTCCACCAAGAATTCTTGACATAAACAATATGCGACAGAAAACGATCAAGGCGAGCGCAGTTCTAGAACCTTTGGAAGAATTAGGTCGAATGAATAGAAGCGGAGTGCAGAGGGTGACTTTGGTTCTTTTACAAGTGGCCTGTTGCCAGGAGTTCTGTACACGTACGGAGCTGCAAACAATAGGTGAGAATGTTCATTGGTAAAACTGGGTTTATTTCAATGTTGTAGACAAAACACCATTCATTTCATTTATTTAGCACAAAGTCAGACATTTAAACATTATGTATGTACAGAATATACACCACAAGATATACCTGGGATCACAGCCACGATACCCAGCACTGATTAAAAAAAAATCACTTTGATGTAAAAAAAAGACGAAAGCAACAATATTTATCTAACTTTACAAAACATGATCAAATTATAGCTTTAACGAAGCTATCAACCGGTAGAAGATTGGTTTGTTCAGCAACCGGACACAGAAAACAACTTCATTCTGCTCTCGGAGGTAAACGGTTTGCTTGGCTGCCTTATGCCGGCTGACCCCTTTATTGTTCTTTCTTGTTATCTGAATTAGGCATAGATATTATAAATATATATATTTAGAAAAAATTTAACATCTGTAGATGACAACTGATGAAGTGTATTGATGACAAGATTTTGAATCTACACGATATTAATTAATGTATCTCATAGTATTTTATGTGCCCAAACAACCATTCCCATTGCAACGAAAGGACAGTAATATCACAGCCAGTTAGGTGTAACCAGCTAAGGCCCTCCTGGAGGGCTGATATTGATGCTCTTCAATTTATTATCCCTTTTCCATTTCATTCTTCTGTTTTGGAACCATATTTTAATTTGTCTCTCAGTCAGACACAGGGCGTGAGCGATTTCTATCCGCCGGCGTCGTGTAAGGTATCTGTTATAATGGAATTCTTTCTCCAGTTCCAGGGTTTGATAGCGGGTATAAGCTGTCCTCGTTCGTTTTCCTTCTGGTCCACTTAAGCCTTCTTAATAAAAAGTTAAAGACGAATTATTATACGCATTAGATTACTAAATTATATTAAATTATACAGTTTCAGACAAATAAGTGCAGAACAAAATTAGTTTGGGATCTGTAAATTGGAGTATGTAAATTATTTAAATTTTAACGGAAATCACTGATGCACAAATGCTGCAGTTCTTGACACAATTTCTGTAACTGTTCAAAGCAACAGCTTGTACTGGGATTTCATTCAAACTGTTAAGACTTTTACAAGTATCATTCTTTATTCATTTTTATTAAGTTACTTTGTTTCTCAATCTAAAAAAACTTCAATCAAAATTTAAACGCACAGGAAAAGGCAGAATGGCGGCTTTGAGCGTACCTTGGTTAAGGTGAAGTTTTTTCATCCATGGGTATATCTGCATCTGCTGTGCGGAATCCTTGTCTAGTTGCCCACTTTCTGGTTTGGGGCTGTTCGTTTCCTTAAGATGCTCATCGGTTAACGGTGATGTGTCCTGACCACAGCGGTATGAATGACTTGGCCCTGTGACTGTAGTCCCCGTTTTAACAGTACTGTTAGTTGGGCTTATTAAAGATCCTGAGCAGAACGCAGCATCAGGAGACTTAGTTCTCGCACCAGATGAACTATGAAAGGTGTTACTGGCTGTCTGCATGTAGTTAGCAGACCTTTCACTGTCTCCACGAAGATTTGAGTTAGAACGAGTCATGCTGAGGTCTATCCCAGTGTAATCATAGCCATACCTGGCGGAAAGCATCGTCGACTCCCTAAAATGCTCGCCCACAGACGAGGCATTCCCATAACTCTGCAACTGATAATTGTGGCCATTTTGGTAGCGACCTGAGAAAGAGTTTAAGAAGTAGGAACTCATCTGCCTTTTAGGGGATTGATTTGTGGTTCTTAGACGTTTATTCGCCGCCAGAACGAGCGATATATAATGAAATATGGAAATAAAAGGCACATGTCATTTCTCTGCCTCCTACGTATGCAACCAAATATGGGACATAAGTTTAGATCACGTGCTTTTGTTGACCAGTCGTAAATTCTTGTGCCTGACCCTGGGGGTAATTCATGCAGTGAGAATGCGTGCCATGATTTAGCGAGCCTTGTCCTACAGCGCCTCCTTCTGATAAACAGAGAGAAAGCCAGGCTCATATCGATCAAGCGAATTTGAAAGATACTGATGTGTATTTTGCGGAATGGTTTCAGCTTTTAAAATGGTTCACTATTTAGATTGCCGTTAGCGATGAAATTTTCTTTCTGCTCTCTGAAATTATCACTTATACATCAGAGGCACGTTTTGGTGAGCAAACGCAAAACTTTTATATAAATACAAAATGTGTGCATGCGTTTACTTAAAATGGCCAAGTTACTATAAACTGAGACTCAAAATTTAATGCGATAATGTTAATCCATAAAATTGCTTCCAAATAATTTAACATGTTTTATTGTGTAAGACACATCTTTTCATTTAGAATACGTGTGTTGAATTAGAACGCTTTTATTTGTATTAACAATGTACTTGACCTCAAAATCTGATGTTCACTGTAAATAGATTCACAACGAAGAGCTTGATAGGACGCATTCCTAAATATTTTCAGTAATATTTATTACTGCGCGATTCTTATTGGTGTTAAAGGGTATCGGAGAAATTATTATGTCAGGTAATGACCTGAATCGAATGTACGATTCACATTTATACACATTGTGCACATCACTAAAGCTCACAAATACCGCAGTGTTACTTTCGTAGAAAACTGAACTTAGATTGCTTACCCAATAATCAGATATCTTTACAGGGGGAAAAAAACGATTTCACAAAGTTTGCAGTTAGCTTTTTAAATTTACATGCACGTGATCAATCTTTTAGTATATTTTGGACACTAGAGTCCAGACTTTAGTTAAGTACTTGCGTTCTGCTTTCATCAGACCTTGGTAAAAGAAATAAAAATGATTAAGAATCTATATTATGTTATAAACTATTTTATTTTGTGACTCGTTATGTCTAGGCCAACCACGACAGAACCACCGCCACCGTAAAACTAAGGCCAAGTGCGTTGTAGACTTTTTCCCCTTTGTACAATCCAAATACACGGTGGCTTCCCCTGAATTATAAGCTATGGTAGGTCAGAATATTTCTTTTAGATCTGATCGATATCCGTAGTTTGGCAATTCCAAGAATGATATGGTAAGATTTCAGAAACGAATGGTGCAAATTACAAGGACAGCATTTTCGGTCTGTTGTCTTTCTTCGGATTTAGCGGTGCAACAGTTAGAGACACATCGAATGGATTCCTGTTGGCCACAAATGCAGGGAAACCGCGAAAGCAATAAATATAAAACTTTAAAACAGCGTTTGCCTTTTCCTGTTTGATTAATAGTCGAATTATAAATGTTTGGTTGTGATCCGGAACGGCACAACTAATAAAGGTAATGAAACGATGTCAAAACGATGACTGCATTCATCTGAGTCTGAAGAATTTGGCAAAGATCCGCCCATTGTCTCAGTGATACGTAACGCACGTGGGTTTCAGCTATCTGCTGCTTGGGTGCTTTTTTTTAGGGGTTAAATTAGGGTGCTACCAATTGAATTAATTAAATACATCCCTAGTTTATTTGGCCACTGCACCATCACACACACGAGCGCGCGCGCGCGTGATTTTAGTTTGGAACAGAGTTTGATTTATAGGACGTGTAAGAAATATATTTACAGTGTTTATACGATTGTCTTGTAGTGTGGGCAAATCAGGCTGTCAGTGCTCCTCTGCCTTAGAAGTACTGCGGGTACTTAAAATAATAGAGTTAAAATACTGTAAAATAACTCATGTCTGGAGGCAAGAAGTAATAGACGGTCGGGAGCTGGGCCCACCGTCCATTGTCTGAAACTGCACAGATCTCCGAATTATTGGAAGGATTACGGTTTCCCAGGAGTACCAGCGGCGGCCCGGATTGAAGGTGTTCGAAACGTAACAATGACAGTAAAGAGACGAGCAATTTATAACTTGAGATGAATTAAGTTTAACGGGAAGAAAAAGTATTTTAACGGATATTTTAGATTATATGTCATAGCATAACATTCGGTTTCATTTATCGGCGGAGAATGTTGATTCGTGAGTTTTTATACATATAATTATGGGCTAAGATAGTAATTGCTATAATCCAACCGTCTAGCTCTGGTAAATATGGCCTTGCAGCCGCCGCCTGACAGTCGATGGAAGAAATTATATTTTTCTTGCACTGTTCTTTAAAAAAAAACGTTGAGTAAAAACAGAGTTTCCAGTTCTGCGTAAAGCTAAATTAAAATGAAATCCAGACGACCGATCATCCTTTGACGCAGAATAGCCTGTAACTAAACCTTCCACTAGACCTGATTGTAAGCCCCGTTCACATACAATAGAAGAAAGAAACCAGTTGGCGCTCCGCATATGAATTATTTTTGTTGATTTTCCCCTTTACAGCGCGTTGGGCCTTGTAATAAATTTGGGAGAAGATCGCGATCTGGAAATTCATTTGTCAGTCCTGTAAAGAGTGAGCAATTCTAGGATCGCGTTGAATTAATTCCAGTTATACACCAGATTAAATGTACGGGATGCATACTAGGAGTTGTTTACACTTACAATTATATATTGTACACTAAAAATGAAAAGGAGCATTATGAATTAAAAGGTTCTCGGCTTTGTGCAGAGTCAGATTATCTTTAGTCACAAATGAACTGAAAATTTTTCCATTAAAATAAATTTTGTATGTTGCATTGAAATTGATCATTACATGTAAGCATTGACCATCTGTTATAGAAGTGCATCCTAAGTAAAGCCCTTCGGCTTCAAGATTCTGTATACAATGGGCATTAACTAAACTCTCTCTCTCTCTCTCTCTCTCTCTCTCCCTACCCTTCCCTCCCTCCTTCTCTCTTTCCCTATCTCTCTCCTTCTGCCTCTCTCTCCTCTCCCTTCTCTCTTTCTCTGCTTCCCTCCCTCCTTCTCTCTTTCCCTATCTTTCTCCTTCTGTCTCCCTCTCCTCTCCCTTCTCTCTATCCATCTCTCACTCACTAACCCCCCGCCACACAATACGATATCCATATTTACTTAGATATCACAGAAGCCTTTGCTGGAGTGCCTTGAAAAAATAAATTGCGTAGTCCTACCTTAAAATCGTAGGTGGGATTATGATTTGGAAAGACGAAGTTGGCAATTATATTTATTTTGAAGATTTACTTTTTTTGTCCAAGAGTTTTATTTTCCCTAATTTTGTCTCATTAGGAAGAAAGCAAGGAGGAAACACCAATAAGTCATTCACTCTAATCTAAAAGCTGACAGCGTATTCTTAATGCAAAACAGATTTAGTTTAACGAGAAAAGTCTAACAAATATTTAATATGCTCACTTTTAAACTGAGATAAAATATCTTAATTAATAATTGCTACATAAGATTGTTTTCTTTGTTCCACAAATTATAGCGATCGCGGATATCTTGAAAATTATATGAAAAACACTACGGAAAATTATTAAAATCAATAACTGCCTGATGATCGAGATGCTTTCTCCATAAAGCAAAATACGGTGCACTTCACTGTCGCGATCTGACATAATTTAACCAGCAATTTTCCCAAGGCAAATGTGCTTGAAGTAGACAATTAGAAACACTTAAATATTTATGCCGCGATAAAATAGTAGTCACAACGTCACAAACGTTTATTTGGTTTCAGTAATGTATTGTGACCTAATTGCTAGTGGCCAGAGTTTCATTTCAACAATATATCTGTCCAACAGACACAGATAGAAAAGGAGAAAAGTTTTTAGAAAAAATTATTTGTCATTTGCAATTTTAAAAAAAATCCTTGGCTAACTAATACCAATGGCCAACGGAAAATTAATGTCAATGTAATTTTATGCTACATGGATCAAGCTGGTTTTTTTTAAAAGATTCAGTTCCTATAAATAATTTGGAATCTGAAAGATAAATCAGTTTATAGTCAAATAACATTGTCTAACAAGTGCCTGCAGTTTAAAACTTGTTCCTACATCTTTGACTCAGAAAGAAGTTTTAAACTGCAGGCAAATGATGAATAATTCTTTCCGAATATTTAATCAGCGGAAATTCAAATACCTGGCTAAGAAAAAAAATCATAAAAATATTCATTTTACATTTTTTTCTTGTAATAACACGGCCCTATGCTGTGCGCATTTCTTTAGGAGACTTGCAATTAATATTGAGAAATTAGAACAGAATAAAAGATTGCAATGTTTTTTTAAATTCCTTGTGTTTTTTATGAAGTTACTAACACGAAGTTGCAACTGTTTATATCAAAACAGAAACATTTCTCAGAATAAAGAGAAACTTGTTTTTGTATGCAATACAAATGTGTGAACAATCACAACTCGGTGTCTGATGTTCAGAAAACAATTTTCCAAACGTACAGACCGACGTTATTTGCCCAGCCACAAAATATTAGAAATATCTATGACCCTTTATTCGCCATTAACATATTGAAAGCATGTCTGAAGTTGACCGCTGGAAAATTACTGTAAGAGCACGGCTTATTTGCGCAAAGTACTATCACGTGGTAAAATATCATTAAAATGTTAGCTAAACATTTCTTGCCCCCCCCCAGAATCCCATAGCTCTTGATGTTTCTAAACCCAGTGATTGCTGCACAGACGTATTAGGATCATTAACACAAGCCCATCACTCATTGTTCCAACTTTTTATTTGACAGAACAAAACAGACCAACCTTCCTACCCTCGGCTGCAAGGTAGAATATAACACGGATTTCCACCGATCAGCAAAAACATATTGAAGCCGCCAATCACTACAGCAGTTCATTGGACAGCCGTCCAGCAAATTAACAAAATAGAACCATGAATAATAAAAGTAACACACGTATTTTTTTTCAAATAATACTTAATTGAACAGGGAAATTCGCCCAATCCCAACAAATGTCAGCTGTCCTATAGCAAGGGTATCATCTGAAAGCTAAGCAAGAAACGCAACTCTCAGTCTCATCGCGGAAAATAAAGATTTAATTAATCTGCCTCACAGCCACCGTTTGTACTCGGTCGACCACCTGGACCTGATTAGACTACGCAGTTTGAAAATCAGTCTTGTATTTATTAATTTATGTCGAGCTTTCCTCGATCTTCCAAACAGCTGCCTAGAACTCAACCAGCGAAGACAACGTCGTTGCCTCCCATTACAACACCGCTATCTGCACCAGCCGGCCAAGCAAAAGCAAAAGACTTACCGGTTTCATGACGCTGCCCCAGACGAGGAACCAGGTGGATTTTGTATTCCATTTGTACAGTTTCGATGATCAAAATAACTTAAAATAGGTAAAGCGAATTGAAGGGTAAATGAAAGACTGTAAGCAGACGTCACAGGTCTGTGAGAGAGATCAGATTGCTAAATCCCAGCATGAGTCGAATGACTTCCTCATAGTTATACAGAAAAGGATTGAACGCCGCGAATAGAGCGGAAAGTCTCCCTTTTTTCCCAAGCAGCTGGCGCCAAATACCAACGACAAAAGCAGTCAAGGGGAGATACTGACAGAAAAGACGGTTTGAGACGAGTTAGCAGCGGAATGCAGTGAAATATTCACAAGGGAAATCATGAAAAGGCCATGAACGCAGTTACTTGATTCACATGACCAAAACTAGCCAATGGGAGCGCCGACTCCCTCGTAAAAGGTCCATTACAAAGTTGTAAATTTTCTTCAAACAAAAAGGAATTCGCTGCAATTCCTTGCGGATTTCGCAAGTACAGCTCGCAAGCGCCATGTTTCCTTTAACGAGTTCTTTGCTACAGCTATTTGTTATATCACGAGCATCGCAACGAACATTCTAACCAACTATGCAGGCGGAAGTGCAGCTACAACGTAAACATGAAGGGAATCAACTCCTTTGACAGCGGGCACTTCACACCACAGCAACCAAACCCCCGCAATTTGATAATCTAGGAGCTTTTGGTCCTTTTGTTTTCACTACGCCGGGTATAAGTTTTTTTTCTTTAGCGAAAGTAACTCCTGCAAAGAATGAAGCGTATATGATCCACATTTCCCAATCTTGGTAATTGTGAATCAGACGGCTTCCGGATTTTGCTTTGACATGATTTCCTGAGCCCTTTCTATTTGGCCGGGTTAAGAGCAGGAAACAAGAATAGGGAATCTGAAGCACGTTTGGCCACTGAGTTAAAATCTGGTCCCTGGCCGCTACTTTCATTCAAACAAAAAAAAAATATAGTGACAAATTACAATAAAAGTTCCGGTAGTGCCTTCTACACAGGTGAGAAAGATGAAGTTGATTATCAGTATGTGGAGCTATTGTGTTTTATATCGACCCTCCATTTCTAGTACCTATTGGGATATTTCATTATGCTCCTCCGGCTTCCATTGTAGGAGTGAGAAAAAATAAAATTAAATAACACCTCCCCAGTATCCACAACATATTAGGCTAAATCGATAAAATGGCCTTGTTCTGTGCAAATATATTTAATGCCCATGAAAAGTGAAAAAAGGCTTGAATCCCGTGGATCCGTAGTAGTTCTCCTCGCCGGTAGCGAGGGAGCTCGGCACCTAATGTCACAGTGTTACACACCAAATTCATTAGGTGAGAACATGTCTGGTAGATATTTGGTATCCACCTTTTACCCTTTGCCTCGTGCTTTCCGCGGGTTTAGATAGGTTGAAGGTAGATCACCTAGTCGTTTCTGGACTCATGCTTCGAAATAATTTTACGGGGAAAAAATATACACAAGAGCCCGTTAGAAGCTAAACGGCTAAGCGCCCATTTCTCAGACGCAACTCCTAGTATCCACAAAACTGCAAAGGGACGCGAAATTAAAACGCAAAGCAACGTGAATAAAACGTTAAACCTTCGAAATTCTATTAGTACAGAAATACTTTTTTTTTCTGGAGTGGTTTGGAGAGGTTGGAGTTCACGTAGGGTGTGTCGGAGAGTTTTCTGCAGATGGCTGTATTTTAAACAGTGAATGAATTGAAAACACCCCAAAAAAGATTTGTACAAGGGATGATTTAAATCATATCTCTAAAGATAGGACAGCCTTGGACATAAATGTTTAAATTTATGAAATTGTGGAACTTAAATCCTGCCTTTATGGATTAATTCCACTCAGAAAGCTTTTTTTTTTGTTTCCATAATTCATTCCTCCAGTGAGATTTTTATCATGCTATAACATCACCGCTAAGGTTCTGACCTAGCGTCATTGTACCAGCCGTCCGGGGTCCTAATACTACAAAGGCAAATAACTGATCCACTAAAATATAAGATGCAGCAATGGCAAAATAACTCTCTGTTTCATTAATTGGTTTGGAATTTGATTATACATATGGTGATTTTTTTTCATATATGCGTTCTTTCTGAAAGGAATACAACTGTCCATACCACTGGGCGGAAATCTGGTTAAGCTATGAAAATAAGTTTTGTAAACCCCGATAAAATAAATCAGGCTGAGAATATTTCCCCGGCTCGAGAATTCAGCTATGAAAGTGATATCTTGATATTACTTACAACATCGACGTATTTTCTGAAATCATGCCTGGTCAACTGGGACCTTTCTGATATTGTATAAATTCGATAAAAAAAATTAGTTTGTTTTCACATAAAAGGTGAGCCGGTTTTTATTTGATACGTGGAACACACTATGTAAACCTCTGCAACAAAACCGGAGTTTGCAGAATTGTCTCCTCTCATTTTGTAATGATTAATTGATGTTATGCTGGCAATCATACCTGGCAGATTTAGACAGTGTGAGAGTATATCGCCTCTATTTATGCAATATGTGGGTAAATTCGATTACATATCTGAAAACTGTTCATGAATTTATGTCCACGTCATTGCGTTATCAGCGTGGACTCCGCTTGTAACAATATTACACCGCCGGGTTTAGTTGTTTCTTTAACATTGGTAGCACTATGATTTTCCTCCCTCTCCTAAGAATCGTTTCCTGTTTGCTCTTATCTTTTTTTTTAATTCAATCTTACCATGACATTGTAACTTGTGCATAAAAGCGGACATCGAAAATCGTCTCTTCCTGCGCTCTTGGGCTTGCGCACTGACCCTGTGAAAGTGTAAATGTAGTTTGATCGCCGGTTATGTAAAGTTTAATGGCAGGATTCAACAACTGTAGACTTTACTTTCTACTCCAGCCTGTAAAGCGGAAAAGAATAAATTGGAACCTAGAAGTCGTCAGTTTGCCAAGTGATTTGTAGTATTAGAATTTTATTGTCGGTTTTACGAGATTTGCTGATATACGTGTACAGTAGACCGCAGCTTTACACAAAACACTAACTTTTACAGCGTCATTTTCGCCACACATGAGCAGGGCATGTGATCTGAGTAGCCAATAGCCACTCAAAGGACATTTAACTTAGGGCATAGATAAACTAATATTCCATTCACCAGCTCTATCATTAACTTTTAAACTACATATAAAAATACACCATCTTTAGTCTTTTTCATCCGGTAATACAATATCTGCTGTGCTGTATGGCAGACAGACACCTAGTGACGGCAGAGGTAAACAAAAATAAAGTACATGCGATTTAATCTTGCAGAAATTAACCGAAGCAGCTACAGGACGCTGGCTAAAAGATAACTGCAGCAATCTCAGGCGATTCTCTCAGTCAAGCTACCATACTTCTCTATCAAGCTCACGTTACTTTTATTTTCTTTGGGACACTGGTCGTAAAATGAAACAAGTACACAGTTAAATTTAATCAACATTTATTAATTTAATCACATTCGACCATCATAAAAAGTGACTATTGCTGCGGAATACCTTGTATATTTTTTTTGCTTATGTTTATTAACTGCGTTTCGGAGAATAGGTAATTGTTGAGAATTTCCAGCCGCAATACACCACCAATTAGTCTACACGCACAGTAATTAAGACACATCGCAAGTGCACTGTTTTGTTTCTATTAATTAATTAAGAGTGTTCGCAATACATTCCAAATAATCCATTCTATTAGGCAGTTCATGTTGTTGGGTGTAATCACAAATACTAAATAAAATCAACAAACTAAATTAATCACGATTTCATTTTAGATTTTCCTCCTATTAAAAAGCAATAAAATCTTTATTCAGAATGGCTATTTCTTCTTGGATATTGCAACTTTTCCGCTTTTAAAGGGAGTTGCAAAATTCTATACGAAGGGTTGATAGCTATATCTGCCAGAGTGCGATCGAAAAGGTTAAAATGATGCACACGGACCTCATTAGAAACAAAATGTTGAATTAAGGCTCGAAAAAATTTCAAAAACTGGTGGACTGTTTTCACCAAACTAACCATTAATGTGCTGGAGGATTCAATCTGATCAACACGTATAACAGTGGAATTGGCACAAACTGAATGACGTTCTGCTCTGAGGCCAAAGGGGTAAAGTTACTTGGTCTCTTTCTCTGTTGTATCCTGCTCAGGTTCTTCCTGTTCTTTCTTGACCTCTTCCCCCTCGTCGTCGTTTCGAGAGGTTGGGAATTTGTCCTTGTTGTTCTCTTTTTTCCATTTCATTCTCCTGTTTTGAAACCAAATCTTCACCTGTCTCTCAGTCAGTCCCAGAGCATGAGAAACTTCGATCCTCCGCTTTCGGGTCAGATACGGATTGAAGAGGAATTCTTTCTCCAACTCCAGGGTCTGGAATCGGCTGTAAGTTTGCCTGCCTCTGCGTCTACCAGGCGCTGCTAAACAACACGAGAAACACAAAAGACAATAAAGATTGGGTGAAAAGCACGCAATCAAACAACGACAGACTAGCCGCAAGGGCAACGATTTTTGCTTTGCTCGGTAACGTTACATAAAAAAAGTGTTCCTATGTAAAGTCGACTATATTACAGATAGCATCAAACACCTTGGCGGCAGAACTGAGCAGTAAAACGTGAGATGGAAGCTAATTTTAATATATCCAACCTTGAGGTCTCATCCAGGGGAACATTTGAGTAGGAGACGAGTTCTGATTTAAGTGATCTGGTTCTTCGCCAATATTACTGCTAGACGATTTACAGTCAGGATATTGTACCAGATCGGCCTCTTGCTGTGTCGTAAAAATTTGCTGTCTTTGTAAGTTATCGTATCCGTAAAATTTAGAGGGGTCACCGTGACACGTAATTCCACAAGGATTCTGTTGAAAGCCAGTGTTAGGAAGTGCTGATGTCCCATGATGGTAAAATTCTTGAACTTGAGCTGGGTGCTGGAAGCTCGCGCCGCTGCTGGGACCATAGACCACAGCGTGTCTAGCAGTCACGTCCTGTGGAAACCGGCAGTCGTAGTAAGTGGGACTTAGGGCTTCTCCTGGCTTGTACTTGGAATAGAATGGGTTTACAAAATATGAACTCATCTGTGCAGACTCTAGAATGGCCAATGAATATAAACAAAATAAAGGTTAAACAGTACTGTTTAACAGTGA
The DNA here is from genome assembly GCF_030028105.1 of Mobula birostris. Taxonomy (NCBI): domain Eukaryota; kingdom Metazoa; phylum Chordata; class Chondrichthyes; order Myliobatiformes; family Myliobatidae; genus Mobula; species Mobula birostris. Next base: position 167,000,978 of record NC_092375.1, read on the forward strand.
TGTTATTGGGTTGCCCGGTCTACACAGTGTTCATGATGGCAATGCAGGTCCAGTGTGCACTGATGCCCCGTGCAACATACTCGCTAATACTGTAGGTGCACCACTGCTTCACTGCTTTGACTGCTTCACTTTGAAACCGCTGATCAGTTGTAAGCCAGCTGAAGAGATCTTTGACTGCCGTTTACAGTAACTGCCTTCACAGACAACACGTCTGTGCTGAGAAATGATATTTTTTAAAAAGTAGAGGGCATACAGATCGGGGGAAAAAGATAACATGCGGATTAATATATTCAGCACCCTCTCATTACAATTAGGCGGGCCGCATCACAGAAAACATGAAATACGTGCGCCACTCAGCTGAAGAGAAATGAAGCTGGCCCGGTTACAGCACAGCAATTAGATTTCAGAACACAACAAGGTGAGACTGGTCTCAAGGTCAAGACATAGTCAAAAATGGGCAATGGGGGATGGGGAGGCTAGAGGGCTAAAAGGTTAAAGTTAGAATTAACATTAGGGATTATTTGGTCCTGGCTCTTTCTGTAAATCTGGTAGAATCCGCTTGCGCCTGTCACACTGTCTGCCTGTTTAGCTCACACACACACACACACACACACACGCACACGTAAACTCGCAACTCGCACACACGCATATTATATATACATACAAGCGCGCGCACACAAAATATACACATATATATGTGTGTGTATACATATATTTGTGTGAGTGTGTGTGTCTGTGTTTTCTTATTATGTTTATATAGGCACATTGGCGCACGGATACCTGTCCTTTACGTATAAACTGATGTGAGTCGGCATAGGTTATTGCTATTATTAGGTCTAAATAAAAAGCAGATGCACAAAATAATTGATGCCTGCTTAAAATAAACCATTTTATCAACTTGCATTAGTATGCTTTTTGAAACAATGTGGCTACGAAAAGCGAGGAGAAAGAGTTATCCTTGCCCCAGATAAAAAATATGCTCGCTTGACTGAAACTTAGAGGTTAATTGCTAGGTAATGAAAATCATGCTTGTGAATACAGTTTCCATCATTTCACCCTTGGTAGACGTCATTGTCGAGAAAGGCAGCTCGGATCTGCAGGGCAAAGCTAAGTTTGCAGCTTGTGGTTGAAATTTCAGCACAAGCTCTAAAATCGGGGAAAAAAAAACAAGTCTGAGATGATAGTCATCAGGTCCCGCGTTCAGGAATTGCTCAGGAATGAACCGACTCCCATCCACACGCCCCCCGCCCTCCGCCATCACCACCACCACCTCGCCCCCTTCCCCAATTCAAATGACTGCGCTTAAAGTTTAATCCAAAAGAGTGCTTGATCTGGTGAAACATGAATTCACCAGTGAACTTTGTTCCTCACGCTCCGGTGGCTGTCTCAACCCACAGAATGCTGCAGGGAAATAAAATTAACAATATTTTCACTAACTGCTAACCAAAAGAATTCACATTCTTCCTCAATGCATGCACTGTATGTTCGTTCGAAGTAGACACAGCCAGTCATTTAAGTATAATATTTAATGGACCGCTGCAGCAATATTCCTTTTCTGCATTTATTCCATTCATAGGAAACAAAAATACTGATAACGATTCGCAATTTAAAACACAATTCTTCTTCGCGTGGTTATAACAAAAACATTCCCGCTTTTAAAGGTAGAAATAGGCATAAACGCGATATTTTTGTTCAATTTTAACTGTATTATCGACAAGAGACACTTGGTCGCAGCTTCAGTTAAATTCTCCGGTAAACCGCATTCCAGTATAATGAATATATTTGTATGTATGTATGTATGTATGTATGTGTGTGTGTATATATATAAATTTGTATTACAAAATAGACTGCTTATTAATTTTGTTCCGTGTATTTGTGTATGTGTGCATTTGATTATGCCGAGATCTGTAGATTTGCTTAGTTTAAGCAAATTTATTTGAAAACATAAATTCAATGAAGATAATTTCTGCGATGCTCCCTTTATATAAACTATTCAAATCAAATTAATATTTTAAAATTCAGATCCATTAGGCTGCGTAAATGCGCACACAATAAATTTATTTTAACAATATTATCATTTTTCTGCCTTCTAAAAATATTTTCACATCCACGTTTATTCAAAAGGTGGTACATCGAAACTCCTAAAAATAAAGCGAACACTGATTTGGGTTTCCTGAATAATTCTCCTAATGATAATCGGCAAACAAATGGAAAATATTTCCAATTAAACAGTGCTGCTGGGCATGTTTTTAAGGTAAAGCATTGAAACAAAATTTAGAAAGGTAATCAGCCGTGAGCGTCTCTGTCGGAATCTTAGGAAAGGATGTTTTTGTTGAAAATTCATTTCCAAACGGAGGTTGTAATTTAAACTGCATATGAAGATTTTATTCCCTTTTTTTATGCTCAGCAGCGTTTCAATTGAAGTTGGTTTACTCCGGGACACGGCCCCGCGGCAAGACCGTACGACGTTTAGTCAGTGAGTGCGATATGGTTTATTCTACTTTACTTTAAAAACCTACATCTGCTGCAGGACTTTGAAAAACGCTTCATAAATTAATAGGAACTTCTATATTTTTTTGAAAGAAGCGTTTTTGTTGGGAAATTAATAAATCTACCGTCAAGCGAAGCCTTAAAAAATCGTGAAAATTGCCTCCATTTGTTTTACTCATCAACGGCTGAAGTATTCGAAAAAAAATTCAAAAATAATTATACGGATTGTTATTTGTAACTGTTAGGTAGCTCAAATTGTGCGGTATTTATTGTAATGCCGCTGCATTGCATTTTCAGTATTATTTACAGCTAGCGTATTTTATTAAAACTGAAGAAGAACAAAAAGTTAGATTATTCTTTTTCTCGACTCCCACACTAAGGTACTTTGACATCTATCGTACCGACTTCATCCGTAGTATAATCCTGGGTCCATTGCAGAAAGATCACGTTTTAGAATTTCGCCGAATGAACACCGTTAGAACAAAGGCACGAGGAAGCAGAATTAATGGGGAATTTTATGATAAAAAATTAAATTATTTTTACTTACAACAGGTGTGCATTGTTCTAAAATATGTCTATTTTATTCTTATAATTGCTTTGATATAAAAAGCTTCTGTAATATAATCATTTAATTATACATTCCATGAAGTTATTTCGATTCTTTAATATTCAAACGAACACAAGTTCACGTTTTTTATTCCCAACTATTTGGTGAGTCTATAATTTTAATGGGAAATTTATTTTGAAAATCTTCTCAAAAATCAGTGTTTAACTCGTAATATTTTCCAAATATTAAAAAAAAACCAGTCCTATGAAAAAAAGGGCTCCTTGGCTTTTAACCTTTTTATATTTTTCTGTTGTCACCGTTTCCAATTTGGTAATATGGAGCGACGGCGCTCCCCGGTGGTCAATCGTATGCATTACAGCTAAGTTGGGAAACGGGATACTTTTGTTCAGTTTTTTAAGTCAACCCCTTAATAATAAATTTAAATGATGAAAAAAAAACGAAACATAAAAAGAGCCTCAACGGATATCAATGGGTGCCAGAAATAGTTCCATGTAAATTGTCATTGAAACTCCGAATTTCTTGTGCTCTGTACCGTATTAGACGTGGGCTTTCAAGATTTTACAAGGAAACTCTTGACAAGGAAGTTCAAAAGTTAGGTGATTATTTGCAAATCCATTCGACTGTTATTGGACAGAACGTTTTCGACTACTGCATATATTTCATTGATATGCCTGCTCAGAACAACTTTTCTGCTAATTTTTATGGTATTATTTTACAAGGTAGAAAATATATTTGTTTTCCTATAAAATGGAAAATAGGGTTGAAGAAAACGGTGAGTGTAGGGAGATATATGTGATTTCATATGTATACGCAGACAATGAGAGGCATAAAGGAACCTATTAGGGACTATTTAAATCTGGAAACATCTAAATATGTTTTTCTATAGGCTGCCATAACGCGTCATCGGATGTGCTCCATTGCTGCCATCAAAACCTTCTCTGAATTTGTAAATTGTGAACGTTTGCGCGAGAAGTCAGGAACATTTATCTGGAGGTTGTAAAATGGGGGAAAAGGGATCATGAAACGTGAGACCCAATGAAAGGAATTTAGTTTGATTGAATTTTATTTTAACTCTGTGTGTAAACAGTTTATTACCAAAATTCTAATATAATTCATGTGAATTTTACATAACAAAATTCATTGCGTGTAGAGATAAGTTTCTTTGTGTGTCTTGCTTCCTATTATAGGCTCTTCCGTTAATTAAACTTGCAGATTCCTCGTTATGTTTATTTAATTGGACATACTGACCAATATTTTATGTAAATCTACTTTATAGTGAGTGTACTGCGCTGACTTTCTTGCATATTTGGTTGGGAATAGTTACTAATTTGTCCAGATTTAAGTGACAAGGCGGAATTGATTGTCTTCGTCTCTTTAACTAGTGTCTGCATTTTATTTGTCGCCAGCAGACAAAAACAGTGAATTGGTTCATTTCAAAGAAGACCGTAATTACACGAAGAAAACCATAAAGCCATTAAGACGTCTAGCCGGTTGTGGGATTTATCGTATCCCGTTCCTTCCTGTTTTCAAAGTACTGTACGCAAAATTGTGGCAATAGATGGCGTTGCAATTCAACACCTCTGGAAGCGGCATTTTTTTTCAGGGAACTTTTCCGAAAAGAATACGGTTCTAATTTAAGAAGTTCTCGCCATTGTTTCTAGGGAAATATCGAACTGAGGCAGTGACGTGGAATGAGACGAAGCTTTCGAACTATTTGTGCTTTGTGGCCATTTATCGGTTTATTCAACCTCATCCTTATACAGTGTTCCCCGATAATACTTTGCGGCTCTTTGTACTTATAGCCTGATTTTACTAATGTAACATATGTAAATGTGACAATGAATAATGCTATTCGATCTGTAGATTAATAACATTCATTTTAAAAGACTGCTCAAACGGAAAGGGAGAAAATATAGAAAACCTATCAACAGTAGATAAAGGTTTGCTAAGAGGCAGCCAAGTGACTTCAACCAACACCAGCGCATGTGCTGAAGAAATATAGGAATTGGTTTCATTAAAAACGACGAGTGACTATACCTAAAAAACGAAAGTGCATCCGCATGCGTTTAGTTGATAGTTTCTAATTGCCACATGTACAAAGTCCAAGTCTGAACAGACTTTATAACTTATGCCAACAAACAGTCCACTTCAATCAGAACGCTAAAGCGAGAGTGCTTGTAGGGTAATCTGGAAATCGTTTTTGTGTCATCTTGATAATACTATCTAAACACCAACCGTGAGTACTTTAAACGTAAAACTAAGATAAGGTGCTATGCCAAACTAACGGAATAGTTAGGTCCACCTACTATGTTCAGCTGCTGGCTTCTAAAGAGCGTTATCGAATCATGAATGACGTTTTACCTTGGCAGCAAACCTGAAATGTCCATAAACATTTTATTGTTATTGACCAAAAGTGAGGTACAAAACAGCGTACAGAAGTGGCACATTCCTCTTTTATTTATAGCATTTTGACGTTTGTAGAACAGTATAATTTTATTGTCACATCTGAGATGGCTATTAAATAACGTAGAGAATCAGGAGTAAATCAGAAATTACGTGAAATTCTATTTCCTTATTAATTACAATGGATCTGATTTATGTAATGGTTCAAAGTAACTTGCTCTTTATAAGAGCGTTCACATCGACGCCATTGGCTCAGCATTAACGCAATTCGTATTCTCGTCGCTAAAACAAACTTATTTCAGATTGTCCAAAACGCACAAAAAAGATTCCCACAGTCATAGGGAAAGTAACAACATTTAAACAACTTCTATTTATTTGTGTTCTTTAGTCAAAATGCCTATTGTTCAATGACACTTAAGTTATTCGAGGATTAGGCATCTTTCCAGAGTGAGCGTGATACCTTTGCTAAATTAACCTGAAATATTATAAATAAATATTACATTGCCTTTATCAGCACAGTGATAGTCTCATTCTATCGGGAGTTAACCATGATGTACAATGTTTGCATTACATTCCACAGAAAACTGGCATTAAAACTGCATAAAATGACATTGTATTGTTTCCCTCTAAATTTATACCTAAACATTACTCTAGCAATACAGCAGAAACACGGAATTTTACACGTTGCACATCTAAGCAAAATGCTCAAACGTGCGTGTTAATGTCTATATCAAACAAAAGTATCTTAACAATGTCGTCAAAGTTCTAACGTAATACAACCAACGTGCTGACATCAGTTTAAATTTTGTTTAATGTAACCCATAGCAGCAAATCAGGGACAGTTACTAAATAAAAGGCAGTTGTTTAAACACGAGATTGTTCTGGAACAGTACAACACTGGGAACATAGACCGTGCTTCGAATACACCAAGCACCACCAGATGGACAAAACACATTTTACAAGTCTGTACGGTTTTCAGATCTTATATTGGCAACGAACGGTCAATCACGACTCTTCGTTATTTTTCACTTTGTTCATCTTCTTCATTTTCATTCTTCTGTTTTGAAACCAAATTTTTACTTGGCGCTCGGTAAGATTTAGAATCCTAGCAACTTCATAGCGGCGGTCTCTGGTAAGATACATATTAAATAAAAACTCCTTTTCCAATTCAAGCGTCTGGTACTTGGTGTAAGGACAACGTTTCTTCCTGGTAGAGCGAGCGTGGATCCAATTTATTGCTGGATGATCTGCAAGTCAGAAATAAACAACAGTTAAATTGCGGTTGGCTTCTGAATACCTTTCGTGGGATTTCAGACTGCCAAGAATCACCACAAACTCAATAAAATTATTAAAAGTTACAGTACTATTTTCTTGCTGAGGAGTTGTCAAGTTCAGGACAATATATTGAGAATTCTGAGTATCTGCCTTCAGTAGATTCGACAATATCTAGCCTTGGCTTACTATCAAAAATAGACAAAACGCCACGATGGAAGTAATTAAACACACAATTACTTTAAATTAGTTTTAAAAATATGCATTTTATCTTTGAATTTCAGAAAGCCCTGTCAAATTCAGTGAGAAGCAGTGCGCCAACCTGAAAATAAGGTTTTGCAGTCTCGTGCAAATTTGTGTGTAAAAAATTCTCTGTAAATGATATAAACTTTTTACTGCTGACTGTGGCTTTTCAGACTTGGGCAGGAGTCTAGACATTTTTATAGGTTTGTAAGACCATCAGCTTTGTACACTCGGGTCCACAGGTTCGGGTTGTAAATCAAGCTGCAATTCTTACACTTACTTGGGTCAAGTCGCCGGGGTTTCTCCTCCTTGTGCTCACTGCTGGTCGTAGTCTCGGAGCTGGTGCAGCCAAGCTCCTTGGGAAGCTTCTCCCTGCTCTCTGGGTAGGAGCTGCACGTGAATTCGGGCAGACTGAGGGTCTGCAGCTCATAGGAAGAGCATTCAGTCCTCTTGGCCGCCAGAGTTTCTGGCTTGATCCCGTAATGCCGGCCGTTGGGATGGAATCCGGGGAATGAGACTGAAGTGGAGAGGGGTTCTAACCATGAGCGCGGGTATCTGGAATCCGCAGCTCCAATATGCGACTGATGCATATAAGGATGGTAAATCCCTGCAACGGCGCCAGAGGATTGTGGATGAACGGGAGGCCAAGGATTGGAAAACACGGTTGATTTGGGGGTAAAACTGCAGGAGGAGAAATCTGAACTGTCTGTTACACCTGATGGCCTTGAAGCTGTGCTGTGGGCTCCTTGTGCATATCTCGCCGCGTACAAGTCCTCTGATTCCTGCCCTATCAAAGAATCAACATAATAATTGTGTATGGTGCCACCGGTCGACATTTTAGGCTCTCTCGCTTTCATAGAAAAGGTTACACTGGGAAGTGTATCTGATACCTTCACTCAGAACAATCATAGTATTTTGCCGACTACAGCCGCAGCTATTGGTTGCACCACTCACGTGATTGTATTTACCAATACAGTGAGTAAATCAATCCGCTCATCAGTGTGACCACATTTGGGCCTAGACCTGCTTTACGAGAAATAAAATATTATATTGTCAGTGGAACTAAAAAGATCATACGATTAAGAACGTTGGAAACCTTCTTCTGGGGTTAGAAGAACAAACTCTCCAAGTGCAGTTTTAAAAAAAAGCTTCTGGAGAAACTGGGGACTATTTTTCCCCGTAAGCTAATTAATGTCTGTCACTCATTTCATAATCAGCAGCGAGTAGTCCATGATCTATGTCAAAAGCAAATATCTATTATCTTAGTGCAATAATGCGGCAAGAAAACACCTTCGAGGTACGTTGGTGTTTCTATATTGTATATATACCCCGTTTAGATGAGAGCGTTTGCAGATCATTGACTAACGTCTCCCATAAAAGGAGCAACGACATATTGTAGGATGCAGGAGTTGAACATTTCGCTTAAAGTCTTGACTATGTGAACGAGCTGTTTTATTTCCCCCATTTCGATTTTTCCTCTGATACTTTCAGTTTTAAATATCACCACATTTTATAGTAAACGGTTCCTCCCCTGTTTTAAAGTCTATACTCAGAAGCTACTATAAATATTTTTATGTCTATCAATAAAAATTTTATGAGGTGTATTTGATTATACATTAATGTGTCTTTAATAAAACAGGCCTCCTTTGGCATTGTAAAGTATGTTTAATCAACACTAGGCGCCGAAATATTCCCACAAAGGTGCAATATTCTTCATTATAAATATGCTTCTGGTACATCGCCTGTTAATAGCAGTTCAGTGTCCCATTGTACACAAAAGAGGAGAATAATCTCGAAGACATAAACGCGCATCACCAGTTCCTGTGCCATGTTTCATGTCTCTCGCTGGGTGATACAATAGAGAAATTGGAGTGAGTCGATGAGTAAAGGTCGGCAAGATTGAGCTCGGAGTTTTTAAAGATCACAGTCATTAAACAGTTGGAGATGGACAGCGTAATTCTACAGAAAACATCTCAGTGACGGTCCTCCGTGACGAAATAAAATGGGCGAGACTTCGTTTATGAGACGAAGGAGTACCTTTAGATTTACATTTCAGAAGCTACAGTATATTTCCAGGTTAATTTTTTTCTTGTTTCACATTGAACTTTATTTATTTTTTATTGCATGGCTGGGAACTGCAATCTTGGCTTCTAGTATAAAGCCAGTAACACAGCCAACCTCGGGAGGTTTCAGAAAGGAAAATAAATTTCAATGGAAGGAGGAAAAAAAACACAACTGTATGCGTGTGTGTTGCGTGTGCGTATGTTTACGAGCAGAGGCGTTGTTGCTTAATGTTTGTTCCAACAAGCGAAAAGAAATTCAAAGGTCATAACGAAAGACCAAAATCTTCTTCAGTTTGAATTGCCATATTGTATTCCTGCACACGGTACACTTTATACACTTAAGTCCCTGTAAGAAATTTAATAGTCACTGAAGAAGAGCCAGTTTTGATATCTAGTTTGCCACTCAATTCAGCCAGTTCATATTATGAAATAACCATATTGCCGAATGTAGACTGCAAACAAATATGTGCTTGAGGAGGCTAACTGGTGGAATGCCATCCCCTCCAAGTATCACTTGTTTACTGCGTAATAATTTATTCAATGCAGCTGATCCGTGCAATTTGCGGAAAACATGGTTTATTCCTTAAGGTTCTGGTATGTCTTTAAGAATTAAACATGAATTGCGCATATTGATAAATGTAGCGCTCGCCGTATCTGAAGCGTGGATTAAATTTATTTTCGCTTAGTTAATTAAAATAAGCTTTAAATGGAGTTAATTGTTTACCACCTTCATATTTGAAAATTTTTCTGTAATTGGTACAATTATTTTAGTTAAGGGACATTCTTTCGTTGGCTGCCATTTTGTTGCATGCCAAGTAAAACTTTATTTTCTAAAGAGTTAAAGTTTAGCGAATAGATACTCGATGAATAATGTTGGAGATGTGCAATTATGTTGTAATATGGAGAACAGAAGTAGTACTGTTAATTAGTGTAGAATCTTAAACTGAGCAGGATTCTGCAACTCGGTATATCACGTTTAAAACTCTAGTTATTATGGAGGAAAACTCAACTGTTAATAAGTTTAAATTTACTAAAAAAGGAAACCGTTTTGTTTATTTCTTCATTTCAATATAGAAAATTAACTATTAGTCACAAATTGTCTAGACTTTTTCTTGTCCTCTCATGTAGAACAAACTGAGTGACAATAACTTACTTAGCATTACTGGGAGGGTGTTGAAGAAAGTGTTATTAGTTGAAAAAAGTGTTGTTCTAAACAAGCATGCAAATTTTCAGACTTTGATTCGAATTATGTAAAAATAATATTTTCTTTCACAGTTCATGATTTATCTGACTGGTGAGTTAGATTTGGTTTCAATTCCATAACTATGTTTTAGTGCTGCCCGCGTACGCATAGTAATTTTAAATGTTTCTCGGTTTTGTTGTGTTTAACCTGCAATAATCGTATGCACCAACGCTAGTTTGTTTAATTTAGCAAGTTTATAACGTATATGACACCAACGTTTTATCGGAGTTATTGTATTTTCCACTTCCAATTAAAAACATAGATCTCTGTGTTTTCATGATATAGAATGTACAGTGAAATGCCTTTGTTGAAAAATGATGCACATTATTAAACAGAGATGGTAATTTGTCTGTAAAAGCGCTTTATTGATTGGATTGGACCTTTTTGACAAAAGGAATGCAACGAATTAAACCGTTATCCCCTGTTCCCTTTTACCCATTCTGATTTACAGTTTGATTTGCTTCTAAATGAGTTGAGAAATTCTATTTCATAGATGCATTATAATCAGAAAGGCATGCGTTAGAAGGATCATGATGTCTTACCTCGTCACTAAAAGTATTATTTTATTTTATTTTCAGCGGATAATATTTACAGGATGTCACTGTGATTGGACAGAATAAACGAAAATATTTCTCAATACTTGATCAAATATTGCAACCAGATATACTCATGTTATTTCTGACCGGATAATATAACGCGAGCAGATGAATTACATTTACATCGAAAAAGTCGAAAAATCTAGTGCTAGATATGACATATATGTTTACCAGTACTAAGGACTCAACGAAAAATGTCTTTTTTTTTTACCATGGTTAAAGTTAAATACAAAAAAAAATCTAGCGGTGAACTTTTTCTTAGTTAATGCATTAAAGTATTATGTACAGACTAATACATTATGTAGCAAATGACTTTTTGCACTTCATTCCCAAAACATCAGTTTAGATATTTCCAATTTATATTCTGGTAGAGGGGTTATGATAATAATTATTAAGACATTCGTATTTATTGAAACACATTTCGGGAGCAGAAAGTAATATTTTGATAAATAAATGCGCGCATTTATAAATTGTGTGCCCTTTACCAAATGGGGCACGCTCCCGGGGCTAATCCTGCTCTTTGGTTTAATTTGAATAGAGAAAACTGCCCTGCGGATTTAATATTGGTCACTTGACTGTCAACTGTACTTTGTTTTATGATGTTTTAGGAAATGATATGGAATTGCATTATGATATTAAATGTATTAAATTTATTAAACCAAAGACGTGTTTAACTCCGCCATGGACGGCCCCAAGCCCGACTGCGAAAGGAGGAGGGTTGGTGATGGAGCTACCAACCTCTTCCCATGAAAAAAACAGCGTTACAGGAACGCCAGAAGAAGCTCCAAAGACCTCATCCCTGCAGGAAGAAGGATCTTCAATGGACTGACTGCACCTTATAAGATTGAAAGACGAACGCAGGACAGAGGACACTGCCAAACTGCTGCCCGCGGCCTATGCCCCAACAGGGGTGATGGGCTTAAGAAGAAGAAAGACCTATCTATCGTAATTAAACATTTTGATTATATTGTCCACATTAACTTAGCAAGTCTGCCTATGGCCATTAGCAAAGAGTCCCCTACTTGAAAAGGCGTGTAGAGAAGTTGAGATATAATTTAGGGCATGCATATAAATAAACGAAAAATTACATTACGACTCCATCGCACTTTTCAGAAACCAACCAAAAATGTTCCATCTATAGACCTAAACATTATATTTATAGGACCATGTTTTCAGCGTAACTGTAATTAACACGTCAAATCGTGTTCTGATGAACCGTAAAGTTTTCTCAAATTGCACGAAGACCGTATCATGTCAAATAGCTTAAGTTTTGCCTGCTAAGCAAAGTAAGTTGTTAGCCCGATATTCAATAGAACATTCTTAAATAAAAATATTCCTGCTAAGGCAAACGTGCTATTGTTCTTTCAGACAACTATTACGCTAAAACATTGAGAACAGAATTATCGACAATATCCCAGAGTGAATAAACAGACTTATTCCACAATCCCCATAATGAAACTCCCACTGGGTCACGTTCGAATTCGTGTTTCACGCTCACGAGAAGGTCAGGTTAGTGGTCAGTTCTCGAATTCGGTTTTCTCTGCTCATTTTCTTCAGCTTCATTCTACGATTTTGAAACCAGATCTTCACTTGTCTATCGGTCAGATTCACGCTCTTACTTATCTCTAGACGGCGCTCACGAGTCAGATACATATTAAATAAAAATTCTTTCTCTAATTCCAGAGTTTGATGTTTTGTATAAGGACACCTCTTTTTCCTTCCACTATTTGCTGTTAGCCAGTTGCTTATCGGAGCTTTGGCCTCTTCTATCAGAAGTAAGAAACAAGATATGAGATTCTTAACAATTATGCCTCTTACACAATCCAATGCATTTAAGTCTCAGCTGATAAGATTAAAAGCTAAAAAAGCAACACCGTTAGCTGTACGCAGATTGCAACAAATTAATAAGTTAATTACTAATAGGCAAATTATTAAAACAGTACAGATGTTGTTACAATTCTGAAATAAAGCTGATTTAGTAGATTAGACAATATAAAGTATATATTTGGAAAAAGGCAAACAGTGTTAATTTGTACCGTTTGTGAATCTTCAAATAATTATCTAAGTCAAACAAATACTTTGTATTAGCCCGTGAATTTATTACCTGCGAGCTAAATACAATGCTATAGGTTACAACGCACCGATAGTTTTTCGCCAATAGATCATTTCTCAACTTCATAACTAAATTTAGTGATTCTTTAGTACTGACGGTACAAATATGATGACAGTCACTCTGGAGGTAAATCTTCATATTATACATATCATCGCTGGCTCTTACAGCGCAGCTTAATTCGAATTTATGATCATAAATGGCTAGCATATATTTCAATGCATTTGAATGGAACTTTATCCCATGGGCTATAATATATTTAATATAAAATATATATTATTTAATATAAAATACTTAGGACCACCTGACAATGTTAACAGAAATTGGCATGCGCCATTCAAACCCCCCAAATCAGAAATATTGCCAGTAATTCGCATTCATAAAAGGAGGATTTAAGGTGTGCCTGAAAGATTAATATATGAATATTTGGTTTTAATAAATATTGTCCATGGTACAGAAAGGTTCGTATAAATACTGTAGGCATCCTCCTATCTGTAGTGGCCTTTACTGTGCCATTAACAAATTGCTGGACATTATTGAGCAAACATTTCTTCTGAACGCACAATATGCCTTCTTAAAAACAATATAATGGATCACCACCTGCCAAGTCTATTTCCACGATAAAGTTCCGCATTTTAATGTCAGTGTAAGCTTTACAATACTGCTGTATTCGCATTAAATCTTTCAAATGCTCACCTTCAGCCTCTTTATCCGACAGTTCGGAGCCAGACTCGCCTTCTTTAGCGGTTGCATTGGGCTCCCGTGAACTCGGTTTTGGCTCGGGACTTTCTACATATATTCCCTTAATGGATTCCTGTGCGTTTGGCTTCTCGTTTATTTTCGTCTCCTTTGCAGTCTGGTTGGGCACCTTAAGTTTACCGATGAACCCAGGGCTTGAGTGCGGCGCTATATTTGAACTGATCTCTCCGGCGTGATTATAATCCAGACTCTTTTCCAGTGGGTAAGCCTGGCAGAGCCTGAAATAGCCCGGGATGGGAATTTCGGGGTTCTCAATTGAACAGCTTTCGGACACCAGCCTGGGATAGGTGGGAACTGCGGCAGAATTGAGTTTGCCTCGCTTATCAGAATTATACATGCAGCAAGTGCTTTCTTCCTTGATGCTAGTCGGAAAACACGTGGGCATCTGTGGAGTAACAGGTTGCTCAATTCGGCACGGTCTTGAAGGGTCACCCCAACCATCCACCTGAGGTAAATACGGATGGACGTTCATATTCATATTTTGGTGGGTAATCTCTCCTCGTTTGGTCATAGTCGGGAGCAGTCCACAAGTCTGCATTCCGTAAGTTCCCATATCTGTGCTCGACGGCATGTATAGGGAGCTGCTTGAGTAGAAGCTGTCACCCCTGCAAGCACTAATCAGGGAATCTACTAAAAACGAGTTAGTAGTGGGAGAGCTATTGGGACAGGACATTCTGGAGAGCAATTTGAAGAAAGCAGAGGATGTCCTTTGTAAGCTGACATCTCTAACAAAATATTCCCTGTGTAATTGTGGAAGCCTCTGTACAGCCACATGACTACTGAGCCAATGGAATTTGAATGTGGCCTTGAAGCTCTACCTCCCCGTACGTCACATGATCGGCAGGCCGTTGAATTTGATCTTAACTGCGGTCAACAGCGACACCTACAAAACTAATTCAAATGCGGCTCCCGCTCCTTTTCATTGGAATCTGCGCACAAAGCCCGACTAAAATTCTTCAACTCATGCGGATATCTCTGCCGCCAACAAGAAAATTGTCAAAGCTCGGGTTTTGTTCCGTTTGCTAGAATTGCAACAGCATTTAAAAAGAAGTCTATCGTTAAAAAAACAATTGCTGAAATGTCTGATTCCCGGGAACCGTACACCTCCTTGCAATGAAACGACTGCAGAGCGGACTTCTGGTACCTTTTGCAGTTCTGGGAAGCGCGAGGGAGTCCATTGTGTGCGGTCTATTTTATTTTAATGTAGAACCGGGCCGGCCATGCAGTGTTTTTTTTTTCTTGAACAAGTGTGTCAATGAATGGGATCAACATTTCCATCCTTATTGGTATTCACCGGTAGATTGGTTGCTCTTGCAGAAACGTATAATCATGTCACAGCTGCAAATATTTAACGCTATTTCATTACAAGGGAATCAAATCTTCATGAGAGGTAAAAACGAAATGCCCGCAGCAGAGATTGGATCTGCTTCAAAATCCCACCATGGTGGAAATCTGATATTTCTATTATACAATATCTGTGCTAGGCCAAATCAATACACACCTTGGGGGTGACATTGCACACTTCTTGGGTGCGAAAATTTACACGGACATTTGAAGTTTAAGACTATGGCGGAGGAAGCGTTACATTTGCGATTCTTCTCATTTATTTGTTGGGGCAGGGGACTGACCTTTAATAAAGATAATTGGGAGCTGTGCGTTTATTGCTTTATTCTAAAAGCTCTCCCTTAAGGTTAAATTTTTACCACGTCTCCCTGTTGCAGGTCGGTAGTTTCATGAATGATAACGCCTTCCCAAGTATGAAGAATCTTCTAGGCAAAATATTGTGAAAGATAACAAAAACTCTCTGAATGCTTCTCAGCGCTCGTTGCTTATTGAGTTCAGCTCGACGGGTACTCTTGTAGTTTGTATTTCAACTCCTACCAAGTGCTTTTCCGAACTCTTCGTATCTCGCAGCAATTTGCCAAATGGCAATATGCATTGGTGGCTGACTATTGGGAGAATCTTCTCGGTGGGGACCAGCTAAGGGGGAGCATTCTGACCCCCCACATAAAACTAACGGTATTTCCTACTTCACACAAAGAAGTCAGAAGGCGCCAGTGTCAGGGTCAAGGTTGTCCGTGCCGCGTCGTTTCTTTCATAGTTATAACGCCTAAAAATTGTTTTAGAGCTGTGTAACTTTGTCTTTCGCGAAGCATTTAAAATTAATTAAATAATGACAGTGAACATTAGTATTTAAATACGTATATACGATCATGTATGTCACACACCAATGGATGCAAATTGCAGCAGATCATCGGTTGTCGTACACCTACAAATTGATACTTGCGTTATGAATTTTCTCCCCTTTTTTGGCTTCGCTTTGGGATTTTAAATTCAGTGATGGCTATTCCGACGGTTATGTCAAGTCAGACAGTTATTCCAACCTCGTTTGTGGCTCCTTGACGCTATACAGCATATTTCACTTAAGCAAAGTGTTTGCAGTGAAACACGATAATCTGGATCCCGGGGGGCTTATATCTCTCTGAAATAACTCACTGTCCCCAGGAATCAAACCTGGGTGACGGAAAGTTCCAAAAACCATGAAAATGACTCTGAAGATTGTTGGGCTATTCTTACTTGCGTACAAAATAATATGAATAAGGTTTAAAAGTTCAAAGTAAATGTATTATCAAAGTACATATATGTCACCAAATATATTCGTTTTCTTGCTGGCATAATCAGTAAATCTAAGAACCACTATAGAATCATTGAAAGACCGCACCCAATAGGGCGGACAAGCAACCAATGTGATAAAATCCATGTGATGCAAAGGGACTGTAAGGCACTCAGACGAGACCGGGTATGTCTGGTGATATTGGTAAATTCGTCTTGATAATGTTCATGTAAATTACTGATGCTCCCAAGTAAAACTAGTCTTCCAAGCAAGGGCCAAAGGACAGTACTAATTTAAATATTCATTCACCTAGAGTTTTCGAACTTCGGACGAAAACATGGAGATTAGAAGTAAATTACAAGGCGAAAACAAATCAATGAGATTTACAGTTCCTGTAGATGCTGCCTGGCCTGCTGCGTTCCACCAGCATTTTGTGTGCGTTGCTTGAATTTCCAGTATCTGCAGATATTCTCGTGTTTGCAATTTACAGTTCACGTCTTTAATGCTTCCTCTGACATTAATTCACAAAGAACTCAACCCTCAAAGTTTGCTCAACTTAAATATCAATGTAGCTAATATGTTAATAAAATGAAACAGACTGTTTCAACACCGCCAAATAAATGTTACGGATACCATTCAGTAAACACATGGAGAGAGAACGCAGAATATGATACTTAAATTACAGTAATATGCAATAAGAGATTCTCAGCTCATTGCGTACCTTTGCGCGTGGCTCTTTCTACATTATCTAATGCCTCTCACTCTCGACGATATTTGGAATCATGGTAACCAAATCAAGCTGACGGTGATCTTGTAAGCATTCAGAAACATGTAAACAACCAACAGTGTCTTTGGAAGCCCTACGTTTGGAACTAACGCGGCACTATTTTCAGACAGCAGACTCTTCGTGTAGCCTTGAAAGACAGACGTCTTGTGGTCGGCATAATGCAAAACTGCTTTTAGATACAAATCACTTTGTCAATATTTTACAGCGTTTTCGATGGAAACGATGACTTGAGCTTAAAGTAGGTCACGCAGAGTTCAGAAGTATTTTCTCCACGAGCTCTTTTCCATCCAATGTAAGGCAACTCGCTGCTTAGTAAAAGCCGTACCTATATTAATACCAGCAACATCTGCTCTAGCCGCTAAAATGATGCAACGTTTTTTACCGCAATATTACGTAGGATGCGTTATAATATATTGGTGCATGCATGTGGATATATTTCATTTATGAATGACCATGTAGGAATCTTGTTATATTTCTGTGTATATTTATTATTTATTTCCAACTTTATTATTTTACTATCATTAGCAAAACTAATAGTAGCGGATTACTGTGTGATCAGACTTTAAATTCCTTCGTAGTAATCGTCAAAGTTTGTTTGTCAACTAAACAAATTAACTTACTGTTTTCAAGAAGTTCTGATTGATATACGATAACTGTTAATTTCAATGAACTCAAATAAAATTGTGTCTGTAAACTAGTATCCGAAAATCTCCCGTATGATAAAAAAACCCATAAAATAAAACGAGTACAGTCGCACTGAAATTAATGACTATGTGTTCTTTGAAATATAAAGTGTCCTTGTAGGCAAGGGAGATTATTATAGCATTAAACTACGGTTATCATTTGGGTATATCACCCGACGTGAAGCCAAGTTTTAGCAAAGGATTTTTTGTTGTGTTAGCAGAATCGAGATAGTAGGGTGACTGATTGGTCTCCGAATGATACTTCCATGTTTAATAACGTAGTTATAAGCTGTTTATGGCAAAAATGTAACTCTTTAAATTGGTTCTAATGACGGAGCTTAATTAAAACCTCGTAATATTTTAAAGCACTAATGTGGAATGTGTTTTGCTGGTAGGATTTTATATAATAGTAACTAGATGGATATAGAGTTAAACGGAAACAGGGAGAGAACTATATTAATTTTCAATATGAGTCCTCATTCTCCCCCATTGACTGTAATGCGCCGCCTATAATAACAGTTTTCCTTAATAAAATGTTCTCTAAAAATGCTGATCGTGCGATTTTAAATCATTGCAATCATTTAATCAAATAAAATTGTTTTGATTTCATTAATTAGCATATTGTTCCTATCAATTTTGGAGGCTCGCATTCCTCTTTATTTCCCCATTAGTCTAACTGATGTGGTCCTATGGCCCAAACACTGCCAGCCATTTGTATGCTTCAGTTTTACCTTTACTCGTTGAGCATTTCCTACAAGCATATCTCGAAGTTAAAGATTATTAGCACAATTAGCATGCCGCCAGTTTAACCCTGGGCTTTCTTCAGATAAATGGAGAAAGGATTATGAGAACATTCCTTTTATCCGAATATCTCATAAACGTCAGGACAAAATGAACGTTAAGCTTTCGTCAGTGACACCTCAGTTGCATTTAGCAAACTTTCCTTTACTGTTACCACCTGTACATAATTCGGAAATATTTTTGCTCATCGAATGTTTGCAGTTAAATTGTGTCTGAAAGCCAATTTATTGTGTATACGGCCGCCGCTTTCATTATGCTTGGCTACAAATTGCGAATTACTAACAACACAACTCTTCATATTTAAATCACTTCACTCCTTGTCACATTAAATAAACATTTGCGATTTTTGCTATCACCAAACAATCAAGGAATTATGTAGACAAATGTTGCTACTAGAGAATTAACTTTCCTGCGTTTCGAATGATAGACGTCCACGCAATTTGGCCTTGTTTAATCCGAGTAAACCGCACGCAGGTTTTTAAAATGACCTTATAAAATGTACAGGCAGACAAAACAAGCTGCTTTATAACAGTTTCTCGTCATTTTAAACAATTATGAAGGTGAAACTATACGAGAACAATGGAATCGAAAAATCTTCCAACAAAACGGGACTAAAATGTACGATCATATCTACTAGGAAAGAACTCGCCAGTTTCGCCATGAGAAAAGGAATCAAGGCCAGAATCTTAGGCTCCTTAGCGTAGATCGAGCGTGAAAAGCATATTTAATCAATGAATAGATATTATCGGATCTGGAGAGGGTATTATTACTGATTACTCTGATCAACCATTATCTATTAAGAAGTAAGTTTCCAATATGGGCAAATCCAACGCGAGAAAAAGAATACATCCTTGTTTAGAAAATAGATTACAAATTTCTAAAACCATACTTGTTTTCAAAGCGATGAAGATTTCACACATGAAATATGTACAGAGGTTATGCGTTTGATTCTATTTGAACATTTCATAGAATATAAAAAGAATTATTTCAGTCATTGTAACAAATATTGTTTGTCTCCTATTGTCAGTGAGATGTTTTCATTGCTAAAGCGTGTTTGGTGCGGTATTTCCACTTATGCAAAGGAAGAAAGGGATTTTGGGACAAAAACTGCTTATTCTTTCTTCTTTTAACGAAACGAATATAATGGTTAAACATAACCCCATTATCCAGTCAGTACAAACTGAAATTTTAGATGAAATTCATCACTATTTATTTAATAATTTTGTAAAACACTCTGGATTGCAGGGGACTCTCAGGCGGGATCCTGGAAAAACAGAAATTAGAAAGCACTCGTTTAATATGTCTGCTGCCTTTTCAACCAGCCATATCGGGGTATATGAATCATTGTTTAGCATTTATCTGTTCGATGCAACAGTTCCCACGTTTTGCTAAATTGTCCTCACTGGAAATTCAAATTAACGGTGTTAGGTTGTCTTTGCACATTCACAATTATTATGTGAACCTGTTAGACAAGTAACCGTCCAAGTTTGAATCTGGGCACGCTACAAAGCCTTTGTTTCGGCCCCATGAATGTAACTTCCACACATCTTCATCCATAACCTTATCAAGCAGCTTAACAAATAACTGAGTAAAATTTTATATATCTCTCCGAATAGCACTCATGAATATTTTATGAAAAAAATATATGTTGTATTCGCTACAATTATAACGTAAAGGTTTATTTTCTTCGAAACGAGCAATTAATTTAACTAGTGAAACAAATCGCAGTTTACCATTGTGATGAACTCCCTTGTATTTAGCTAATTAGAATCTTCTTCGGACTGCTGTTCCAGATATCTGGCGGCAACGGGAAGAGCTATGCCGCTTTAGGCTTAACATGATTTCGGTTAATTTCATGTTCATCCCCGAAAGCCATTGTCACAGACATCGACTGTAAATCCGGTCTTGGTTCTGAGCTGCAGAGCGCCCCCGTGTGGTTCTTTATAAGCAACCATCTAGGCAATGTTAAGAATACACTGTAAATTCCGCTCGCTGGTCTGTCGTATTTTTATTTCAGCTTAATCTAATCATATATGACTTACTGAATTAAGACATGCAAAGAATAATAATTGACCAAAATTATACATTATAAGGATAGAGAAAATGTCTAAGGGTTAGATTGACGTTGAAAATTTCACCCACTAAGTCGTAAATCACATTTTCGCCCATTTCTATGGAAACCATGACCCTCGCGGATGATTGGTGTAGTGTACAGGCATACGATAAATATTTCAGTCCGTATGCAAGTAAACTATACCGAGTTTAAGAATAAGAACAAAAGGATAGTTATATTTACTGTATGTTGCATGCCCACTTTGAAGAGTATTGTCGAATGTATTCTTTAGAATACACAACTTCACGGTGATAACAGAGAATAGGCTCGTATTTTACTAGTTGAGTTTTATGCTCGCGCACTGCAGTAGAATGTTATAAATATTGAGGTTTCTGTTTTACATTGATAGGGAAGTTGTAAGGACAACCCAACAGCCACCAGGCGCCTATGTCTTCATAAAGGTTAAAGGCGTTGACCTTGACATTATAGAAGTTCAAAGGCAACGTTGTAAGCACCCTCTTCATGAAATATGCTTTAGCATGCTCTCGAGACGATGCCACTTTCTGTGCGTCATCCAGGTCTTCCTTACTTTCAGCAGATTACTCCGACTAATTTATGTAGGATTTTGTTTTCCTTACATTTTTTTCCAAATATCACACGTTATAGATGTAACTGGCTTTGTGCGTTCTTTCTTTTTCAAATTATCGAGACGATCCTATTTACTTCGATTTCCTACGATCCTTTTCTTTCGTATAGAATGCGGAAGACTATCTTAGTGACTAGAAGGTGCAATAAGTCGCCATTAAGCTGTTTCGAGTAGTGAACTTTACGATGTTGTCTAGACAGTTCAAGGTTCTGTAAACAACAATGCTATGTCATGCGGCAAGGAAATTTGGCAATTCTTTTTCGAAGAGTTTTGTGAAGCTTTACTTGCTCTTCAAAGTCTCTGTGGTGAGCTTCAGGTTATCGAAACTTATTAAGCAGTTAAGTCTTTATTATGCATTTATCCCTTTTGCAAACTTTGCATATACGTTGCTACTTGTCTTTAATTATTCACAAGTGGTTCAAATAGATCTATTAATTAATTTCCAGGTGCTAAATGGAAATAATATTACTTCCAGTATTCAAATTCAAATTAAACTGCGTATTGTGCATATAATCAAAGCAAAACTTTAGTTTAACTCAAAGATTTACATCTGTAGTAGAAATTTTTTATTTGGGTGCGTTTATGTTTCCATTTTGTATCAAGGCTATATCACAAATGGTTGTTGCCATAGATGTGAAACTAGAGAACCAGGTATAACATGCTGAAAATAGACGATTAGGCAACCTAAATTATATTTTAGATTTCCACTGTTTCCCCGATGATCTAATATGGTGCAATATTTGGTTCCCGATGTATTTCAGAACCCAATAATAATGCTGAGGTTTGAATGTGGACTTGAGAACCATTTGCGTCGGATTTGTCCATAAAAATGCAAATGGTCATTTCTTTTTAAAATGTTTTATTTGAAAGATTTTGAATAACATTTTTATTCATTTGTAAATAAAAGATATCCTATCGCATGCACTTAACATGAAATGTCAACTAGTGTGTAACTCGGAAACATTATTCTTAATATCACGTTTCCTTCAAACGTCCCTATCTACAGTATATTATAATTAACTCATGATATAATGCAGAAAGATAAAGTAATAAATACGTGTTTTCTTTCCATCAGAATACACAACTTAAACAGTTCTGGTTAGTTTGCCTATACAATTACTAAAAGAAGAAATGGAACATATTATCTTGTCTGATTGACCCATCGCTGTGAACTAACAATATACTATTTTAGCCTTCAATTACCTCCGTTTATTGTTGAAAATGAAATGCTTTTTTATCTTCCCTGAATGTCCCGCAGAATTGAGCTTCTTCCTTTGGAACAGAATAACATCAATGCTGAGGTAAGAACGTTCCCTAATTAATTTTGCGCCCATGTTGTCTGTACGACCGTGTCACCCCAAATCCAATTCTATGTCAATTGTTTAACCTGTTTTCCACATCAGAAGAGCAAAACTGGTCCATCAAACCTGCAGCCCCTCCTTGTGTAAATAAATATTGACTAAGGCAGTGAAGATTCGGCCAAAGGGAATCCATCACAGTCACAATAAAGGATTACCAGTAAAAAAGTGCAGGCGGTCTCTGCTAAGTTTCTTTTCTTTCATTCTCCGATTCTGGAACCATATTTTGACTTGTCGGTCGGTGAGGTTTAGCATTCTCGACAATTGCAAACGTTTTTCTTTGTTTATGTAGACATTGAAGAAAAATTCTCGCTCAAGTTCCCGGATTTGATATTTGGTATACGGACATCTTTTCTTTCTGGATCGCTGAGCAGCTGATGGGGAAAGATTAAAAAATGTTACAAATAATCTTATACAAATAAACGCCTTTATTTTATTGTACCAAATTAAGCTCACTGCGAAATGGTGTAAAACCAGGCGGTGCTATTGGGTTATACACCGCTGCCACAAATTAATCTTCATAAAGATGTTTAATGAATATATTTAATCACGTTTTAATTAATTTCTTGTACAGCGATATTAATTTTGAAAGTAAAGGAACAAATCCCGAATTAAGTTTTGTCTTATATGCACGAGCAAATGGATACGGAAACAACAGAAATAACTACTGAACAAATTAGAATGTGGTACAGAAATCATTGCAGAACTTAAAATCGAGTATTCATGATTTTGCATATTCAAAAAAAAAGGCCCACCTAAACTGGTTTCCCATCGTAAACAAGCATTATAGCTTTATAGGATCTTATAGGGTATATAAAATCCTGCGTCTGCTTATAAAATTTCACATAAAATCTGTGAGACAAAATGTGTTGGCCCTATATTCTAACCCTGCGTTACCACTGCACCTACTGGATAGGCTGTTTTTGTCGGCCGCACTGTTACCCGACGACTCGCCGAGGTTCTTTTCCGTTGTACCTCCTTTCGTCTGCCCCATAGAAACTTTATCAGATGTTGTAATACTCTGACACGTAGACACGGGCTTTTCGATCAACTGTTCATAATTAGTAGAATCAGAAATCCCATAGGCTGTCTCAAAGAACTGATCAAAACCTTGCGGGAGTATTCCATTCCTGCCAACAGTGGTGTAGAAATTACAAGATGGATTTGAGCTTGCACGCTGACTGTATACATTATCATTTTTAAACAACATTCCCGTTCTGGCCGGTGGCTGCATGTATTCTCTGTGCATTATCTCTTCTGCAGAGCAGCAAGGAGCACAGTTGCTCCTGTAGTGCCACTTTGTCGGATGTCCTAGCCCGTACTCTCTGAACGACACTTCTCGAACAGGTTGAACCTGAGCTAAATTAGATGAATAAGGAAATGTCATTTGGCAAGAAGTTGTCTGCGGTAAGAACGATGACACTGCCGAGAAATCTGGGGCTGAAACATAGTACGCGCAGCTGGGCAGGTACATGCTCGAGTTGCAGCCACCGCGGTCTTCAAACTCAGTCATGTTTTGTTTTCGTGGTTTCGAGAACGAATTATCGGGATTGATAGCGTTAAACATGCTCCATCTATTCTACTCTAAAGGCGTATGAACGGGTCGGCGGAAGAGAAAAAAATTGGAAACGTAAGCTGACGTGCAATTCATCTTGATTGATTCTAAGAGTAAACGAGTCATGTGATCCAATGTAGAAATTACCATATATCAGTTTTGGTCATTACGCTCCATCCTTGGGAATCCGCAGATAATTCGAAATTAGCCTATCCACTTTCAGTTGTTGCAAGTTAGCTGCATTCTTTTCCTAGGGGCAAGGATTTGAGCTCTGACTCCGGAGAAAGGAAATTTTAGAACAAATAATTTAATGTGTGCATCATCGTCTGTCACAGATACATCTGTACTTTTGGAAACTTCCGAACCTTCGGTTTTGTTTTAATAGCTTGCTAATTAATTTTCGTAAAACGCGACATATTCTGTCGGATAGCATATAAGTTATCATTCTTTATTAATACAGTAAGACATTCCTTGGATAACGAAGACAATTTCTAAACATTTTGTTTTTGTTGACAGACGCAAATGCTGCATTCAGATCAAATTCAAATTTCGAGATGTGATTCAGGAACTTGGAGAAATGTCTGTCGAGGTTAAATATAATGAAGCTATTTTGAATAGGCCAATTTTCATTTTTTTACTTCTATAAATGAAAGTTTCCGTTAACAGATATCTGCAAATGTCTTTTTTAATATATTGCATTTTAAATGACAATCTGTTATTTACATTACCTAAAATAACTGTCCGGCGAGTGTGAATTTAACGTAATATTTTAACACTAACAGGAAATGTATAAATCACATAACTTTTTGAAGTTTAGAGCCTCGTGAACTGCGGGAACCCCCCCCACCCCCACCCAAACCCCACCCCCACCCCTTATGACTAACAGCAAAACATGGCTGAACTACAAAATGTAGAATATTCTCAAGACACTACGTTTACTCAAGGTGCACGTATTCCTTCACTGGTTTGCAAAATAAAAGCAATAGCTATAAAGTTTAATATACTATACGTTCGAAAATCGTTTTCCTTTTTAAAAAGAATTAAAACCGGCTGACCGCCGATGCTTTCCAGCCATCTCGACCTTTATTTCCAATATAGTTTGACTTGCGTAACAGCGAGATTGTGATTTGAAAAGCGTTCGAATCTACATCGGAGTACAACATTGCACTTGTTTGAATGTGACGCCAAACAAGGAAAATTGAGCCTATGAAAGCATGTATGTAACTATAAATGTAAATTGTTATATTGCAAAAATAACTTATTATAGATGAAAATAAAGTTCACTAGTGCAGAAATTTCTGTCCGTATTCTTTTTTATTATTTTTTAATGCTTTGGTCAAAGTATTCTTGTCATTACCTGCGTAATATATTCTCATATGACCAAATATCACGCATGACCAAAGTCTGTCAGATTGAAATACGCAAATGGCTACATTTACGGCTGATTTAGATTCTATACGATCAAACTCGAACAATCTGAGAATAACCCCTAGCATCTACTATCTTAGCTGAATAGAAGCGTATTACTGTTGATTAGAGACCGAACTTTTTTTTTATTGGTTACTGAATAAATTTTCTGGAATATACAGACCACTATTTTATTAAAAAGCTACTTAGACGATCCATGTGTGTATCCAGGCGCATACACATATAAAACGTGACATCCGGTCGATGTCAGCATAAGGCATGTGTACTTCAATTAGAAGAACAAGCATACAGTGTGGTCTTTGCTTATTTAAAATAGCAATGATCTCAGCTCAAATCAAAATATTAAAACCCTCTGCAATTATCGTTAGTGGCAACGAGCACTCCAGAAATACAGAAAAACCAATTAAAAGATTGAATAGTAAGCATTATTGCAGCTAAATGATTAGAAATGCAACCCATCCAACATAGCATGCGTAATCATACCGCATATGGGCATTTTAAACTTCCTGATTGAGTGTTATATTTATCTTGTTTTATTGAGGTAAGTTACGTCGTTGCGGTTGCTATTCATAGAGCCATGGAGTATACAACTTGTTCAATTATGTTCTGGCTGCAGTATGACTTCTGTTATTCAATATAGTTACTGTGAAAGTTTAATGTACTGGCAAAAGCCTTAATGTAATAAGTGATAAACATTGGACGATCAAATAGTATTAGCCAACGGCACTGAAGAATACTGTTCAATAATATCGCAATAGCTGTGAGCGGAACAGGAATTAAGCGTGGCCTTTGTTCTCGTCTCGTGTTCAGAGCTTAATGCCCGTTGCCCGCAAATATCTAGCATACTGCAGAACGTTGAAGAATTAGCGTTAATTCCGCTTTACAAGATGTGTTTTTTTAAATATATAGCTTAGGTTTGCATATTATTCTCTTACATGCGACATAAAGCGATATACGAAACGGCATTGTAGGGCGTTTCTTTTCTTACGCAATTCTTCGAAGCGACAACCTATGGTTTCAGTTCGACGGTCCAGGAAAATAGTCGTCCCAATTTTTTTTCGCATCGCACGGAAAATTAAATATTTCCAAATTGGAAAGCAACATTCATTGGTCAAGCAAAGTACACCGTCAGTGGCATGTTTGGCTTCTGCTCTCCAAAGAGAGACACTAACTTGACCTTAACTTTGTTATGGCGCCCCCAGTATCTGGAGAACATGTAGAGACACCGTCTGGCAGCTCGACCATAAAAATGAGATGAAAAAGATATTCTGAGCATTCTACAGAATGTTGACCAATTTCTCAAAGCTTGGGGTAATACTGCTGAAAATTCCATAACATTGTTATGATAAATGTAGGTGTAAATGCTATTTATCTCAGTTAAATTTATCCAGAAGCTGATTGTAAATAAGCTAGCGGAAATTTGGTTCATATTTAATGGCAATCGAAGGTGTTATGCAGTGGGATAACTTTCAGAAATTCGGCGCTGCGCTCAGGACTGACCATCCTGCATTAGGTAACACTAGTCGATAAATTAGCATGATGACGTTTTTAAATATTATTCTAATTCAATTTACAAATCAATTCGTAATGTCGAAATGCTAGAATCCCTGCCTTTATTTATTTCCAATTAATATTTTAAGCTAGAATGGCAATAACATTAACAAGTATTTTTAATATTACTGAATTTGTGGTCTCATAGTTTTTACTTCAGGCTCTGGAAAGACCGACATATTTTAATATGTCTGTATATCAAGGTGCAGCCTATGATTTAAAATTAATGGAGCTGTGGAAATATTACCGTTATCGCGATTGTATTGGGAGTTCTCCTAACTAATGAACAGCGCATTTGCAAATTACTCTGTGTACATTTTTAACGTACTTTATAGTACAACTCACGGAATATTATGCAAATATATACTAATCCTAGTAAAATAGAATTTGATTGAAGCTTTGGCCATTTCGTTATATATCTTATATGGCAAGATGATGCAGGAATCTTTACCCGTGTGTCCTAATCTGAAGAATTTCTCCCATAAAACCTGCCTTCCTGGAAAGTAAAAGGCTCCAGACAATGGCACAGCTTTTCCTTTCATTGCCTAATTCACAGGAACACGGGAGAATGTATGCAACATCTGGGCTACAGGAACCAATTTTTCTTTCATTTACTTGCCAGAAACATGAAGCTCGGGAAATAGGACCTGAAAAGTCAGTTTACCACGAAGAAATATTTCAGTCTTGCCCTATGATCACTTTAATTCTGTTAAGCATGTGGGCGCATTCTTTACAGCGCAATTCTCTATTTGCATGCGTTGTCTGCAACAGAACAGTCGAATTTAATAAGCACGTTGTCAATATCGCGAAATCTAATTGTTCGCCTTCAATTTTCTCAATATATTGAAATCCGGTGAAACGTTGTTGCCGAATCTCAAAAAGATATGCAACATAAAATAATTGCATTTGATGTATGTATATTTCTTTGCGTTGATATGTTCCAATGAATGTTTTAAAGGATTCATGAAGATTGGACGGTGCGTGCTTAATGGGAACCCAGTCTGAAAGTCACTAGCTGCTTTCTGCCCACCCACTCCCTGATTTGCTAGAAAGAGAAGTAACTCATTTGTTCTCGTTTACATCTTCTGCTAAATGCCTGGACGCAGGCACAGGAAGTTTCACCAGCAGTCCGCATTCATTGCCAATCATAACTTAATTTCATATTAACATTTCAATGAAAAATCTACCATACTTGAAGCCGTCAATTTAAACATTTGTTAGGATCCCGCCGTAATCTTGTCCATAAAAGGAAAGCAAAATGATCCTCATCACCAGAGGTTGCTGTCGTTTGACTCCATTCTTGAAGGTCGATCGTTATTGCTATGTTTCTCAGGAAACTTTAATTTCTAAAGAGCCTGAGTCGACGTAGTAGTAGTAGTGTTAAAAGTAGGTCGTCGTCAAAAGGTGGGAGATTAAATGAATTAGAGTATAATTATTGCTTCAAGTGAAGTAGACCGCATCTTTTAACTGATCGAATAAATGCTAATCTACTGGTAGAATAGGTGAATTCATCTAAATTGTTCCGTGCAAGTTTGCGTTTAATTAATTACTCTTATGATCGTTTATTCTTTCTGCAGATTTGGAAAATGAATAATTTAAAATTAATGGATAACTCTTACATCGTGGGACACCTAAATATTCCCCTTCAAATCATGGTTAATTGTGCATGAAAACTGAAACTTTGGATAATACCTCCCAAACGGGAGAATTAAGTAGCTTCAATCCACATCAGAATTCATTAGATTAAAAGTAAAAGGGGAGATCATGGGGCGTGTAAAGTATTATCGGTTTCTACTTGACTCAATTTTCGCTTTAATATGCTGAGATATATTTGTTTAGTTTAGTCTTCATTTAGCATGCTTACAGTTTCCGCGTAACAAAATATTCCAGCGGCCGGCAGATAGCTTAGATTGATCGGTAAAATCAGGAAATGTACTGAGGAGCTTGTGTCGTAACGGAATGACATTGGTACAATAATAATACCATCGTTTGGAAGCGATTGATTTTGAAACTACGTAGGATGTAATTTGTCTGTTTGGCATTTGATATTTCCCAGTTCCGTGACTGCTGCACCAAGTTAATATATGTCTGAATTAAAAAAAAACGAGCGTATACATACTGAAATATTTAGAAATCGGCCCTTCAATAAGTATGTTGCTGGATTGAAACAACAGCAATAAATCAATTGTATAAAAAAAAGAGGCGTGCTTTTTTTCTTTTTTTATTATGTTTCGAGTGGGTCTTCACAGGACGCAAGAAAAGTGCAAGTATGTGACTGATTAGCACTTCGCGTATTTTGTTTATTTAATTTCCGAGTTCCGACGCAGTTGTTTATTTGTGTTATCGCTATTAACAAATTCACCTGTAATCTCAGTGGAGGAACTCCGAATAATGCAGCCGAAATCGGCGCAATCTTCAAAACAATGTGGCTCCACTTACATTGTAACCTGGCACAGAATGCAAATACTTCGTGCATCTCTTCCTGATTAAACCTCATTGCTATCATATCATACATTGCTATCATATATCCCGTAAACGCGCTCCCTTCGAAAGATTTATTTAATTCTCCTGGTCAAATGTACATCCTTATAAGATTTTCAAACATATTAGAATTAATCGATTATCGGCTCCAATTTTACAAGATAATTAGTAAAGAACATGAAGTATATACAAATGGAAATTTGTTTCGACATACGTTTTATTATTACTCAATTTACATAGAGTGCATGCATAATAATTATATATTTACCGTTAAAATGCGAATGTTCCATTCTAATTACCTGTTGTACTTACATTCTCCAAATGCAGAATATCTGTTTGTTACTCAAGTAGACAGTCATGGGGCAATTTAAACAAACCGAAAAAGCGAAATAATTACAAATATCATTGAAACTGGTCAATGCTGATGAGAAGGCGTTGGCACGTTATCCACGGACAGCAAGATACAGGCTACAAAAAGTCAACTTTTTGCCTTTTGGCCAAATTCCCACTATAACAAATTTTCACGAGGTATCCGTAGTTTGCATCTCAATCCCTGTATGCTGCTGAGGTTTAACTAAGCCAACACGCCCTGGACTAGGGGCAGTGGCAATGTAATGGCAGATTGCTGCTTTATATGACAGCACGTCAAAAGAGCACCTTTCCATTAAAAATGGATATTCTTGATCTACATGCTTTCTGCGAGCAAGCTTAATTACCATTTTAAAAAGTTCAACTCACGACATTAAAACTCACATTTAGACTTTGGTCTAAAAGAGCGACAGTGTTTGTTCGCGCATAACAAGTCTTTTCTTTTTCATGCGCCGATTTTGAAACCAGATTTTTACTTGCTGGTCGCTCAGATTTAGTCTATCAGACAATTCCTTCCTCTTTTGCCGATTGATAAACTCGTTCGCAAGGAATTCATTTTCAAGTTCAGCTATCTGTTGCTTCGTGTATGGCTTACGTTTCCTCCGTGACCTCACTTGGGTTGGGCACCATGAAAGCCCTGCAAATCGAAATTGGAAAATAAAATGTTGAGGAAAATGTAATACATTACCATAACCTTTCAAAACAAAGCCGCTTAAGTTTTTAGCAACACACTACCAGCATCTGCAGATTTTCTCTTGTTTGCCAGTTAAAATTTGAGTGTAATTTGTTAGTTCGCACCTTATCGTTGCGAACAATTCAGGATGAATTCTCTAAAACTGGTGGTCTTTAGACTTACAAACGAAATTTAATACTATTAAATTACTTAACGATTCCAGAAGCCAGGTAGAATATACACAAATATTTAAATAAGGTATCCGATCACCTTAATATTTTACCGTTATTAACGCAGAAAACCCATTAACTTAGATTCGAACTAAGAGATCTACCTGATATTTTGGTTTATAAGTAAAATGTGTTCTCTTCATCTTATAAAAGTTGGCTAAAATTTAAACAGATGCATTAACGATGTGATTTTGCATGTTAGTATCGTAACTATTTATCACTAATGGACTGACTTCCTTCATGGTTTGAGTTTCATTGTTTGTTGCTATCTCGTCAGAACGGATTTTCTTTTGTATCTACAATAATTATTTCTCTGGTGGTTTTGGCTGCTTTAAGGATTACTGATGTTCAACAAAAAAGTAATTCTCGTGAAGATGACAAGTAGCACTTTGAACCCGAAAGGATACCGCATTTTTCAAATGGTCATCGCTTTAATATGGCATTGATACTGTACCATCGGAGGATCTGTTGCACACTGGCGTTACTGATGACTGTAATGACACATTGAGGCTCACACATTGCTTGACGCCTTCATTTATAGAGGGAGAGTTGGAATTCATTTCAAAGCCTTGACTATGTAATGACGAGCCATGGAGAGATGTTTCCACATTTGGGTACTCGTACTTGGCAGGGCTAATGTTGACTGAAGAGGGGACACTGGTATCACTTGGATAGGACTGATTGTGCCTGCATCTCTCCTCCGGTTTTCGGCTGCTGTCTTGGAAGTAGTATTTGCTAGGCTCTTCACTGGCTGCTGCTTTGTCTGATCCATGCCTATTGATGCTGATGGAGACAGAGTTGCTGAGATAGGACTGAGAGTAGCCGCTGAAGGCGCGGCTCTGCGGCGGCGATGCGCATGGACTCGAAGTCCACGGGAGCGAGCACACCTCTCTGCGGGTGTAGGAGAGTGCTGGTGACAGACTTGCGAGTTGAGCCGCATTCGGACGCAGGTTGGGGAAGTAGAAGGGCTCCGGGCTGGCAAAATTTAACAGGGAGCCGACATAGCCTGAATTTAGCAGATTGTGTTCGCACATTTCCGACAAGCGCAGTCAGATCTTCTCTGACTCCTATTTAGCTTCCAGACAGAGATAAATGAAAGCCGCTTGCCGATTGGCTCCAAGAGGGTCACAAGGCAAGCGGAAGCAGCTTTTTTATTGGCACCGCCTACGTCTCAATACAACTCGCGGCTGAAATGCCCAAGTCCACGTCCATGTGTACTTGCTGGTTTATCCACTTACCCGCTGTTAGTGCGACGCCGTTCACCGGTGAATGGAATGTGTGTATAGTCCAGAAAAACACTTGAAAGTAATAATTTTGAAACACATTTATATTAAAAAATTATACTGAATACCTTCTCTATTGGATACATTGCACGTTTTATATATTTGATATACATGATTTTTAATCTGTTTTAAAAACGAATTATCCATGTTCTTTTATGTATTTCAAATCAGTTTCAAAAGATATTTAAAATATAAAACCGGTATGATGCTTTGGCCGACAAAATAAATTATTCTACAATACCATATCTAGTTAGCTCGATTAAATAGCTAACATAAAATTTCTGGTCTATTAATATTTGGCACGTTTCTTTTATGTTTCTTTTATTTGTGTATTAGTGAATATGTTTGTGCTGTCCAAATCCACTGGAGATCACAAATACAGTGTGAATAAATTCAGCACGCTGCATATTTGGTTCTGCTTCCATTTTTGTCAAAAGAACGAATAAAGGATGTCTTTATTCAAAAATCAAACACATGAAAGGCAACTCAAACCTAAAAAGATTAGAAGATGCACTCCGTGCTAAATTAAGTTAAATAAAACGAATATGTTAGGTTAGAAACAATAAGTATAGATCAGTTTCTGTTGATTAGCAAGAATATACACAATAATAATAAAATTACACAATTCCGCACAATATTATTGTCTTTGCTGTAAAATAATTGGCGATTATACTCTGTGTCATCGTTAATTACAACACTTAGGACATTTTGATTTTACTTTTAAAAACGACTAGTTTGTTACATTAAGGTTCCAATTCACTTGTAGGTGGAAAATAAAATGGCCTTGTTTCCAGTCTGTCCAGATTTGAGTTGGACTATGCAGTACCTAAAATATGCGGCTGAGCTTAAAAAAGCGGAGAATAAATTCGATTATAAATTTCTGTTTATTGTGCGTATATGAAGTAGAATTTTGTAAGTTCAATTTGATCTTTCTTTAATTTGAAGGATTTTAGTTGGAAAGAAAATGTCTGAACGTTATCATCCGTAAATTAGACAACCCCAGACCCCGATTTTAAATGTTAACGAAAACAAACGTCGAATAAGTCTGCTAGAATAAAATGCAAACAGGTTCTCCAAAAGTAGTGACAAAATTAAAAGAGCAATGGTCTTTTACGTTTTCCTGTTTTAAAATTTCGATTTGGCTGAATTTTTGCAACAACGAGCACGATTGATCAAATCGACAAAGTATTACCCAATTATCGGATTAAAGCTTGCCCGGTTATCAAAACAGCAAAGCAAGTGCAATAACATCAACGGAAATGTGGATATCTTTATCAAACTCCATAGTGCATCCTGTTAATTGTGACGTTAGGTAACCAAAAGTCACCCATGCCTCCTAAAGTAGCAGAAACAGCGTTGCATCGACTGCAAAACTACAGTACCTACTATTTGTTTATTGTTAATATAAATTATTCCAAATATTTAATTTAACAATGTTTTATACTTTGCTATTTATACTTACCTACAGTTTGACAAAAACTGTTGTCCTTTCAGTTAAAATCACGAGCAGTAAAATCAAAGCGGACACCACCATCACATCCTCACCGGAAGGAGAAACGACTGTTTGTCCTCTTGTACTTTTATGATCTCACGATTCCCTACAAAAATCCCGAAAATGGTTTCTGTACGGAGACATTAAAATCCACGAGCAGTTGCAAACAAAGGCGCTGGACTGAAGCTGGAGCTCTGCTGAATCTCAAAAAAAAATCTTGAAGTTGCTCTAAAATGAAAATGTGGCCCATTTCAAGGTCAATGTCGAATGAGATCAAATCGCAATTTTCAACGAGAGTATATACTTGCAATAAGATCAATATGTGTTTCGCCATTTCATTTGTAAGCTGGTGTCAGGTTGCGCACAATGAAATTTTCATTTGATTTAATGTAACCAGGGAATGCAACTGGGTCGCGATTCCTCACTTTACACTCTCTATAACAAAAGCTGCTTTATTGTTAATGACATTTCTCAAAGCTCTTGTGCGATCCTGGTTACACTTTAAATTCTGTCTATGATATATATCGCGACACATTGAAAACTACGAAAGAAATATAGAACCAAAAATGTATATGTTATACAATTCATCGAAACTAGATTACTTACAAGATAACATCAAAGCCGGGATGTGTTTACTTTTCTGAGACGTGAACACAAAATAGTCTTAAATATATAAATATCAAATTGTGCATAAATTCGTGCAAACACCCTAAATTTAAATGATGTGACATGTTAAATCACAGTTATTTACGCATTGTACACCGCCCTTCGAAAATTTCACTTAAATTGGTTTAGTCAAAGACTTATTTTGTCGTGCTTTATCTCATTTAAATTGGTTTCGTCGAAGGCTTATTTTATCGTATTTTTGTTGAAGCATGAAAACGTTGCTAAATTATCGAAGCAACCTATCATTAAGACTATGTAGTGAAACCAAACAGTTGACCTAATTCTAATACTGGTCCACAGCCGACCGACCATCTTGAAGCCCGCTCTTCATTTGTAACAGGGTTGTCTCA
Source organism: Mobula birostris (assembly GCF_030028105.1). Lineage (NCBI taxonomy): Eukaryota > Metazoa > Chordata > Chondrichthyes > Myliobatiformes > Myliobatidae > Mobula > Mobula birostris. The sequence continues at coordinate 167,035,745 of NC_092375.1, forward strand.
TGTTTTACATCAGTTTATCCAGCAGATGGCGAACTAGTTCTGTGATCAGCACAGTCTTTATTATTCATGATGCTAAATAAAGTCAAGGTCAAAGACTATAACGATAGTCAAGGTCAATGGTAAATAGAAATCTGACATCAGAGGGCTGAACATCCTTCCAAAAAATATGTTTTAATGCTACAAAGCGCTATCAAATTTAACCGAGTAAAGTCAGCTTGTATGCATATGTCGCATATAACAGAACATAGGGTTGGAATGTAACACGAGAAAACATATTATTTTAAATTTGTTTCTATGGTTGACCAACAGAACTCACTACAACGCACTGGAATATAGTTAGCAATTGTTAACAGCTGGTAAATAAAGATGGCGGGGTCAACAACATTATCACCTACTAAGTTCGTGCTCATGTAAAAGCCATGAATCTTACTTAATTCCAAATTTCATCACATAACGTGCCTATTTTTTAAAAAAATAAAACAAGCATAAAATATTTATTCCACCTCCAACTTTCTTGCCACTTTAATATTCCCCCATTTTTTTCTTCAAGGAGTGCGTTGAAAATCCAGGCCATATTTTGATTGCTGTGAACATGTTACTTATATTTTGCAATATTTACGCACGGTCGCAGAAAGAGAATTAAATACTTACATTAAATACATTAAATATTAAATTTAATTAATATTAAATGTGTAATATTAAAATGCGTAATAATTAATATTAAATGCGTAATAATTAATATTAAATGCGTAATATTAAAATGCGTAATAATTAATATTAAATAGTGCGTAAATTAAATGCTTACATTAGACATCTTAGCGGATATCATCTATCCAAATAAACTCAGGAGAAATAAAATTAGGTCGACGGTTTGCACATTTAATTAGATATGATAGAACGAGATTTAATTGGGAATATTTTGACAAGCTTTAATCTAAAGTAGTTGAATCTAATACTGTATCCACATTGCAATCCAGTTTACACACCCCCAATAATTATTTGGGACAATCCTTGCACAATATTGGAATGGTTACGTGAATGAAATGTTGCGTTATTGATCTGTAAACGCGAAAATGAGATGGTGCAATTGAATAAGATTTTGAAGAAATCTCGAAATTGTACTCGAGTGTACTTCCAAGCTACTTTGAATTTCATTCATGTCATGATTATCCCCATTCAGTCCTTTTCGTAATTTGTTTAGAAACTCAGCAACCTGGATTACTTCAATATATCGAGTTATTATGTTTACAGAATATCCGGGAAGCAAATGCTGGATCGGCATACCAGCATTTGTCGTTAAAAATCAAACAATGTTTTAATGTTTTAAATCAAATCAGTTTTAGTTCCTTCCAATTTACGAATACAATGAATTTTATTTGAATTTCGCCGATAAATCTCAATATTGCGGTGAATTGCAAAATGTTCATCAAAGTATTGTACAGTTTAATATGTTACATGTCGATGGGGTAAAAAAAACGAATTAATTTACAAGAAATATAAAACAGTTGAAGAGGGATTTGTTTTAATTTTTTTTACATAGCATAAATCCATGTAAGGAAACAACGCAAGATCAAATTTGCTTCGTCCTGGGTAAAGGAAACAAGGGAAATATGAACAAAGGTTATTTTTTAAATGCAGTACATAAAATGAAGTACAAGAATGATTTTCACTATTTACTCATATAGAAATTGCGATTACATTAAAGAAGTAATCTAAGTATACAGCGTAACAAGTCATTAGTTAGAAAATAGCCGAAAGAGGTTCAATTAATGACGTCGCATTCAAAACTTCAAAGGAGTTTTCAAATATATTAGCACTTGTTTTGAAAATAACAATCCAGAACAAAATATTCAAAAGGCAGAGACACCGCCTTTCATATTTTAACTCATAACATAAAGATACATTAAGACGTTTAAATTTGACAAATATTTCACTTGAAACCGAAATTTATCTTTAATGATTACATTTGCTTCTGGAAATATGTTACTGCAGAATTTTCTGGTGTAAATCAACAGAACGTTTTTTTCGGTATAAGGATTAAATAATTGGTTATGAACATGATTGTAAATTCGCTGCGATTGATATAGCATTGGTATGGCGTCCCGCCGCACACAGTCTGCGCGTATCTCTGTTGCAAATAATCTCTAACGGGCATTGACATAAAATTGACTATATCTTCAATCATTAGATGATTGTTGCTAGTATATGCGATTACCATTTGAACCCATTCATAATGCAGTCATGGCACATCTTGCAAAACATGACAAAACATTGAAATGTAAATAAATATCGCCGTACGTCAAGAAAGCTAAGGTCAAACTTTACTTAATGTCAGCTTTTGGGTCTAAACGTGTTATCAGTTGTAGCCGCCATTTTATCTGTATACCGTGAGACCTCCCGTAATTTATCTGAATTCACTAAACATTCTTCAGACAAAAAATGAGCATTATTTTGCATTTCCTACAATGTCGCTTGTGAAAACGATCCAGCACGGTAACACAAAACAAATAAGCGAACGTGGAACACTCAAATGAGTGTTCTATTTGATCGCATGTGGTGATGAGTCACATCAAGCATTTCAGCAAAGTTTTGCAAAACATCTCATGAAACTTGTCGTTTGAAGATTTTATTTTGGTTATAAATCCGAAGATGTTGCTTTACCGTCTCCCACGTTCATTAGCTTCCATTTTAAAAGACCATCATATATAATTTACAATGCGCCATTGTTGGCTAGTAACGTCTGCGCAATTAAGGTATATTTTCTTTGACTTTGGAAACCACTTTTTTCTCTTTGACTCTTCTGTTCTGAAACCAAATGGTGACTTGTCTTTCCGTAAGGTTGGTAGCTGAAGATATCCTTCTTCTTTTTTCCTTGGTGATAAATTTGTTAGTGGCATATTCTCGCTCGAGTTCTTTAAGCTGGGTTTTCGTATAAGGAACCCTTTTCTTCCTCCCTCGCCTGTAAATGTTTATATCAGTTTGATTGTGCATCACATCTCCTGGGGGGTGAAATGCAAACTATGAGAACAAGCTTCAAACAGCTGCAGTTGGAAGGGTGTGGGGAATAAAAGGGGGACGATAGAGAGAGGGTTAAAAAAGAAGTCAAAATGACAACTCGCAGACCTTTGTCTATTTGGTACACTTGATAATTTTTGAGTCATTTAAACATTCAGTCCAACACACATCTGAATATATTAATTCTGATATAGGAGTTCCATGCATTGTTCATTCTACATATTACAAAGAAACAAAGCACTAAATGAAAGTTTCTTCTATATTCTTTGTTTTATACTAAAAATGAGTTTAATATATTTTTTTCCTGTGAAAATATTTCGTGATACCTGAAAGAGGCGATTTCCAAAAATGTGAAGACTGCGTCTGATCTTTAGGGCAGTACACTTGACCATTCCACCCACTAGCAAATGTCCATGGCTGGTAACCCTCCATGGATAATAAGGCTTCATGCCTAGGCTCTCCGTGGCCACTTATGGTAGGGACTACTGGAACGTCCAAATAGCTAGAAACCCGTTGGTATGGATTAGGGTAACTTTGATAAAATGCAAATTCTTTAGCTCGGTTTGCTACCTCGTCAGTTGGGACAGGACTGTTGGTGAAACTCGAAACATCCGTGTATTTGTCCACTGGGTAACCGGCTAGGGATGCATGAGCACTAGATTTCAGTCCAGTTTGCTGTATGCCAACATTTCGACAGCTGTAATAGCTGCTTCCAAAATGATAACCGTAGTTGAAGGCTGGGTTTGGAGGGCTAGTAGGAGCTGGACATGGGTTGCATTGCTTGGCTGATTCAGAAATGACAGAATGCGTACGATCTCCGCCTGAGTAAGCAGGTCCCGAAGATAAAGAGTTGTGATGAGCTCCAAATGCAGTGGGAGATAGAAAATTCCTGCATTGATTTGAAGGGACGTTCCCACCCAGTCCTTCCATCTCCGACTTATTCGTGTTGTTTCTGTTGTGCAGGTATCTGATGGTATCAGTCCTCCAAGGGGCTGACAGAAGAGCTGTCATATCACGACCCACTGCAAACTAAGTACTGCTTTATAAAAGCAGTCCTGGGAGTGAGAAGAGGTGCTTATTTTCACTGATTAGAATGTGCTTTGCGCGAGTGAAACGCGATAGGTTGACTCTGACCACGTGATACACTGCAACTGAGCTGGCTTCAGTACTTAGAGCACTCCTTAAAATCATCGGTATTTTCCCCAAATTAATTCATATTAAATAACCAATGCTGTTGATGTACATTAAAACTAGTATTGTGGTTTTTTTCGTCAGTATTGTAACCAATGCAATTTAGTCGAAATTTATATGGGATATTATTGATAAATTGTAAAATATATCCTTTAATTAACGGGTGTGGTATATGTACAAATATTAAGTACATTAAGAATTCTTTAAGAGAGTTTTCAGTTAAAATGAAGCATTGGAGATTTTTCGGAAAATTGTCATTTCCGTTTAGAAATCTGAATGTGTTGTCATGGTCATCATGGGATTGACAGAATGGGGAACAACGATGAAGACATCTCGGTAACAACCTTTTTAGCATCAAAGTATGTTGTTCGTGATAACAGATATCTATCTTAACTATAAAACCTGCAAGAAATAGATTTTAAATTCATATATTCTCTTTCTGTAATTACATCTTTAGGCGACCACTTTTAAATTGGCTTACGTTCAGTTATGTAAAATATCATATTTTCAAAATTCTCAGCGGAAGCTACTCAGACCTATACCTTTTTCCCACTCGGAATTGCGTGTTTTTGTATTATACAATTGCTTATTGGTGTATTTTTTCCCATATGAGGCTAGGTTTGTATCTTGTGTCGACCAAGCAAAGATATTGCAAATTGCCACCGCCCCGACAGCAATCTGGCCATGTCTGAATTTCCAATTATTTATGTCAAGCAGACGAAAATATTATCTCATGTTGTTTCGCAACAGGTCCTGTTGTTTAGCAATGACCAGAAAATATCTAGCGTTTAGTGAAGTCTAGCACAATTCCAGTACCCGGTTCGTTTCACTCCATGGTTATCTCACACCTTATGGCCGAAACACTTAAATGTACAGTACTGCGCAGAAGTCATAGGCACAAGTAAACAAAAAATTTGCAAAGCGAAGATGCTTTCAAAAATAATGCATTGAAGTTCCTTAATATCAGAAATTTATAATAAAAAGCAGTAAATAGTAAAAAAAACTAAATCAAATCAATATTTGGTGTAACGACCCTTTGCCTTTAAAAATGCATCAATCATCTTAGGCAGTTTTGTAAGAAAATCGTCTGGTAGGTTGTTCCAAGCATCCTAGAGAACTTGCCACAGTTTCTCTGCAGACTTTGGCTGTCTCGCTTGCGCCTGTTTCTCCAGGTAACCCCAGACTGCCTCGATGATGTTGAGATTAGGACTCTGTGGATGCCATACCATCTGAGACCATATAGGGTGCCTAAGACTTTTGCACAGTGATCAAATAAGTCTTGTTATATGGAATAGAATATCTTAGATGATGGCTATATAACAACAGTAAAGCGTGATGTAAACATCTATATAATTCTCTACCACAATTACACCACACATCACGCTGGGAAAACTAAATGTAACATGTACATACGCTCTTTAGATGTTATTTGTGTGCGCCATGAGATTTACATTCACTTCTTGACTTACGAAAACGAAGATTGATACAGATATTTAAATAAAAGGTACAAGAAGCAATAAGAATAACACTTAATAAATGCTAAACTGATAATGGCAAGAGATGAGACTCCGTAACCCAGTTTCAGCAGGAACCCGGTCACCTGACGATTCCAGAGAATGTTTTCCGATCATCTCGGAAGTTAGAATCTGTGCACAAGAAATTCGTTGATCATGTTACCAAATAAGATTTTTTTTAAATTTTAATTTGAATCCTGGCGTATTTTTCAAAATGCCGAAGGGCAGAATGAAAAATAATATGTTATTACTTATTGCTTGGATTTCCAGCATCTGCTGATTTTCTCTTGTTTGTGATAAATTATTACTTCACAGAGACAAAGCAGATTTTCCTTCCTAGATTCCGTGATAAGGAAATACAAGTGGAACTCATGGTTTGGCACTAAATTACATGCATTGATTTCAGTAAATCCTTTTGGCTTTCAGTACTTCCTTCTTTACAAAGATACCCGTTTCCTGTACTGACTATGTTCTTCGCTAATATTTAGAGAAGCAGCCCGAAAAGCGGTTTTAATAATCTGAGAGAAGTATTGCAGAACAGTGAGTTCCAATTTATCATAATTTGTACTCAAATACTATGTTAAAAGCGCAACACATTTGTTCAAGAGCGCACGAGACATCTCATCAGAGAAAAGAAAGTATATAAAGTGAGTTGCTCCTACTTTCATAGTGAAGAAAATGTAAGATAATATTTGCTTTCGGACAGCTGCTGTTATTTAGAATTCCGGGGATTGGATTAAAATAGAAGTCGCCCTCTCAAGTTGCTCGCATCTCTGGAATGCAGACAAAGGGGTTCTTTCCGGAAGTAGATCAAGGCCAAGGTCAAGGTAGAGAGGGGGTGGGGTAGGGGGAGACAGAGAGAAAGAAGGAGAGGGATCAAGACGGTAAATAGTGGTTTAAAGCTGTTGAACAGCTCGGTGGGAATCACTCAAGAATCTGAAAATCTGACATTAGCTGTGATTTGTAATTGGAAAAACATGTGATATTTTAATATGTCAAATCACTGAAAACAATTATTTGCTTCGAATTATGTAAAATGAAGCTCTAATTTACTTACAGGGGGTGTGTTAGTTTGCTCACTCAATTCGCTTTAAAACTAAATCCCCATTTTCATAAGCACGTTGAGTGAGATTCATGTTGGATTTCACCCGAAGGCCCATCATCAAATTTCAGAGCAACGAGAAATCGGAATAAATGTGGCCTTACGGCATCGCCCGCATCTAAAACAGACTAAAAATGCAGAGTCTACTCATATAAACAATTTGCATTTTATTTAAGCGTTTGGGCAATATTTCCTTGCAATGTGCTGATTGTATTTAGGGAGTAAAGGTAACGTTTAATCGTTCTATATAAACATTAAAGGCATTTATTGAACGATATTTTGATCCACAATTATTTTCTTTAATTTTTTCACACTCTTGTGGAAAATTTAACACAAACTTTTCATTGTTGATTTGTGAACTGTGCTTGGAATCCTAGTTGGGGTTTTTTTTTTCGAAGTATAAAATTTTGTTTATTTTATATTGCATTCGTATTGGTGTTAGGTTTTACTTCGGTGTTGGGGTGAGTGAAAATAGAATTAAGAAGTTTTTTGTGTAAAATATTTGCTGTATGTTATTCTGAATGGCAAGATTCATAAGCCTAACGTATTAATAATATTTTGGTTCAAAATTATACTTGTGGTAAGTGTAATATGTGCTTAAAAATAGACATCATTCACTATTAAGTGTCAAGAATTCTGATTTGAGAATATGTTAGGTATTTCTCTAATTATACTCAGAATTCTTCGGCATGCTAGATTGATTCTGAATTATTTCAGCCTGTCATTAAAGTAATTCGATGCAATTTAATGCGTAAGTATGTTAAAACTGATATTAAAATCTAGAAGTACTGTATCTACTTTACGTAGTTACCGATACCAGATACTTGTTTATGAATAACAATCAGTTAATAGAATATATATACAGATATGCAGACTAAGAGGTTATATGAGCTCCGTTTGACTTCACATTCTCATAAAATTGTCGTTTTTTGTCAAACACAATGGCTAATACTAATACCTGAATAAAACCAGATTACTGAACTTCTTTATTTTCTCAGTAAAAAGTTAAGTATTATCAATGCGTGAGTATCCAGTGTGCAAATTGAATTATGCAATATATGTGATTAAAAATAAACTCTGGACAATCCCTGCTATGAAATCCATTTTATTTGCAACATTTCTGTTTTACATCGATAATAACTTACTCATATAACGGGCTTACAACTAAACTGGATTTACTCCATCAACAATAATCAAGATAATGAAATATGTCTTTAATCTAATGTCATTAGCAACCAATTAAACGCTTAAAATGAACACCTCTTGCTTCGACTTCTATGCGTGTGTTCCAGTTAGAACTACGGAAGTAATTTACTACACTGCAAGCTGCAAAACTATACTCTCTGCTCTGGGTCTACCAAATACTTCAAAGCTTTGTGTCTGTGTATGGGAAGATAATGTGGAAATTGTATAGACCCCAATTATTTAATCAAAAAACACAATTAAAAATATTCTTTAAATAGTACACTCTTCCTTCGCACAACAACCACATTCAAATCGCTGTTGTGGGGATCAAACAGGCCAAAACCCAGCTTACAGAATTATTGTATTAAAATGCACGCCTGTTTCCAATTCCAGGTCTTCAAATTGAGTTTACAATAATGTATGAGAAGAGTAGATTTTGTAAAGATAATATATTTTGTATAAAAGTAAATTTACCTCTACAGGTACCAGCGTAATCTAATCCCAGAACACAATACTGTAGTTTCATTAGGTAGAAAGAAAACTTATCAATAAGCATAATGTCCCGGGATAGTGCATGGGATTCAAATACATATATAAAATGCAAAATATGTATTCATGTCTCCAAATTAGAATGCTTATTAGTTAAGCAAATGCACGTCCAATATGTATTCTAACGAATTTTAGAATTCTGAAATCAGGTGTTTTATTCTGTATAGTACAAGGAAATATCATTCCTGCCTCCGTTCTATTCGACAGAGGTGTAGCGAATAAATAAGTAAATTCCACTGCCCACTATTTAAAATTAGTTAACTTGAATGTTCAGGTTGTTTTGGTAATGTTGTATTTAAACATTCATTCTAATGTACTATTAAGTCTAACAGTATCCTATAGGACATTGCATCCATTAAAACTTTAATAACTAGGAATTTGGTGTCTTCATGAACAGCACTGGCGCGCAGATATTTACTTTTGCATTATTCCATGGCCTTCGCAGTGGTAAAACGGGAGCTATGAACGCACGTAGCCTTCAGAAGGTTGTACGTGTCATGGTTAATTGGATCGGGCTGCAGATCTCATTCGGTACTCATTTTAAAGTAGCCAATGTTTACTCTTTTTTTCTTTTTATAAATGATGGAAAATATAGTTTGTCATAATGTAATTATACAGTGGCGCTACGTGGAGAGCTTGCAAATTGGTCTAATTTCAAGGCGGTAAATCTGATTGTCAGTTTTTAATACGTATAAAGGTCGCCCAGAAAATCTGTAATAGAAAAAGAAGTTGACAGGATGGGCACAAGAAGTAGGGTTATTATTGTATATTCTTCAATATCTATAAGAATTGCTATTCAGCAATGGGGTGTTTATTGCATGAACTATATTCCAAGTATCCTTGAAGGAAGAAGACCTAAAAGTTTTCCACGTCATTAATAGTCTAATAAGGGGTTAAAAAAGGTACAAACGACGTCAAACAAAATTCTCATACTCCATTCTATGTAATGTGGAAGCCTTCCCATAGTTGACACCTTCTCCCAACACTAACATATAAAGAGTGTCCGAATATTCACTTGGCAATACTGTTCAACACTAGGGCCATACTGTTTTTAAATTACCTGCCCTGGACATAAAAGATGACTCCAAAATAGAATTCATTTTGTTAAGGGTGGTACATAAACGCAATGCTTTGAATCAGACGGTACATTGGCGGCAATATTTGACCTTTGGTATGCAATTGAAAAAGGTATTAACTGACCAGCATTTCATTCGAATGCTTTTAATTGTAATTACCTAATGAACCGAGTTTTAAACATCAGGTTATTGTATCCTTTACTATGCACGTAAACTATTTCTCTAGATATTCACAGCAAATATTGGCATGTAACATACACAAAATTATGGAGGAACTCAGCAGAAACAAGAGAAAATCTGCAGTGCTGGAAATCCAAGAAACACACACAAAATGCTGGAGGTTCTCAGCTGGCCAGGCAGCATCTATGGGTAATAGTATAGACGACGTTTCGGGAAGAGACCTTTCAGCGGGACTCAAAGAGCCTTGGCCCGAATCATCGACCGTTTACTCTTTTCCATAGATCCTGCATCGCCTTCTGAGTTCCTCCCGCATTTTGTGTGAGAAACTCAGAAGGTCACACAGCATCCACGAGGGGTGATTGGTAAGTTCTTGGCCTAAGGTAGAAGGAGTCAATTTTAGAAAACCTAGCACATTTATTTTTCAACATAGTCCCCTCCTACATGTACACACCTAGTTCAGCGGTCATGGAACATACGGATCCCTTCTTTGTAGAAGTTAGCGTCTTGGACCTCCAGTAAGTGGTCCACAGCAGGGGTGATTGATAAGTTCGTGGCCTAAGGTAGTTGGAGATGAGTTATTAACTTCAAACTTTCCGCATAATCACTCAAAGAGTTGAACTACATGTGCATGTAACGAGAGCTGTATAACTCAGGCCCGCAATCCATCCATCCAGGTGAGGCAACAGCGAATATGTTGGGGTCTTCTGCTGTACCCGGTGCTCCCGATATGGCCTCCTCTACACTGATGAGATCCGAGGTAGATTGGAGGACGTCTTTACGGAACACCTTCGTTTCATCCGCAAAAAAAAACCGAGAGTTTCCGGTTTTAATTCCAATCCGCATTCTTATTTAGATATGTCGGCCCATAGGTTCCTCTATCGCCATGATGAGGCCACTCTCAGGTTGGAGTTCCGATACCTCTTGTTCCTTCTGGATAACTTGATGGTATGAATATCGATTTCTCTAACTTCTGGTCATTTTCTACCCTCCCCCTTCCTTCTTCTTCAATTCCTCACTCTGCCTCCCTCCTTACCGCTTCTCTTCCCCAGATCTGCCTATCATCTCCTCCTTCCCTTTCTCCAATGGTCTCCTATCAGTTGCCTTCTTCTCCAGTCCTTTACCTTTTCCACTTCACCTCCTAGCATCTTGCTTCATCCCTCCCACACCAACCTAGGTTCGTCAATCACCTTCTAGCGTGTACTCCTTCCCCTTTCCGCACCTGCTTATTCTGGCGTCTCTTCCCCCCCCCCCGCCCACCCCCCACCTTCCTTTCAGTCCTGAAGAAAGGTCTCGGCCGAAAGATAGTTGCTGTCTGACCTGCTGAGTTCCTCCAGTATTTAGTGTGTGTTGCTACAGATGCGAGACATACATATCTGGACATAAGCAAATTAGGTGTAAAAACACAGATACAAATGAGATCTGATTATTCTCAGCGCGGTAGCCTCGTTGGTAGTACCAGCGACACGGGTTCAATTCTGCCCCTGTTTATAAGGATTTTGCACGTTCTCCCCGAGACTGGGTGCTCCGATTTCCTCCCACATACCAAAAAATATTCTGCAGCCAACTTCCTTTCCTCATTAGCTTTAATGATTCTGACAAAGAATAATAAAATTAAATACTAGGAGGGAGGGGAAAACTGACTATAAAAAGTCATTTTCTAGAGCAGAAAAAGGAAGGCAAGTTTTAAAAACTAAATTGATTATGTTACAGAAACAAAATCCTGTAACCAGCGTCACTTTATGTACATACAATTACATATGTATTTAAGCTATCTTATATTTTTTATTTTTATTGCCTTTTCATTATTCTGTTCTTCATCTTACTTTATTGTGCTGCATCCGATGCAGAGTAATAATTGTTTCCTTCTCCTTTATACTCTTCTACTGGAAATGACATTAAACAATCTTGAATCTTCAGTCTTGAAACTCAGCAGGTGAGGAAGCAGCTATGGAGGGGAATAAAAACAGTCGTCGCTCCGGGCGTGACCCTTCACCAGGACTCTGCATAAATTGATTATGCTCGCCGGATTTGTTTGATCAATTGTCTTTGCAATAACATAATGAGATGATTTCCTTTATAATTGTATATAGTATTTGAGATTAATATATCATTGAGTTAAACAATACTGAGCAGAATTGCTATAATGTTATCAACCGAACTCCCGCAGGAACACAAATGGAAATTCTACTTTTGTTTACGAAATCAGTGAGAGTATTATAGTGGAACTATATAATTATTAAAATTCAAAACAGGAAGAGAATAGCAAATACTCAAGGTGGAAATAATCCTGAAGCAAAATTAGGCATTGAACAGATTAACACAGAGATAGATAGGAATACAGATACATACATACATTCAGGCGGACATACCTGCATGTATATATACATAGATCGATTGATTTGAAGATAATTTGAATATTCATTCGAAAACACTGTTCCGTAATAAGACAGTGCTTTCAAATTATCTGCTCTACGCAAAAGATGACTCCGTAAAGAATTCATTGTTTTTGAAGTGTCGCTGGAAGCGTTTAAGTCCTTTATAAATGCATAATTCTAATCAAATGTCGCATTGTCTAGAAGCTTTGGCCTTGATTTGACCTTGAGTTATACATCTGACAATCACTGATTCAAGCGATTCTCTTGTAATTGGTTAGTATCTAACACTTTTCGAGTACTGCTAAGTTTACCGTGTAGGAATTTTTTCTTTATATGCACAACAGGTATATGTTATTTTGTGTTTTGTATTTCAGAAACTTCGTCATGAAAAACCTCACAGAAAAATACATTTGATTCTTACGTTTTCCCTGAAATCGAGTACAGGATAGACAGACGGATAAATCGAAATCAATCGATCGATCGATCAATCAATCAAGAGATAAGTATATATTGTAATTTAAATAGAACCTGGATTTATTTTGTATTTTTAGAATTTAAATGCGTTATGTAAACGTACATTCGTCTCCAGCTATTAAATTCTGGCTTATACATATTTCAACGTGTTTTGGAAAAACAAGGTTAAAACTGTTTTGAATGCACACCGAATGCCATGTAGCGCCTTCACAAAGTTGCCAGTTTTATTAAAATTCACATGCAGTACAATGAGGTATTTCAAATAATTTCAAACCTGAAAATAAAATCATTCAGCTGAAAAGTCCTATACAACCCCTGCCAATATTATCATTTTGTCACTAAAGGTAACGATCAGAAAATCAGTTTCTTCATTCGAAGTAGTCAAGTGTTTGTTACATTTTATGGTTTACAGATAATTATTTTAGCAAATCAAACAATATCTCCATTAAGAATTAAATGCAGTGTAACTATTCCTTGTTCCCTACTTTTAGCAAAATCAACCCGTTAATATCACTTAACGCAAACAAAACTAAATCTTACAGTATAGTCAGATCATTTTATCACACAGTTGTTTAAAGAATGAAAATGATCTGTGTTGAATCATCTATGTCCATGTATATTTGAAGAGACACAATTAGCCATTGCGTCCTAGAAACGATATTTTTGTAACTGATAAAGCCATGCTTCCTTTGAATAAAAGTGTTCCCCTTTCAGACTCGAGAGCAGCTTGGATGCATCGGTTGTTGCACACGAAGAAGCTTTTTTTCTTTTTGTCTCTGGTTTTGGAACCATATTTTTACCTGAAAATAGAAGCAAAATTTAATAAAACAAAATATGGCAAATATGAACGGAAACAACAGGAATTCTGCAAATGCTGGAAATTCAAGCAACACACATCAAAGTTGCTGGTGAATTCAGCAGGCCAGGCAGCATCTCTAGGAAGAGGTGCAGTCGACGTTTCAGGCTGAGGCCCTTCGTCAGGACTAACTGAAGGATGAGTGAGTAAGGGATTTGAAAGTTGGAGGGGGAGGGGAGTTAGTTCTGACGAAGGGTCTCGGCCTGAAACGTCGACTGCACCTCTTCCTGCAGATGCTGCTTGGCCTGCTGCGTTCACTAGCAACTTTGACGTGTGTTGCAAATATGAACGGCCTCGGTTTAATGTTCTGTGAGAATAAACACGCCCACCTGTTGACAAACTAAAAGGGAACACCGTCGCCCAGGTACTCCACTTTTTTTCGTTTTGTAAAAGCAGAAAAGAGATAGTCTTACCTGCCTTTCTGTCAAACCTAATTTAAAAGAAATATTTAATCGGATTTCGGGGGTCAGGAATCGATTTTTTTCGAAAGCTTTTTCCAGTTCAGCAATTTGCTGTTTGCTGTAAGGGATTCGTTTCTTCCTTCGTCTATTTTCTAGGTTTTGCGACGTTGACCATTGCGATGTAAATCCTAAAGCTGAAGTAACAGACACATCCATGAGCAGGTTTACCATCAATTTAAGGAAATATAATGTTTTAGCAGGTGGAAGTCTCTGCTAACCATACTACTGATGCCATCCTAACTTATTTTGTTATCTATTTAAATTTTCAGTTCTATTAAAGTCGGATGATGCAATCTATGGCAATATGTTTATACGCAAAATTACTAATCTTCAAGAAATACATTTGCATTTAACTTAAAGTGAAATGAATTGTCGTATACCATTTTTTTTCAAATTTGGCTCCAATCTGTCCTTGTATTTTTCAAAGGGTGGAGACTATATCCAAAGTGTTTGATTTTCAACAAAAGCAGACGTTCGTCTTACCTCGTTAGGTGAAAATACTTTATTCTCAAGCATAAAAGTTTGGCTTGGCCTCTGAAATGTTTTAATTAAAAATAGATATAAAGAAGCGAAGTTAATAGGAAATAATGGATTGTTTTCTTTTGGTGAATTGGTTGAAAAGATGTCACGCGTATCTCGATTTCGTCTACTAAAAGTAATTGCCTTGCGACCAGACTCAAGTTAAAGTAAACACAATCAAACAAGAAAATAGCAACCTTGTTGTTATTTAACATCTATAGAAAATGAACGCAATCTTTAACCACGTCAACCGCCACAGGATATCAATATGCATCAACAGACTGACCTAAATGCATTGGGGTGCTGGAACTTGTAGTATGAAATGCTCCTCCTGAAATAGATGCTCCACAGCATTGAGAATAGTTGTAGGCAGACGTGTCCGGGTCATTGGGATCGGCCCGGGTCTGGGCAGGTGCAGCTCGGGGGTATTCTAATGCCCAATTCTGATAACTTGTTGAGCTTGTGGGGACTTCTCCTTTAATGCAAGCATTATGGCGGTAGTTACTAAACAAAGATATATCACTGTCACTTTGAAGCTGGTTGGCAGTGAATGGAACTGCCTCAGGTGAGATGGCAACAATCCCCCGATCTGGTTTTCCATACGAACCGCAAGCTGAAATGTCTTCTGAATACAATCCGTGGCATCTTCCACTTGGAGTCGTTTTCAAAGCCGAAGGAAACATAGCAGGCGAAAATCCAACGTTCGTGGAAAGTACTGGTTTCATGTCAATTGGGCGCACTCCATCTTGCAACAATACCGTCCTATCGCTAGATGTCTCTAACGTCAGCTTGTACTGCAGCGACGTTGAATCCATCTTATAAATTCTCTAAAATTAATGGTTGTCTTCACTCCAAACCCTGCAGATATAATTTCACATGTACGTTTGTCACAACTTGTAAGTGCAAATATTGAGAATGATATACCCGTGCAGGCAATGAGTACCTCTCAGAAAATGGCACTATTTATTAAGCACATACTACACCCTGGTCCAAACTACCTGATCATTTTATTGCAGTAACTCTACCGCAGTTGGCAAATAAAACAGAGTGTGGACTCTTTGCAAATTAAACTCTGCGAACAAACGTCAAGGACACGAACTACATCACAGAATGACACATCTGTACTGTAGTTGTTGACCCAAGGTCAATGCTGACTTTTGTATCTACTTCCTCTTTCTTTTTTTCTCTGTAAATGCCTGTAAGAAAATTAATCTTAAAGAAGTATATAGTAACAAATACGTACTTTGATAATAAATTTATTTTCAAGTTTGACGAGTTGGTTGCTGGTTGCCTCGAATGTGTAAATATGTCCTTTTTTACACCGAGTGCCAGAAATGAGTCATAATATAGTAGAATTCTGAACTGTAATCTGAAATAAACCTTCTTCGTGACAATTCAGCATGCGTCAGACAAAAAGCATTTTAAAGGAGCTTTTATTGCCCGCTATAACCCTTTAAGCTTCAGAATTACACCTCGCGTACCAGCATTAGACGGAAGAGCAAATATTTACCCTGTTACTGTAAAACCTTCTTTGAGCGAGGTAGAGAGATTACTACTGAACTGCTGTGATCAGTCTATTTCTTGGGGTTTGGTCAGTTGTATGACTTTACTAACCGATTAAAACTTTCTATTACCATAAATTTAAAGCTAATTACAATATAAAGATTAGAAACCAGAATCAGAGAATCGAGGGACCACAGAACAATACAATGGATATTAAATAATGTAACCCATGTTCAATGTGCTTTCTTTGTACTCTATTCATTACACTGCCAGTTTCATTAATCAGTATTATGGCAATGAAAATCGGCATTATTCTACAGTCTTAAATCAACCACTAATTAATAATCAGTTAATTATAACAAGAACACGAGGAATTCTGCAGATGCTGGAAATTCAAACAACACATATCAAAGTTGCTGGTGAACGCAGCAGGCCAGGCAGCATCTCTAGGAAGAGGTACAGTCGACGTTTCAGGCCGAGACCCTTCGTCAGAACGAGATAAGGACGTATAACGAGATTGTGTTTTGACTATTCAGATAGTTGGGCTGTGAAATAGATTTGGACATGTAAAATTTTGTCCCATCACTTGCTCTCGACAATTACAAACCTTCTACGACATCCACTGTTTGAAAATGGCAGGGCCGCTGTTACTCCACACACACACACACACACACACACACACACACACACACACACACACACACGCACAAAACTTGAGTGGTCAATTCATTATTAAGTTAAATACAAATCAATATATGCATTTATTTTTTGTATCAACACTTTCGAATTGTGTCGTTGTAAAATAATTGATCTATACAGAAGTTAACTCATACGGACAACATCCTGAGTTTCACCTTTAATTTGCTATCTATGTTCTGCGAATCTCCGAAAACAACTATGGGGCTGCTATGGAACGACGTAACTGTTATAAAAATAATAAAACAGAGGAGGGCGCCAGAGGACAGACTTTCGGCCGAATGCGGTACCATTCGCTTCCATTCGTCTTTCTTTAAGTGTTAAGTATCCAAAAATACTGCAAAGCTTCGTAATTAATTAGTTATAGTATTCATTCGTTGTGAATGGCGAGTCATAGATAGCATTATTAAACAAGCTTCGAAAATATTGTTATTAATGTTTCAGCATCTTCGCAGGAATACTGTATTTTATTTAATTGATACAACCTTTTTTAATTATTGAGATAGCGAACCATTTAAGAATCCGAAATGTTATTTTGATCGCTAACTATAAGACGATAGGAACTCGTGGTCTAAGGAGTTCCTACAATGACATAAAAGTGTATCGCCTTAGATCTAATGGCATTCTGTACTTCGGTAATTTATGATGCTTTGTAACTTCTTTTTATTGTTAAACAATAACATTAAAATGCTGCCTCTATTATTGCACGAGACCCATGGGAAGAAAGCATTATTTTTATCATGCAACTTTTAATACTGCCTTTTAATGATTTCTTACCCACAATTAACATTAATCGCTTATGGCTTCCCATAAATTGCAATAATATTATTGCCTTGCTTCTATTACCGTTATTTTCGACGTTTATTGTCCGTTTATGTTTTGTTTGAATGCGGAAATCGGCGTAAGTACTAAGTACAAAAGTATGAATATGGTAATTTTTGCAGGTAATAGTAAGAAAAATAGAGGGATTATATATATTTATATATATGACAGGGCGGTAGTGTTTAGATTCCACAGCATGGAGGGGAGTACTAATTAAGCCATTTAGCATCGATAATATAGGCCCTGTCTATGCATTATTTAATATTAATTATGCATCTTGAACGCTTTTGCTACATTGTCATTTCCCAAAAGGGGAACTCGGAAGCAACTATTCTGTGATATGAACAATGAATATCAGTTAAGTTTTAATTAACATTTCACGATACCGTTTCGCAACTTAGCTCATAAGTTTCCCATTTCGTTAGTAAACATTGATTTCGAAATCCAAAGTAACTCGGGCGATGATGACAACAACAACAAATTCATCATCATTATCATCATCGCTATCAGCGTCATCATTACTACCACTATTAACACCGAGAGTAGCTGGTCCGCTCAGATTCTCCATCTTCCAAATCCTCTCCGGAATTTTAAAACTTATAACTGCAAATGCTACATAGCCGCACATTATTTTTTTTCCCTAGCCGGGAAAACGAGGTAAATATATTGTCGCCACAGTTTATGGATTAACCTTACCGTTTATTTCGAGATTCTTTGAAAATTATGTACTTATAGTTTGATTTTAAAAGAAAGAAGTACAGGAAAACACTCCTTATAACTTTTAATAGAAAAGGATTTTCCTTTAATGTCTCTAATAATATAAGCATAGTTAGTATATTTATGTTCAAATAAATGAATAATTTAAGTGTAACCAGACAGAGAAGAGGGGAGGTACAGGGTGGCAGCTGAACTATCTCAGTCATAATATTTAATTAACTAAATTATGTTAAATATTACAAAATACATCATATAAGGCTAATTATAAACGAAAGAAAGAAAACTTTATTCAATTATGCAGTACATCTCAGTAGAAGTATTGTGCCGGTGATGTGCTTTACAAGTCAAACATATATTTCATTGTCTAAACGTCTGATAGATCGGGCGCGATAAATCAATAAAGGACACACTAAAGAAACTCCATTCACGCTATCCTAATATGTACATTTCATACCAGTGTAAAGGATGGAGAAAAACGATTAAAATTATAGTTATCTGTATTGGTGTACGTAAAGAGGTAAACTAGGCAATGGTAAGACAAGAGGCTGAGGGAACAGATATTAAAGAGAGAACACGCAGATAGGGAACAGAAGAGACTGGGTCTTTAAAAAGTACAATTGCAAGAAATGCGACTTCAGATTGTCAATAAAAAAGACATCATGACATTTCAATCCAAACTGACCAAATGTTCAAAATATAATCAATCGAAATGTAGGAAGAAAATCCTTAAACTTGATGCTTCCATTTACCCACATAGCTCGCCCACCGGCAACCAAAAGTGTGGCGAGAAAGATGTTATTATGTGAACCCTGCAAGAACTGCAAAGCAAAATCAGAGCATAATGATCTAGCTAAATGTACAGGGAAAAGCTGTAATATTCATTTTATTAATCAGACTGTCAATTTCACCCCTGAGGCCAAAGCCCAGAGCATCCGGGCATGCGATCATCGGCTGAGGACAGGGGCTGTCCTCTAATTCCTCTCTACCTGGATGTATTTGCCTGTCGCTAGGCCGCCTTCATCATCCACTGACAGACGCTTGTATTTATTTGCTTATAAACCTGTTACAATAAATGATTATTCGAACAGCGTCATTCGTACCTTAATGACGAGCACTAGTTTGATGAATGACACACCGGGAGAAAGGAAGCGCGGGTCATTTTGACCAGTCGTTCCCTCGTATTGACATAACACTTTTTCTTTGCACCAAAAAGATAAATTTCGAGACACTTGCGGGGCTGGATGCGAATTGGCCCCAGCTGCAAGATCATCATTAGTGCAGTATCAGCCTGCAACCTGCTCTCAGCTTCGGGATGGAAAGAATAAGAAAAGAAATAATTCTGATGGAACGGGGTCTGCATAGTCCTGCTGCCAAAAGGATTTCGAATTTGTCAGACTCAGCTGGAAATGCGGTGGAGGAGGCCCTTGAAAATTCTCATCACAGTGGTCGTCTCAGCCCCAGACCAACTTCCGCCTCCCTCCACAACACTGTTGGGGACACCTCAACAAACGGCAAATTTGAGATAGACAATTTATTCCATCATCAACATTCAAGCGACAGCACGTCCTCGCCTGAAATTTCCTCTTCGGAAAGCAGGAAAAAATTCTCCCTTTACCCAGAACTTACTAGTCGGGAAAAAGAAGCAGAAATGAACAGTGATGTTGATGTGGGATGCTCGACACTCCGTTCTCCTGCCGGTGTCAGTACAACGCATCTCAAAGAAAATACAAACAAAGGTAAACATTTATTTGTTAAACATTACTCGAAAATCCTAATCTGCTTTCTTCTGCACGAGGACATGTGAAGGGACAGAAAATAAAACCATTTTGGGGAAAGACTCTGTAGTGATGCATCAAAGATTGTGAAAGCACTTCCATTTATAGTTTAAATTATAGAAACCAAAAACTGATACATTCTGCATAAATAAACTGTAAAAACAAACGTGCAATGTTCAGAATGCCTGCGTTATTTCCTGTAAACCGTTCCAAATAAAACAGGCCCGTAAAAAGCATGCGTTTTCTTTTTAAACTCATATAGCAAGACCCATCTGGATTCAAATATAGCATTGAAATGGACATAGAGTCATGAACAGCGTTAAAGTATTTCATTTTAAAATTAACTGCGAGGAAGTTATGTGAAACCCCTATTTTTACATCAACGATATTTTCTTCAATAGGATGTATACCTACACAAGCATTGATATTTGAAAGGCGATTTGCGGTGAATATTCGATCGCACCATTATCTAAACTGTAGATTATGAAATTAAACGATTAATTACTGGGAAAAACCTTGTATTTTATTCGGCTCTGTGAATTTCAAAAGGGCCTTTATCTTGTCCACGACAAAATATTTTGCTTTTAAAACAACTGCCAGTTCAGACGTGCGCTTTGTTTCTGGTTGAAAATGCTAAAAAGTAAAATATCGAAGAATACTAAATAGCTTTGCAAATGAAGCAAAACGACTAAGAAGAGGCTGGAGGTTATCCATTCTCTGTTAATTCAAATGGCTAATGGATGAATACCTCAAAACCTTTATCTATACATAATTACCGAAACTTACCGCAAATTAACTGGATATATTTGGTTATGCAGAGTCTCATAGAACTTTATTGACTCTAATAACAGTCACCATTTGTAATAATGACAGCCAGCATTAATTATGTGGCATCAAAGCTGCCTTATTAATTTCTGCTCATGCTTTACCGATCGTTCACGTTTTTATTTTTCTCCTTCCAGTTTATTCTGATAATGGTAGTTCAACTAATACATCGTCGAATGGGTCCAGTATTACGAACCTGAACGGCAACTCCAGTTCAATAGGCAATTCGGGTTCTGGTCCTGACCAGGTGAGACGGTATCGAACTGCTTTCACCCGAGAACAAATCGGTAGACTAGAGAAAGAGTTTTACAGAGAAAACTATGTATCCAGACCCAGGCGATGTGAACTGGCGGCGGCTTTAAATCTACCCGAAACAACTATCAAGGTGCATACTGTATAATTCGTGTATTCTACTTACGGTTAAATAATTATATTGCACATTTCATTCAATATTCATGTATTAATGTGTTTCACACGATAAAGTAATTTATTATGTAGTATATTCGTATCTATCATTCTGTATAATTTGTGAAAATTAGAATTACTTTTGCAAAACTTAATAGTATTTTTATAAACGGAACCCTTACATTTTCAGAGTGATAATGCATGAACTAAAACGCTATTTGCAAAGCATTCCTTTCTATTTAAGGTGTACAAAATGCTAGAGTACATAGGAAAATTGGACTCCAATGTGTTGACGCTTTGCTTTTTCTTTCTTGATACAGGTTTGGTTTCAGAACCGGCGAATGAAAGATAAAAGACAGCGACTAGCTATGTCATGGCCCCACCCGGCTGACCCAAGCTTTTATACCTACATGATGACCCATGCGGCGGCCACTGGGAGCTTGCCCTACCCTTTCCACTCTCACGTGCCCTTGCACTACTACCCCCACGTTGGCGTCACCGCGGCTGCCGCTGCCGCCGCCGCCACAGGCGCCACGCCCTTTCCCACCTCCATTCGCCCGCTCGACACCTTCCGCGCCCTCTCGCACCCTTACTCGCGGCCCGAACTTCTCTGCAGCTTTCGCCACCCGGGCCTCTATCAGTCGCCGCACGGGCTCAACAGCAGCGCGGCCACGGCGGCGGCGGCAGCGGCCGCGGCCGCAGCTGCCTCGACGCCCGCCGGCGCTGCGCCGTGCTCCTGCCTCAGTTGCCACAGCAACCAGAGCGGCGCGCTGGGGCCTAGGAGCTCGAGCTCCGACTTCACGTGCACCGCGGCTGCGCAGAGGTCGGAGAGCAGCTTTCTTCCCTACTCGGCCGCGGTGCTCAGCAAATCAGCGGCGGTGTCGCCGCCTGGCCAGCGGGAGGAGTCCTCCCTTACCAGATAACTCAACCCGGCGGTGGTTCTCACCAAGGTCAATGGAGACACTAGTGGTAAATTGCTAAATTCGTTTTTTTAAAATCCATCGCCCTTCTAGTGAGTACTGCTTTGGTGCAACCGTGGGCAAATTTCCATTCACAACTGTTTTAAAAAGACATGCTATCCTTTTAGTACGGACAACCCAGCCCTTTTCATTCTTCCCGGAACTCATTGGATGCGGCTGAAATAATTTAGAATCTTTCCCCATGGACTCTTGAAAAGTTCTTTTAGTTGTTCTCTTCGTCATACTAGATTGTACAAGGAAACTGTGAACTTTTTAAAGTATTATCGTCTTCTTAATGGATATGATTTGGGCCTGTAGCTTTTGATAAGACTTTTGGGACTAAATTCAAGAAGGTAAAACCGTCTTGAAACAGATTTTAAGAGTCAGTGCAACCACATCTGGATACTGTCTCTTTAAATAATGCTACAGATGAAGGTCACTTTGGGAAGAACACAATTCCATTTATTCTGTACACTTTTATATGAAGGCCCTTTTCTGTGAAATTGGGTATGTGCATGCCTACTGCTTTGGCCCAGGAGTGCCACCACCGGGTATCTGACAAGTGTTCGCTGCCAGAAACAAACTCCTCGAGGACTTTGGCAAAGTTCGAGGAAGACACATCAGAAACCGCCAATGTTATTGCCATGTCAATTCCGATGCTAATAATGTGCAGATTATGACGAAAATTGCCAATCATGTACCTTGATGGACCTCCTTTGAATGTAGAATTGGAAAAAAAGTTCCCTGCGCAGAGACCTGCTGTCAAATACTAACAACCCGCTAAGGGAAGTCATTAGAAGAGATAGATAAGAGACTTGATACATAAAAGATTGTTCATGGTGCATAGAATGTACAGGATTTAATGTGGTATTCGTTATCTGAAGTGATTTTGCAAAAACTCGACGTCCTCATTGTCCCACTGCCAGTTTTAATTTTGGAAACCTATATTGTAGACGTCCTGTGTCCACTTTTCCTTGTAACCAGTACGGAACTGATATGAACAGCCTCATTAAATCAACCTCGAAAATTTCCATAATACGCCCCATAGAGCCACTTCACTGTTCGCTTAATGGGATTCTTCTCGAAAAAAATGTAACTAACAGTTTTTTTTTCACTGTGCATCCTTCCCACAGGGTCCTTTGTCAATCTCTTGTAAATTAACTCATTAAATTATGTAATACAGTATTTCAGTTTCTCCGTTTTCAGTAATTACTGTACAATATCCATTCGGTGGTATTTTTACTTTAATCTTAAAAATGGACTATATAAGATAATAAAAGTGCATGTAGAAGGTATCTGGCAGGCGAATTTTGATACCAATGGATGTTTACATCATTTTGTCAGAAATGCTAAGCCAGAACCAAATTGCATTTTGAATGAACGAAGACCAAGTCAGTACTTTTACAGTTGAAACGCGAAATCACTTCTGAAGGAAAAAAAAGACGACTTTGAACTTAACTGACATGTAGAAAAACCTCTATTCATTTAGAAAATATCTGTTCATTTTCGAGTTTTTGTTAATACATAACTACGAACTGAAAAAGAAAACAAAATCGCAGCAGCATTGCAGACTACCACACTTATTCTTGTGACTGTTAGATTCTTTGGCGATATGCTGATTCCTTGTATAATTGCTTAATGAAATAAAACGCGCAGAATCCCCAAGAAAGCCCATACAAAAGAAAGTGATGGACACAATTTTCTCGATCTTTATGAAAACAGAATATATCGGGCTACTGATATGGATGTAGGTTTTTCAAAAGTGGAACTAAATGTTTTACTGTAGGCCGTTAGGCCTGATGGTGTAATGTCAAAATGTAATATAGTATTTGTGCTTGAAAATATTGCTGGACGTATCCACTCATTGTAAGATATTTTAACTTATACAAACGTGCAATAATTAAAGCTTTGTATATTCTGTTATTTATGGTGTTGTTCATGGAAAATAAATGTTATTCAAAACGATTTTTT